>NC_077230.1:43796347-44111347 GCF_027887165.1 Monodelphis domestica | reverse complement strand
ATTGAAAAAACTTGAACCCCTTCAAAATTCAAAACCACTGTAATTAGGTTATAAATGAACATGTACCATGCACTGCATTTTAGAGTTACTCTTACATTTCTCAATTTTCTTTCTTTACAAGTTGATTTTGATAACTTATTTCCTAACTACTATAACTTTAAAAGTGTTCAGTGCTTTTTGAGTCACCCAATACATATTATTGATGATATCTTTTAAGGTGTTTCTAAATTATAAATCATTGTTGGTAATGTGCTGCTGTTACTAGACAACTCTCCACTATAGTCTTTTAGGTAACTTGAAATTTAGAATATTCAGAAATTGTAATTAAAATAATAGTCTTCCAGAGCAAATACTCTCTCCTAGCATACTCTTTGCCAATACATGACCATCTCCACATGGTAGTATTATATTGAAATAGGGTTCTTGTGGAGGTATTTTTTTAATGATGAATTATAATTGCTGAGATGAGAGAGAACACAACCATCTAGATTGGTTTTATTAGAGACCTCTGAGTATTTCCACTGGCCATCTCCCATAACTGAAATGTTCTCCTTCCTCTCTGCCTCCTATCTTCTTTTAAGTATCTGCTTAAACTTCCTAAAAACACGTCAAGACCAGATGGATTCACAAGTAAATTCTACTAAACATTTAAAGATCAACTAATTATATTAATATTATCCAATCCTATGATATTAAATAAATACATTACTTGAAATAATAGGTGAAGAAGCAAGTTTACTGAACTCCACAAGCAAGGAGGAGCAAAAACAGAGAAAGAAAATTATAGACCAATTTCATTTATAAATATGGATTCAAACATCCTAACTAAAATACTAGCTAGTGTAAAGGTTTAGGTTTGTGACCTAATACAAATTAATTTGGTCACCAGAGAAAAATACCAAATAAAATAGCCAAGTCAGTTGGAAATCTTTGGTGATTTTAATTTATATAGAGGGAAGGAATTAAGGAAAAGAGAGAGTATAGGATTTCTCCCACCTGGCCTTTGCCAGAGGGAGTTCAAAGACCTCTGGCTTTCCCAAGAGGATAGTGTTTGGAATGTAAAGGAGAAAAGAATCAGCCTAAACACCGAGAGAGCTCGGTGAAGATGCCTCACCTGAACTAGGCTACTAAGCTTCTCCCAGTATAGTATCAAGGAAAACTCACCACCAAAACTGGACAATAGCTGGCACCATTCCAAGATGCCAAAACCCCTCAGCAAGCTGCTACCAGAGCCACTTCTCCACGGAAAGAGAGTGGAGAGAGGAAGTGATGGAAATATATAGATGGTTTTTACATCACTTTCCTGCATCTCACATGTACCAATGGTAGCTTAAGCTTGACTTAGGGCAGCCCAGGGGTCTGTCAGTTGTTTCTGATTTGTCATTTGCTAGCACATGTCTATCATAGGCCATCCTCCTGAATACTTAATCATTAAGTATGGGTGTAGGCATTCCTGTTTTTATTAGACTAAATAGGGTGGAGTAATCTAAAGTTCACACTAGGATACTACAACATTACCACAAATATTATATATTGTGACCAAACAGGATTTATACCAGGATTGAAGGGATGGTTTACTATAAGGAAAACTATCAACATAAATGACAAAAAACAACAAAATCATCTGATTCTATAATAGATGGAGAAAAAGCCTCTGATAAAATACAATTCATTCCTAATTTTAAAAAAATTGGAAAGCATAGGTACAAAGGGAGATTTTGTTTTTTAGTTATAGGAATCACCTACATAAAACCAACAGGAAATATTATTCATAATACAGATAACTTAGAAGCCTTTCAAATCAATCAGTACTGAAACAAAGATACTCATTATAACTAATATTATGCAACATACTATCATAAACTCTAACAATAGCAATAAGAGAAAAAATGGAGGAATCAGATCGGGCAAAGACAAAGTAAAACTACATCTTTTGCAAACTATATGATGGGATATGTGGAAAATCTTAGACCTAAAAAGTTAGTTGAAACTATTAATAATTTTGGTGAAGTAACAAGATAAAAAACAAGCCCATGTAAATCTTCAGCATTTTTATATATTTTAACAAAGTCCAGCAAAGAAAGAGATCCAGGCTACTTGGATAAGAAATCACTATATTAGTCAAAAATTGCTGGGACATCTGAAAAGTAGTTTGGCAGAAAGTAGGTAAAGGCCAAATATCTTATATCATTCATTAAGATAAGATCAAAATGCATTACATGATCTAGGCAAAAAAGAAGATATCATAAAGCAATTAAAAACTGGGAACCTATTACCTGTAAGATTTATGGATAGGCAAGGAATTTATGGGTATATAAGAGATAGAGAGTATTGTGAGATATAAAATGAATGATCGTAAGCACATTCAATTGGGAAGTTTTTGTGCATATAAAACAAATGTTTCCAAGATTAGAAAGAAAGCAGACAATTGCAAATTTTTTCATAGTATTTCAGAAAAAGTTTTTTTTTTTTTTAAACCCTTACCTTCTGTCTTGGAGTCAATACTGTGTATTGGCTCCAAGGCCGAAGAGTGGTAAGGGCTAGGCAATGGGGGTCAAGTGACTTGCCCAGGGTCACACAGCTGAGAAGTGTCTGAGGTCGGATTTGAACCTAGGACCTCCCATCTCTAGGCCTGACTCTCAATCCACTGAGCTACCCAGTTGCTCCCAAAGGTTTGGTTTTTTTTAATCTAAAATTTATAGAGAATTTTGTCAGATTTGTGAAAATAAGAGCTATCCTCCATTTGCTAAATGGGCAAAAGACATAAAAAGGCAATTTTCAGATGAAGAAATCAGTCATATATAAATATATCAAAATGCTCTAAATCACTACTGATTAGGGAAATGCAAAATAAAAATTCTCAATTATCGTTTCATATACTAACTTGGCTAAAATTCAAAAAGAGTAAAATGACAAATGTGAAAAGGAATATAGAAAAGTGTGGATACTAATACAGTATTTGTGGAATTGTGACTTGATCCAGTCTTTTTGAAGAGAATTGGAATTATACTCAGAGAGCTAAAAAATGCTGAAATTGCATTGCTGCATCTGTTTTCCAAGGAGATCAAGGAAAAAAGAAAAGAATCTATGTATTTCAAAATATTTATAGCATCTCTCTTTGTGGTGGCAAAGAACTGGAAATGAGAAGATGTCTATCAATTTGGGAATGACTAAAACAATTGTGGTATATGATTTTGATGGGATTTTACTGCGCCACAAGAATGATGAGCATATTAATTAAAAAAGAACTTGGAAAGAACTACATAAGATAATGAAGAGTGAAATGAGAATCAAGAGAATATTATACAAAGCAATATATTTAATATCTGAAGTATGTTCACCTCCAGAGAATGAATTGAGAATAAAAACATGAAAGACATAATAAATATGTATGTATCTATTTTCCAAACAATGCCTCCTCTTGTGTGGGGAAAGTATGGAGGGACTGTGATATCTGGAAAAAATTCTATCTATAAAATAATCCTTTTCTGGATCTCCTTAATGTTGGTGCCTTCTCATATTATTTTGAATTTAAACTGTGCATATATTATTTGTGCACAAATGTCTATGTTTCCTCCATTTGGCTGGCCTTTTGGGAGAAGAAATTATTATTTTTGGCTTTTTTTTTGTATCCCCAGAACTTACAACAATGTCTGACACATAATAGGTGCTCACTAAATGCTTGTTGACTAGATTCTAGAGGGGTGATATATTTAACAATTGGTGAACTAACCTTTGCTTTAAAAAAAAAATCTCCATGCTGGCTTTATAACCCAAAGAAATCATAAGGAAAAAGACTAGTACAAAAATATTCATAGCTGCACTCTTTGTGGTGGCAAAAATTAGAAAATGAGGGGATGACCTTCAATTGGGGAATGGCTGAAGAAATTGTGGTATATCTTTGTGGTGGAATACTATTGTGCTCAAAGGAATAATAAAGTAGAGAAATTCCATGGGAACTGAAATGACCTCCAGGAATTGATGCAGAGTGAAGGGAGCAGAACCAGGAGAACATTATACACAGAACATTATATACATTGTAGCACAATTGAACTTAATGAACTTTTCTACTAGCAGCAATGCAATAATCCAGGACAATTCTGAGGGACTTAAGAGAAAGAACACTATTGACATCCAGAGAAAGAACTGTGGAAGTAGAAACACAGAAGAAAAACAACTTCTGGATCACATGGGTTGATGAGGATATGATTAGGGACATAGATTCTAAACGATCGCCCTAGTGGAAGTATCAATAATATAGAAATAGGTCTTGCTCAATGACACAGGTAAAACCCAGTGCAATTGCATGTCAGCTATAAGAGGGGTTGGGGTAAAGGGAGGGAAAGAATATGAATCATGTAACCATGGAAAAATATTCTAAATTAATTAAATAAAATTTTCCAAATTAAAAAAAAGGAAAAAAAAACCCTTCAATTAGAGGAAACTGCCTATCTCTTAAGTCAAGCTATTTTACTTTTAGACAGTTTTAATTATTAGGAAATGTTCAGCACTGAATTTAAATTGGCTCCTTTATTACTTCAACTCAGTGCTCCTAGTTCAGGCTTTTAGGGCCAAGTAGAGCATATATAATCTCTCTTTCTCATAACAATCTTTCAGATCCTTGAAGAACTCTATATTCCTATAATAGAACATCTTTGGCCTGGACCAAAAAGTTCCAATTATAAAATTACATACTGCCAAATATATTCTTCATTTTAGTTCACTTTTATAAGGTATGACAGGCAGATACATTATTTAGTCTGTAATTTGATTGTTGGAAACTTAATTGTTTGATTTTCCTGTAAGGTTTCAAGCTGGTACACTGTGTCAGAGAAGATCCTTCAATCACAAAATCTATGCATAATACAAATCCAAAAAAGATCACATCATCTAACACTACTCAGTATTGACCTATCCCATGGACCATTAAAATAACCCTGATGTGACCTGTGAATACCTAAAAAAAAAAAGTTCCTTTAATTGAGACAAAGTAAAGAGTGAAGGAAAGAACAGAATGGAATTGTGAGTAACCCAGTATAAAGGTTAATAGAGCCTACCAATATAATGATTTGTCCAAAGGCTACACATTTATAACAGATGGATATTAATATTTATTAAAGTCTATGAGTCCCTTGTGTGGGCAAAAAACATTGCCCATAGAAAATGCATTCATTGATCCCAAAGAGCTAATGGCCTTAAGAGAATGATAATATAAGTTTTCTGTCTGTGTCTTTGCCTCTATACTTTTCCTATACATGCACAAACCCCAGCACTTGTACACACACAGAGTATTTTTTTTTCTCTTCTGCATTCCACTGATTTCCCTTTTATGTCCTTTCCATTACTAAAGGTGTAAGTGTGAATGTTTGTCTTCTTTCCAGAACATGCAGGCTTTTAGCAAATGGGGGAGTAAAAATGACAGCAACATCAACAACAAAAACTTATTCAATGGATCAATGATTAATGTATTATTGGACAGTGGGAAATGAGGTCCTTGTCATAATTTTGCTTCTATCTCTTCCATGCTGGGGAAGAGTTTATCACTTTGGCAAAGATGCTTTAGCTCAGGAAACACTACATATGAATGAAAGAATGGACTATTAATTTATTAAAATGTTCATTTAGGGTTAAATATACAACACAACTCTTAATGTAGCTACTGCCAGCTTTTGCCTCTAATTCCATTTGTATTAATGAGATTAGGTTTTCTCATGATCAGAAAGTAAGAACGAATTATGTTACCATTGTATGTCCGTAAAAGTCTGGATAAAACAATAATTACTACAGTTAACAGTGCTTAAAAAAATGAAATGAAAGCACAGTATAATTGTTACTGTTGTTTTTACAATAATGACTTAATTTTTCATTTTTCATTATAAATTATCTACCTGGAGAGAGTATAAAAATAAAAAGAACTAAATGTAATTAAGTGCTTTGTCCTATCTTAACTTTTAATCTCCATTTCTCTTATTTGCTCTTTTGTCTTTCCTCCCACTTATTCGATACCTCAGGCCATGTTCACAGCTTTTGGTCCCATCTGTTAAAGTTTATACTTTGCTACTATTTAGATGACAACTGTTAATTGTCTATTTCACACATCTCTGCTACTTACTATAAGTGATTACTTATTCATGAGTACAGATCTTCTTCCTCCAATTTGAGTGTTACTACCACAGTTTACATTAGTTAAATACTTTAAATATTGACCATGTTTGTGGATTTTGTTTTACTGTCCTTGAACATAAACAGACTAACTTAAATGAAGTTATTCACAACATACTCTTCACCTTGGGCAAAGCATCTATGTTAGCCAAAACATTCTACATTCTGACAGAGAAATAAACACTTCTCCCTGGATATAAAGTCATGGAATCACAAAGGTCCATAGCTGCAGTTGTTCTGACAAATGGCAGAAATCCCATGAAATAATACTCTCCTTTTCTACAACTCCCTCATTGCTACATCTTTGTGCTCTTCTATAGTCCCTATATTACAGTTCTCTTAGAGAATGTCCCATCTTGTTACCATACCTTTAAAAATACCTCTCCAGAACCATCTTTAAAGGGAGTAGGTTAAAAAAAAGACCAACAAAACAAAACAAAAAATCACTTCGCTTTACTTTTCCCTGTCTTTAAAGAAAAAAAAAATTGGTATTCCTTGAAAATATTTCTAATATAAGAATATTTCTTTTATTTTCTAATATTAGAATATTTCATTCTCTTCCAAGTTTGATTTCTTTACAATTTGAATCTCTTACATTACAAAATTTCCTTTTACAGGACAATCATCCATAGTTCTAAATGGCCTATGTTCAATTTTTATAAAGTTACCACTTCCCTATTTGCCCGTGTCCCCATATATACTTCCTTCTTCTCTCTCTTTTTTAAAAAAAAAGTTTCATTTAAAGTTTTATTGGCATCTTTTCTTTTCTTAATATTTTGGCATCACCTCTTCTCTTATGCCCACTGTAATATTCCTTAAAATAGAAGTATTCCTCCATAACAAGTTTAATTGTGCAAAACAGTTTCATACACTGGCCTAGTTTGATGATGAATGTTATTCTTTACCTCTAATTCTTTACCTCTTTGCCAAGAAGAGAAAAGATTGTTTAATAGATTTTTTATAAACTTGGTTGATCATCTCACAGATCAGAGTTCTTTAATCTTTCAACATTATTCTTCCTTTACAGTGATACACTGTAACTGATTCAGTAAGTGATTCAGTAACTGATACAGTTACTGAATATATTGCTGGCTTGGGTCTACTCCCTGCATTTTTTTATCTACTCGTACATATCTTCTCAGCTTTCTCTTACTATATCTCTTTTAATATATTTTAAACCATAACCATTTCAACAATTTCCAAATAAATGGGAACCACTCTTACTTCAAGTTCTTTGTTATACATAATATTACAAATAGTTTTGTACCTATGGGTCATTTTTCTTTTTCTTTGACCTCTTTGTGGTATATATCTAATATAATAGTTACTGAATCAAAAGGAATTTTTGACCTTTGTAATCTAATCCTATAAAACTTTCCAGAATTGTAAAATCAATTTTGTAACCTTGACAATATTCATTTGTGTAACTGTACTCTCACATTTCTTATTAAAATTACATCTTTTTGTCTATTTACCAATCTGATGGGCATGAACTAGAATCTCAGGTTGATTTTAATGTACATTTTCATTATTTTTTTTATGTTAGTATTAATGGCTTTCCATTCTTCGCCAAAAAAAAAAAACTGCTCATTTTGTTTTTACTTTCTTTCTAATGGTTCTTAAGACTTTTATTCAAATTTGATCAAATTCTTTCCATATCTTGTATATTAGACTTTCATCAGAGAAACTTACTGCAAAGACTAGAGTTCCCACCCACCTACTCATTTTATTCTAGTTCTAACCATATTGATTTTATTTCTACAATAACTTTTCATTTTTTGTGATTGAAATTGTCTGCTTTATCTTCTTTTAACATCTGTACCCCATTCTGTTCAAGGGTGCTTTTTACTCCATAGTTGAGAGTATATTTTCTTCCTTGTTCCTTTGTTTAGGTATCCCCAGTTTCCAGACAAGTCTAGGATATTTTTCATGTCATTGTAGGGTAGAGATAATGTTAAAAATTGTGAATTTTAATCTTTATGAGGGAAATAATTGGTTCCAGACCATTTCATTGAGAGTAACACTTGTCAATGAGAGACAGACAGATAGATAGGAACAGAGAGAGAAAGAGACCAACAGAGAATCAATCTCAGGATGTGAAGTGAAGATCAAGGACAACTTGAAAAGCATTATGTTTGTGGCTTCCAAAGTCTTTCATCCCTCACTCCTCCCTGGAGTTGGTCTTAAAAAAGTCTGGAACTAACTCCAGCCTATATACTGCTCTGTATCTTCATGTTAGCATTCTTGTTACCAATTAGGAGTCATATCACATATGGAGCAGCAAACAAAATGTTCCAGGCTTGGGTGGAAATGCATATTATATTTGTTTGATCTTTTAGATTTGTCATGCATCCACATATATCTTATCTTTATGTTTCAAATACACTCCTTGTAAACAATGTTTTGTTGAATTCTGCTTTCTAATCTGATAACCTTTTCTATATTATGGATAAGTACCTAATATTCACATTCATGGTTATGAATGTTAGTTACTTATTTTCATCTTTGGGACTTTCTTATACCTGCTCCTTTCATTCTTCTTCCCTTGCTCTCCCCGTCAAAAAGATTATGTTCTTCAATTTTTTCCCTCTTTTGTTCCCCCCCACCCCTTTGGCTTCATTCTCTGAATTAGAAGATTGTTCTGCTCATTTTCATTCCCTATCTGACTTAAAACCCCATTTCTACTTTCCTTGTCACTCTGTTTCCATCTCTGCACCAAACTCTTTGGGTGTATTTATGTGCATTCAACCCTGGATGATCTTAATTCAGTCCAATTACTTAATTTTTCACTGATGAGGAAAATGATGTCTGAGATGTGACTTCTCTAAGTAAATATAAATAGTAAGTCCTAGAATCAAAGCCAAATTTTTCAGCACTCTTTCCACTATACAAATTTTCCTCCTTTATTATATCCATTAAAATTCCTCTCTGAAATAGAAATAAATGCATTGTTTCCTCTTATTTATTTGCCATTTTGCAGAGATGAAGTTTTCTTTAAAATTATCTAATTAGGTACTGATGTAATTGCATAGATTGCCTTCTGACCTTCATCTTTTCTTCTATTTTGACATTTACTTTGACCTTCTTCAACATTAGGATCAATAAAGGCAGCTAAGTAGTTCAGTGGAATGAGTCAAGCTAGATGATGGGAAGTCGTAGGTTCAAGTCTGACCTCAGGAACTTCCTAGCTGTTTGATACTCCAAGTTGCCTTGCCCTTGCCACTCATGCCCTGAAACCAATGCTTTATTACTGATTTTAAAACTAAACTAAGGTTTTTTTTTAATTGGGTTAAATAAAATTAAAAATACAGTTTAAATAGCCTATTTCGTAGACTAAGAAACTGAGACTTACAGAATTTAACTTTCCCAAGGTCACACAATGTTAGTGAAAGAAGATTTCTGCTTTCTTATTTCCATTCCACTGATATTTTCTATGCCATGCTGTTTCTCAAGGAAACATCTGCAACCCAATAAAATGCTTGCTAATGATCCTATTGGAATAAGGAAATACAGACAAAACTAACTACTTTTAAAAATCCTTAATACGAGGAACTTTTTTTCCTTTCCCTCAATTACAAAAACTTTGTTTTACACAAAAAGAAAGATGATTTGTATACGCTTCATTAAGAGAAATACACCAAATCAAGTCTCAGTTAAAATCAAAACCAGAAAAATATCACTTGACCCCAAGCCAATTTGAAGAGTCATTTCCCCTGAAACCACAGAAAGGCATGACAGAGCAAATCATAATTATTTTCATGAGATAATCATACCACCTAAGGTCTGTTAAGGTGCAAGAGAATTCACTTAATTGCCCAGCTGTGTATATGCTTGAATGTAATCAACCACTTACTGGGAGTTGCTGTCTAACTATTATGAAATTGGCATAGGAAAAGCTAAATAAATTACAGAGTTCACTTTTTATAGAGCTGCATTTGGAAGGAAATGGTTTTGCATGTTCAAAATGAAGAGGAGTATGGAAGAAAAATGCTTGGCAGTTAGACTATAGCCATAGTAAATTGCTCATTCTATATGGTAACAATCTCTTATCTAAAACAAAATGTCATATATCACCTTAAAACCTTGATTCTGGGAAACTGATTTTTCAGTTCATCTGCAACAATGGTAGCTTTCTTAAATTGGAATGACTGCCTCCACAAAAGCCAGCTGTGGAGTGGCATGACTTGAGTCTGATGCACAAGGGGAATAAAATGCATGCATTGGGAGTAGGAACAATAATGGTCCCTTATATCATTGAGCTCACTAGAGATGAATTAGAAGAAGAAAGTCCACAGGAACCATTACTGTGGCACATTGACCCCTTTGAAAGGATGATGTGCATTTTTTGTGGTAATTCCATTGATATCCCCTATGTAAGGATGTAAATTCATCATTTCCATTCAATAAACATTCATTAAACCCTTATTGTATTGCAGGCTACTAAATATACTGTCAAAAATGATGCAGCCTCTGTCTTCAAGAAGCTTACCTTCTCCTCAGGGGAAACAACAGGCAATCATGTAAACATCATATATATATATATATATATATATATACATATATATATATATGTATATATATATACTAAGTTCAAAGTAATGCAATGTGTGAGGGGAGAAATAAGTAGAATAGTGAATTAATTGTAATTTTTAATTGACTGATTTTTTTAGGAGAGACTAAATACTCTGAAATTAGAATACTTATGATGGATGATAATTTAGGCATCAAGGATGAAGGTTACATCCTTGTATCACCAGTTCTCTGACTAAAGAATTCATAAACCAGTGGCCAACCTTCTGGTAATGAGTCATATTTTATTAACCTCATACTCAAGCCAACAAACTAGATTTCATTGGGGTGGGGAGGAGGATGTCAATCAAACCTTTGCTAGTTTTGTGGTTCTTGTTAGGTCTCATGTTCTATTGGCAAATTTTGGAGGATCAATTCTAAGTTTCTGATAGGAATCAGGATAGTCTTTTTGTAATGAATGACTTCAAAATGGATGGGAAATTAAGTTTTTTTAAATTAAGTTTTTGTTTTATCCTGAATTTAATACATGAAATTAAGAAAAACATTATTAGAATTATATATAAATTACATATGTGGATTACATATGAAAAATTTAATATCCATTATGAATAATTTACTTTTTTCAAAAACAGAAAAAAACCATGCTATTTAAAAACTTTCTTGCTAATCTGTTATTTCTTCTTAATTTCCTTCTGTCCTCTTCATAAAGGTGCTTTCAAGACCCACATTTTTTCTTTAATTAAAAAAAAAACTCTCCAAATACAAAAGAAAAGCATAATACTTCTAACAAAAAAAGCCATATAAAGCAAATTGACATATTTGCTGTATATATATATATATATATATATATATATAATTTTGCATTTTAATTCCATCCTGGCTGATCATTGCATTGACCAGAATATTTTCAAAGTTGTTTTTTCTATTGTTATTCTATCAATTGTTTTCTTGGTTTTGTTGAAGATTGACTCTTAAAGAGGGCAATACTTTCATGAGGAGCAATTTGTGTGAAAGTGCACAAATAAATCTTACAAATTCTGTCATTAAAAAGTATTTTGGAAATTTTGCAAAGAGAAACTGGTGTCTATAATAGAAAATATAACAGCAAATCTTGTGGTCAAGACTTGGCCTGAACTCTGAGGTCTATACACATCATGTAGACTGCTTTTTATACTCAAGTTCTTATATACTTCTAGCAGGATCAGAGAGGTGAAATGAGTTCCTTAATCCAAGTCTATAGTATCAAGAATGCCATACCTAGGAATTATTTCTTTCAGTAATTATCTTATTACTGTGGCTGTATCGTTCTTTCTAGCCAGATATGCCTCAGTCCATCTTGTCAATCTTTCCACAATAACCATTGCATATTTGAATCCTTTGTCATTAGTCATGTTTATGTAGTCAATTTGCAGACTTTGGAAAGGCATATGACTTAAAGGTCTGCCTCCCAATACTAAGTTCTTAAAAATGACCTTGATTAAATTTTCTCCATATGTCACATGCTTGACAAACTCTGATAGCATTTGTTGATATCCCTGTGGTAATCCAGAATCTTCATACCACATCTAGAATAGACTGCACTCCATAATGACCTTTGGAATGAATCACATCACAAAAATGTTGGTATACCTTTCTAGGGAGAATCAGGTTCCCTCCTTGAGCTACCCAGATGCCTTTCATTAATCTAGCCCCTAGATGTTTTTTCCATGACTAAACCTCATTCCTAAGGTAAGCTTTCATAAGATCATGCTTTTCTACAAGGGAAAGATTCAGCACAAGGTAGGAACCAAACCTTGCTGCATATTTAGCTGTTATATCTGCTCTTTGGTTTTCTAGGGATATCCTGTCCATGCCATAGGAATATACTTTGCAATGTATTACAGCTAACTCTCTTGGCAAGTCCAACAGCCGCTATTAGATGATGGATGAGTTCACTATATGCAATTGGTTTTCCAGCTATTGTAATAAAACCTCTATTCTTCCAAATAAAAGCCATAGAATGGATCATGGTGGAAAAAATGTAAAAGGAATTGGTGAAAATATTCGCTCCTTTGCTTTTTGCCAATTCTAAGGCTTGGACCAATGCTTTTAACTCAGTGCCCTGGGCACTGACATGATTTTGTAATGATGCATAACAAAGCATTTATCATTATTTACTACTGCTTCCCCTGTGACCCTGTGTCCTCTATAGATGTATGAGGATCCATCAGTGTATAA
This sequence comes from Monodelphis domestica, assembly GCF_027887165.1. NCBI lineage: Eukaryota > Metazoa > Chordata > Mammalia > Didelphimorphia > Didelphidae > Monodelphis > Monodelphis domestica. Next base: position 44,098,438 of record NC_077230.1, on the reverse strand, counting down.
CTCCATATCAGGATCACTAAGAGGTATATCTTTGAGATCTTCTCTAATCTTACACATAATTTCTACTACTTGGTTACAATCATGCAGTGGTTCTTCACCCATTGGTAAATCTGGAATCAGAGTAGCTGGATTTAACAGTGCAAACCTTATGTTGTCATTTCCCAGAAAAATGATCTTTGAATTTTAGTTTTACTCCAGTCTGCTTAGTCTTTAAAATTCTAGCAACCAAGAATGTATACATCCCCACTTAAGGACTGGGTGTGGGGGAGGAAGGCCTATGACCAGCATATGCTAGCAAGTGACAAATCAGAAACAACTGATTGACCCCCTGGGCTGTCCTAAGCCAAGCTAATCCACCATTGGTACATGTGAGACACAGGTAGTGATGTAAAGAATGGCCTTTATATTTTGCATCACTTCCTATGAGAGGAGCTTTGGAGGCTTTTGCAGACTTGGATGTTAAAATTTGACTTGGAGAAACTCTGAAGTGTGAGTCCTGAGACTGTTTCCCTTAGGTGACAGTGTGGTGAGTATTAAGGCTGACTTCCCTTTCCCTTGACCCTTCTAAAAGTTCCAGCATCCAAGGAGGCCCCTCATCTTGGAGGAGGCCTCCAAGCTAGAAGCCATGCTAGATTTAATCTTCTGGGAAGACCCCTTGGATGAGAAGCCTCTGAACTCCCCCTGGCTCAGGCCAGGCTGGAGTAGATCTTTACCCCTTTCCCTCTTTCTCCTTCTTCTTAATTGATTCATTCTATTGTAAATGAACCACCATAAAATTCCATTCTGACTTGAGTATTTCATTGGGATTTAGAATTTAAATCCCCGGTAACCATTAAAACCAATAATATTTGGACTCAACCCAAAATTTTACCCTTAACAGATCTCATACTGAGACAACCTGGCATTTTTGAAAGCATATATATCCTGCAAACATAAGAGTTTTTCAATTTGGTGTGCAGAATATACTTGTGGCTTGCATCCCAGTACAGAATCATTTGCTTTCTTTACCATGAGAGTAGTCACAACAATGCTTCTCAGGCAATGTACCATTCCCTATGCCACTGTGTCAAGGACAGAACTGTAAAATGCTACAGGTCTTAAATTCAATCCAAAATATTGTGCCAATACCCCAGAAGCAATGCCTTTAGCTTCATGTACATGCAAGTGGAACTCCTTCTCATAGTTTGGTATCCCTAAAGCCAGAGCTATTAAAATGGCCTGTTTTAACTTTGACAAAGCATGAAGATATTTTTTAGTCAGTTGTAATGGTTCTTTAATCTCATTCTTTGTCAAGTCAGTCAAGCACTTTGAAATATAGGAATACCCTATGATATACTTTCATGAGAAACTCGCAAACCCTGTGAATGCCCTGAGTTGTTTCTTAGTTCTAGGGATGCCTATCTTCTACATATCATCTATCCTTTTGCTTGAGATTTTACTGGTGCCCTCTTCCAGGATAAATCCCAAGATATTCTTCTTTTGGGAGTACTCACTGAATCTTCTTCCTAGAGACCTTGTGTCCTCTCTTATAAATCTCTATTAGTAGTCTTTTTGAGTCGTCTAAGAACATCTTTGGATCTGATGATTCTAAAAGTAAATCATCCACATAGTGTACCAACTTGCTATGCTTGAAACTGATCATTACTAGATCTCTCCGAAGTAGTTGACAGAATATAGAAACTGATTCACAACAGTCCTGGACAAGACTTATCCAGCAGAGCTTATTTTGTCCTCTTTGGAAAGCAAAGATGTTTTGTGAGTCCAGGTGCAATGCTATGGTGAAGTATGAATTGCTCAGATCTATTACAGTGTACCACCAGGCATTGGGTGGAATTTGTGTGATGATATCATTTGGAGAAGGTGTAACTGTATAAGTCTTCTTTATAAAGATATTCACTGCCCTAAGATCCTCCATAAATCTCCATGATTGTGGCCTGTCTGCATTTAACTTGTTTTTCTTACTAGCTAAAATTGGCTATTTAATTAAGACACTGTAGGTCTTAAAATGCCTTGATCTAGAAAACTGTTAATGATTGATGTTATGTCTTCAATAGTTTCTTTGCTAAATTGTATTAAGGTATCTTAGGAGGTATTCTATCCCTGACTTCTATCTTTACACATGCCACAGATTTTGTTCTACCCACATCATTCTGATGTTTAGCAAAAACCCCTTGTGATATGTCATCAGGAATGTCATACAGTGATGTTGATGTTTGTATCTGTTCACGTTTTTCCTCCAATTGCTCCAGATATAGCAATAGATAATACTTTAAGGAATGTTTGGGTAAATGCTGGTATATATTTCCAAAATTTTCACATTTCCAGGTTGCCCCAATTTTACATAAAAAATCCAACCTAAAAGGTTATTTGGAAAAATTAATTATGTAAAAAAAATTATGTAAAAATTAAATTAGTATCTAGGGTTAAAAATATATTTTATAAGGTGTATTATGGATTATTATAAATCAAGCATAAAAAAATAAAACCCATATGCCCATGCCTGATTAGCCCATTAAAAATCCCTGCACTTAGCTTACTTGCTACATCATTGCAATGGAAGAGAAAGAGGGAGGAGTTACTGCCAGTTAAATACTAATTGTGATCTTGCCTACATGGGGACTTAGGTGAGATTATAGGGAATTCTGGGAAAAACCAAAGACTTCTGAGGATTGAAGTCTAGGGTTCAAAATCTCCATTTTTACAGACATCCAGGAATTAGGAGAAATGTATAGTCAATGGTGACAAGATCTAGTTTAACCATTGTGCTTTTGAGCTCTGGGACTTGCTGTATTTCCCCAGTAGCTCCTGCCACTAAAACCATACCCCCTATTGTGGTATCTCCTGGGAATGTCTTTGAATGACTTTGAAGCACCAATATCCATGAGAACTTTGTATTTCTGTTTCCCCACCTTAATCCATACATATGGTTCAGGTTTATCTGTTGTTAAAGAACGAATTGTCATGCTGTCACTTTGCACTGCACTTTCATCATTAGCTGACTGTATGGTTGGACCAATTAACACTTCCTGGTTTAAATCATTTCCTGATTGATCTTTATTAACATTTGAGTCTTTAGTGTCTTTCTCTTCCTTGGAAATCTAATGGAATCTAATCCATAGCCATCTGTTTGTACATATACTTTGACTTGGTCAGACCTCTCCCCTTCATTCAGAATGTTGGCTTCATGGAAGTTTCTTGAACCCTTGGGTGTCATGGCAGTTGTTGTGCCCTACATTCCATTTATGTTTTCAAATCTAACTGTTGTTACATTTTCAATGTTTTGAATATGGTTATCAATATCAACTGTATTTTTAGCTTTATTGACCCTTTAGATTAGAATTTTCCCTGTTTTTTTGTATAGGATGAAAAATTTTACCTTCTGGATTCAAGTTAGATATTTTCTCTAAGGGAGTCTGGACCAAACAGCTTTTTTTTTGAATTTTCAATTAGTCCATGTGGGGAATTATCCATGTCTGTAAGATTATTCACATTGTATGTAGTTTCTAAATATACATCTGCAATAATAACCCAAGTCTTGGCATTCATGATTGTATTTGTGCAGGGAACTTGTTTCTTTGTTTCTGCTATCAACTTATGATTTTGTTGATGTAAGTTTTTATAAATTTTCTTTCTCTGTTTTTCAATCCCTGAACCCAATCTGTACTCAAATACATTTTCTATATATGTTTTGAATTGTTCTTTGGTTTTCTCTTGACTTGTTACTGTACACCTTTCTGTATGAATCTACAATATCTTTTCTCATCTCTGCTATCATATATTTGATCTGTTGTCCTATCTCCTTAACTTGTCTCTGATTTTCACTCATTTTTTTGGTTTGATTCTTCATTGAAAATTCTCACAGACCCTATAAATTCACTTTTAAGTACCACCCATGTAATTTCTTCTCTCTTTTTATCTTCAGGTTTCAATCCAATAAGTCCCTTATTAAGTTTCATACTCTGTCATTCCTTTATCCCATGTCCATTATTATTTTTAATTGTTTTAAAGTCCTGGCTTCATTTTTGTTCATACTTCTTCAAATAACAATTTTTTTTATTATGTGGCCTACTCTATGACATAGAAAGCACTTCCTAGTCTCTTTTTGACCACCCTGTTGATGGTAGTAGGGTCCAGAGTAGTGTTCTAATCATTTGCAGATTTTTAATTTCTTCAATCTCTTTCTGCTTTAGAGAGTCCTCAGTGTGATGTAATTTCTGCTTTAATTCTTGATTTTCCCATTCTTGTTCCTTTTGATTATCATGTAAGTATGTTGCCATGTCCCTGAGTTCAGTTATTGTTATGCTATCATATTTAGGGAAAAAACTTCTGCAAAAGATTTTCAAATGTGAATTGCAGCCCCTCAGAAATTGTCTCCTCACATGCGCCACAGATTCCTGGGAATCTTGGTTCCATCCCATGATCGACTCTTTTTGGCTAGTCTATCTATAAATGTGGCTGGATGTTCATCTTTGTTCTGGGACATCTTATCAAATTTTCTCCAAGCATTTGCCTTAGAACAAAGTGATTTAATAGCCTGCAGAAGGTTTTCTCTGCATTTTATAAGATAAGCTAACCTTGATGTATTTGCAAAATCAAAATCTTCCCTCTCTTCTACTGTTGGGCTACTTGTCAGGTAAGCATCCTGCCTACTCTTGTCTACAAATTGTCTTTGTTCTTGGGAGCCAAAAACTTCAGACAAAAGAAGGTCTGTATCTTCAAAATTGAGATAAAAAAATTTAAGTGCTCTTTTCATCTCCTTTAAAGATCTGAAAGGCTGAGATTGGAATTTTGGAAAACTCTGAGCAAATCCAAGTCTTGCACTGAAAATGATTTATGAACTTTTGAATGGAGGACACCAGCGTTATCAGTAATTTTTGCTGCATCCCTTAATTGCAGGAGTTTCTGAGCCTCATTAACTGTATCTGTGTCTTTCTTGTCCTTATCCTATGCCTCTGTCTTATTTTTGTTTGTTGCTTTAGTATCTGTATCCTTCTTCCCTGTTTCTTTATCCATTTCTACCTTTTCCTCAGACTCTTCCTTATCCTGTGCTTTTTCCTTTTGTGTTAGGTATTCAGAGCACATATTTTGGACTAATTTCTCTAGTTTATCATCCATAATTAGTATTTGGGCAGCCTTTTTGGGTGTCAGCAATCTAAGGACATTCTTAATGTAAGGAAGTGTCTGAATGACAGCCATTGTGATCATGTAAACTTGTGTGACTATTTGCCACATGCTGATTTTTGAAAAAGGCATAGTTGTTATGAAAGAAGTGGAGTTAGCTACAAAATTCATAGTATATAGCAGCACTCCTGTAATTGAATTATAGATGATGTTATATATTCAGCAAAACACTATGATAGCCAGGACAGAAGCCCATAATAGTATTTGTAGCATCATTTTCTTTTCCCTCTTCTTATTCCTTCCCTATTTAATTTTTCTCCAATTCAGTAGTTTGGGATAGGTACAGGGTTTTTCTGGGGTACCAAATTGTATTACAGGGGAATTTAGTAAAAGATAATAAGGGATATCAAAACATGTAATGCCAAGAAACAGTTTGAATGAAGGAAGGTATTTCCAAAACACACCCTTACTTCCTGTTCTCACTAAGCAACCTAATGAAGTTTGCCTCAAAGATGGTGAGTCAGTTCCTCCCTCTAATTACAAAAATCTTCAGAACAGTTTCTTTAGTTTAAAAGGATCTCTTTATTCTCTTGGGGGAAAGAAATAAGGGGAAACTGGGAGAGAGGGAGAGGAGTCTTCCCTATTCTAATTTCTGACACTTATTGAAAGCTTTACTGTAAGTCTCTTCAAAAGGAATAAGATTTCTTCCTCTGAGGGAAAACAGCAGTAACCCTTCTGGGTTTTTTCTGGGCAAGACTCTCTTTTCCTTCAGCTCAAGTTAGATGGAGAAAAATAATAGCCAGAGAGAAGATGAAGTGGTGTGTCTTCAGACCACTCCTAAGCAGAATTGAGTGTGTCCAGAATTCAGCTTGGGACTAACTGTCTCCTTCCTCAAGCTTCCATGTAATTTTCTCTCTCTTCTCCCCAATTGGTCTGGGTCTGGATTCCATGCTTTTCTTGAGCTCTTCTCCTTTGCATGTCATTTCTTCTTCCTGTGCCTATTTCTCTCAATCACAGTAGGTCTTTGGTGGGTTTAGTCAGTTGCCAAGGATCTAGAGGTGCCCCTTGCTCACTATAGATATGCTCCTCACTTGCTCACTGATTCTAGTGTGCTGGCTCTGAATCTAGCACACTGGCTCCATGTGTGGGGTGGGGGAGGGTTGATCAACTCACATTTTGGTGTAAGCTATTTCATTTCCTTATAGTATGGAAATGCCCAAATTCCATGTACCTTCAATTCTGTGCCCTACTGTGGAGTACCTTTGTTCATATGAATTCCAAAAATATGAAGCTATTTTCTTCCCTTTTGAGGTAGTCTATATTGGTAGGTAATAAGGAAAGGTAGAGTCCTATATCTACACTGCCTCCATGTTTACCCAGAAGTCCCCTTGCTTCACTCTTGATCTTATCAGGAAGGCTTCTAACTTGTCCCATTGCAGATTATTCTTGCTGATGGTTTTAAATATATACTTTTTATTATTTTTAGTATTCCTATACTTTCTAAGGATGGGTGTTATATTTTGTCAAAGGCTTTTTTGGAATATGTTGAAATAATCATGTGATTTTTGTTGGTTTGGTTGTTGATATGGTCAATTATATGGATGGTTTTCCTAATATTAAACTATCCTTGAATTCCTGGTATAAATCCCACCTGATCATAGTAAATAATTCTCATGATAATTGGCTGGAGTCTTTTTGCTAGTATTCTATTTAAGATTTTTGCATCTATGTTTATTAAGGAGATTCCTCTGTTGTTTTCTTTCTCTGTTTTTGCTCTGCTTGGCTTTGGAATCAGTACCATATTTGTATCATAAAAGGAATTTGGTAGGACAACTTCATTGTTTATTTTGTCAAATAATTTGTATTGTATTTGGATTAGTTGTTTGTTAAGTGTTTCATAGAATTCACTTGTGAATCCATCTGGCCTTGAGAATTTTTTCTTAGAGATTTCTCTGATGGCTTGTTAAATTTCTTTTTCTGAGATAGGATTATTTAAGTCTTCTATTTCCTCTTTTGTTAATGAAGGCAATTTATATTTTTGTAAATATTCATACATTTCACTTAGATTGTCATATTTATTGCCATATAATTGAGTAAAGCAATTTTTAGTAATCATCTTCATTAGAGTTGTGATCACAATTTTCATCTTTGATACTGTTAATTTGATTCTCTTCTTTCATGTTTTAGTAGATTTTAGTAGATAACTAGGACTTTGTCTATTTCATTTTTATTTCAAAATACCAGCTATTAGTCTTATTTATTAGTTAAATAGTTCTTTTTCTTTCAATTTGATTAATTTTGCCTTTAATTTTTAGGATTTCCCATTTAGTTTTTAATTAGGGATTTTTAATTTGTTCTTTTTCTAATTTTTTAAGTTAAAAACCCAATTCATTGATTCCCTCCCTCTTGATTTTGTTGTGATAGGCACTCAGAGATATAAAATTTTCCCCAAGAACTCCTTTGCCTTATCCCATAGTTTTTGATATGATGCATCCTCATTTTCATTCTCTTTATTGAAGTCCATAATAGTTTCTATGATTTTTGACCCACCAGTTTGGAGGAATTAAATTATTTATTTTCCAATTCATTTTAAATTTGTCTTTCCATGGACTCTTGTTGAGTATAATTTTTATAGCATCAAAATAAAAAAAAAGTTGCATTTATTGTTTCTGCTTTCATGCATTTGTTTGCAATTTTCTATGTCCTTGTACATGATCAATCTTTGTATATGTACCATGCACTACAACTTACTTCTTTCTTATTTATTTTTTGGTTCAATTTATCTAGTTCTGAAATGGGAAGTGGGAATTTCAAAACTACTCAACCCTATTCAGACCATTCTTTAGAAGATAGGATTTAGCTATTTCCTGATCAATAACAATAGAGACACTTGGAATAACAGAATCAGGTCTTGGAAACTACAATCTCCACCCTACTCAGGGTAACAAGATTAGGAAGGGCTGCAGCAAAACTCAAGATTTAATTATTTGAGAATATGGCCTTCAACAGACATGTGCAAAATGGACAGACCTCTGGGCAGTCCTAGGTCAAGCTAGAGCCACCATTGGCACATGTGAGATGCAGGAAGTGAGGTAGAGGACTGCCTCGGGAGTTCTCATGATTCCTAGGAGGAGGGCGAGAGGCAATTGGAGGAGCCCACGTACTGTTTTTCTCCAGTTTGGTCACGTGAGTGATGAGGACTGATCTCTTTCCTTGCCTTGGCCATCCAGGGCCTTGGGCCCTCTTTGGCTCAGCCTGGGCAGAGTGGGTAGTTAAACCCTCTTTCCTTCTCTCCCCTTTCCTTCTCTCTCTCTCCCTCTAATACTTTCTTCCTCCTGTTTGTAATTAAAACACCATAAAAAAGTTGGCAGCTGACTTGAGTGTTTCATTTAGGAATTACATAGCTGAATTCCTTTGCAACCTTAAATTAATATATATCAGTCTTTTAAAGTGATTTCAATATCACAGAAAGTTGAGATGGCCTACTAATATGGTTTTACTATCTATTTCCTCCTTGAGCTTCTTTAAATTTTCCTTTGGAAATCTATATGCTATGCCATTTGGGCATAAATGTTTAGTAATGGTATTCCTTCATTGTTTATAGTACCCTTTAATCCACTGATCCTCCTTTCTATCTCTTAGCCAGTACTAAATTGTTTTGATGATCACTACTTTATAATTTAGTTTGAGATCTGGGACTGAAAGACCGCCTTCTTTTGTATTTTTTTATTCATTATTTCCATGGATATCCTTGATCTTTGTTCTTCCAAATGAACTTTGTTATGTTTTTTTTTCTAATTCAGTAAAAAGTTTTTTGGAAGTTCAATAGGTATGGCATTAAATAGATAGAAAAATGTGTGTAGGATGGCCATTTTTATTATATTAGCTGGTCCTACCCATGAATAGTTCATGTTTTTCCAATTACTCAAGTCTAGTTTTAGTTGTGTGGAGAGTGTTTGTAGTTGTGTTCACATAGTTCCTGTGTTTGTTTCAGCAGATAGATTCCTAAGTATTTTATATTGTCTAAGTCATTTTGAATGGAATTTCTCATTCTAATTCCTGCTTCTGCGATGTATTGGAGATATATAGAAATGCTGATGACTTATGTGGGTTTATTTTGTATCCTGCAACTTTGCTAAAGTTGTTGATTATTTCCACTAACTTATTTGTTGATTCTCTAGGATTCTTTAAGGGGACCATCATATCATCCACAAAAAGTAACAGCTTGGTCTCCTCATTACCAATTTTAATACCTTCAATTTCTTTTTCTTTAATCGCTACTGCTACTGTTTCTAGTACAATGTTGAAGAATAGAGGTGATAATGGGCATCCTTGTTTCACTCCTGATCTTATTGGGAATGCATCTAGTTTATACCCTTTGCAGATGATGTTTGCTGATGGTTTCAGATATATACTCTTTATTATTTTTATGAAAGGCCCTTCTATTCCTATGCTTTCTATTATTTTTAATATAAATGGGCGTTGTATTTTATCAAAGGCTTTTTCTGCGTCTATTGAGATAATCATATGATTTTTGTTGGATTGCTTGCTGATATAGTCAATTATGTGAATGGTTTTCCTAATATTGAACCATCCTTGTATTCCTGGTGTAAATCCTACTTGATCATGGTGAATGATCCTTCTGATCACTTGCTGGAGTCTTTTTGCTAGTATCCTGATTAAGATTTTTACTTCGATGTTCATTAGGGAGATTGTTATGTACTTTTCTTTCTCTGATTTTGACCTGCCTGGCTTTGGAATCAGAAACATGTTTGTGTCATGAAAAGGAATTTGGTAGAACTCCCTCTTTGCTTATTATGTCAAATAGTTTGTATTGTATTGGGATTAGATGTTCTTTGAATGTTTGATAGAATTCACTTGTGAATCCATCAGGCCTTGGGGATTTTTTTCTTAAGAATTTCTTTGATGGCCTGTTGGTTTTCTTTTTCTGATATGGGATTATTTAAGAATTCTATTTCTTCTTCTGTTAGTCTAGGCAATTTATATTTTTGTAAATATTTGTCCATATCACCTAGATTAGCATATTTATTACCCTATAATTGGGCAAAAAAGTTTTTGATGATTGCCTTAATTTCCTCTTAATTGGAGATAACATCCCCCTTTTCATCTATGATACTGTTAATTTGCTTTTCTTCTTTCCTTTTTTTAATTAGATTGACCAGTGCTTTGTCTATTTTCTTTGTTTTTTTTTAAAGTAGCCGCTTCTAGTCTTATTTATTAGTTCAATAGTTCTATCACTTTTGATTTTATTAATTTCTCCCTTAATTTTTAGGATCTCTAATTTGGCTTTCTTCTGGGAAGTTTTAATTTGTTCACTTTCAAGTTTTTTTTGATTTGTATGTCCAATTCATTGATCTCTGCCCTCCCTAATTTGTTAATATATGCATTCAGGGATATGTATTTTCCTCTGTGTACTGCTTTGGCTACATCTCATAAGGTTCGAACAGTTGTCTCACCATTGTCATTTTCTTCAATGAAATTATTAATTGTTTCTATCATTTGTTCTCTAACTAACCAATTTTGGAGCATCATATTATTTAATTTCCAAATGTTTTTTTTTTTTATTTTGCTCTCCATGTACCCTTACTGATCATTATTTGTATTGCCTTATGATCTGAAAGTTTGCATTTATTATTTTGGCTTTTCTACATTTGTATGCCATGTTTTTATGACCTTGTGTATGGTCAATCTTTGTGAATGTGCCATGTGCTGCTGAAAAGAAGGTGTATTATTTTTGTCCTTATTTATTTTTTTCTCCATATATCTATTAACTCTAATTTTTCTAATATTTCTTTCACATCTTATATGTCTTTCTAATTTATTTTTTTATTTAATCTATCTAAACTTGATAGTGGTTGATTCAGGTCTCCCACTAATATAGTTTTACTATCTATTTCTTCCTTCAATTCTCCTAGTTTCTCCATTAGAAATTTGGGTGCTATTCCATTTGGTGCATACATGTTGATTAGTTATATTTCCTCATTGTCTATACTCCCTTTTATCAGGATGTATTTACTGTCCCTTTCCCTTTTGATCTCATCTATTTTTGCTTTAGCTTTGTCATATATCATGATTGCAACTCCTGCCTTCTTTCTATCAGTTGAGGTCCAATAGGACTTACTCCTCTGAATTTTAAACTCTCCATCTTGCCTGATCTTGCACCCAAAATTGTGCACACTCACACTACACAGGCATGTGCTAGTCAATGACAAATCAGAAATAACTAACTGCCCACCTGGGCTGTCCTAAGCCAAGCTTGAGCCACCATTGGCACTTGTGAGGCACAGGAAGTGACAGAGAAAGCAGCCTCTGGATTTTCCTTATTTTCTGTGGACAGGGCTAGATGCCAGTTGGTGTGAGGAGCTTGAAGAGGGAGGAGGCCCACAGACAGCTTCCCTTCAGATAAGTCATGTGAGTCAAGGACTGATTCCTTCTACCTTGGCCCTTTGGGCCTAAACTCCCTCTGCCTTGGTCAGAGGTTGAGTAACCCCTTTCCTTTTTCTCCTCTCTCCTTCTCTCCCTCTCCTTTTCCCTTCTCCCATTGTGATTAAACCTCATAAACTCCATTCTGACTTGAGTGTTTCATTTTAGGAATTTCATAAGTAAATTCCTTGGTGGCCATAGTTTTAATATTATCACAATCTTTCAAGGTAATATTTTAACCATAACACTCCAACCTCTAATTCTGACCTTGTGAGTATCTACCCACCTCATGTGTTTCTTGAAGACAACATATGGTAGGGTTTTGGATTATAATCAATTCTGCTATTTGTCTCTGTTTTATGGGTGAGTTCATCCCATTAACATTCAATGTTATGATTGTCATTTGTGAATCGCCCAGCATTTTGGTTTCCTTCCCTATTTCTGACCTTTCTTCTCTTGCTATTACCTTTTAATCCCATGCTTTATTTTAAATCAGTCCCTCTAATCCCCTCCCTTGTTATCCTTCCATTTCTAGCCCCTCCCTTTTTGTTCCCTTTGCCTTCCCCCTCTCTTTCCCTCCCTTTTTGTGTTCCCTCCCCCACTACCTCCCTTGGTTTTCCCTTCTTCCTTACCCTGTTGGATAAGATAGAATTCAAGATCCCAATGGATCTAGATGCTGTTCCCTCTCAGATTTGATTTCACTGAGAGTAAGATTTAAGTAATACCAATTAGAACTCTCTTGCTCTCCTTATTATAAGAGAATTCTTCCCCTCCACTTCCCATGTGTATCTTTGTGTGACAAGGATTATTCTATTTAATTCATTTCTATTTTTCAAGTGTATCTTGATACCATCATCGATTCCTTCCCTCCCTTTTTCTTTCTTCCCCCACCCTTTCTCCATATCATCTTAATGCCACAATCTTTCCCTATGAGTGATTCTTCTAATTACTCTAATAATTCATACAACTTTTGAGAATTGCATATAACATTTCTCCCACATATTAATATATATATATATATACATGTATATATACATATATACATGTATATATATATATATATATATATAATTGGTCTAAATGTAGACCTTATAGAAGAGATTTTGAATAAAATTAAAAAAAACATTTTTCTCTTTTCCCCTTTCTTTCATATTTATCTTTCCATGTTTCTCTTGTTGTTTGTGTTTGGATATCAAAATTTCCACTGAGTTCTTTTCTTTACAAATACTTGTAAATCTTCTATTTTGTTGAATGCCCATACTTTTGCCTGGACGTATATAGTCACTTTTGATGGATAGGTGATTCTTGGTTGAAGACCCAGTTCTCTTGCCTTTTTCAATATCATGTTCCAGGCCCTTCCAGTAATTCAGTGTGGAAGCTTCCAGGTCTTGTGTGATCCTGATTGGAGCTCCTTGGTATCTGAATTGTTTCTTTCTGGCTTCTTGTAGGATTCTCTCCTTAGCTTGAAAGCTTTTTAATTTGGCAATTACATTCCTGGAAGTTGTACTTTGGGGATTTAGTGTAGAGCGTGTTCTATGAACTCTTTCAATGTCTATTTTGTTCCCTTGTTCTAGAATCTCAGGGAAGTTTTCTTGGATGATATCTTGTATTATGATGTAAAGATTCCTGTTTATTTCTGGCTTTTCAGGTAGACCAATGATTCTCAGATTGTCTCTCCTTCCCCTGTTTTCCTGATCTGTTACCTTGTCAGTGAGATGTGTTATGTTTTCTTCTAATTCATATTTTTTTTTTCACTTTGCTTCATTAATCCTTGCTGTTTTGCAATATAATTGTCTTCTAGTTGCCCAATTCTCGTCTTTAAAGACTGGTTTTCCTTTTCAGTTTGGTCTATCCTGCTTTTTGAGGCTTCCAGCTGTTTCTCCAATTGGGAGTTCCTGTCCATCAGATTGCTAAATTCTCTTTGCATTATATCCTATTTTTCCTACCAGAAGGCTTCCATCTTTTGATAGCCTCCAATTTTAATTCTTGTGTGTGGACAATTTCCATTTCTTTTGGAAGGTTTTGGAGCATTTATTTGGGTTTCCTCTTCTGCTATTTCCTCTGTAGTCTGTATTTTTCCTCCGTAAAAACTTTCCAAAGTCAATCCCTTCTTCTTGCTTTTCTTGGTGTTGGGCAGTTGTTCCTAGGAACTGTTTGCTATCTCTATGGTTTTACCTTCCCTTTCCAGTCAGAAATCTGAGTGAAGAGGGCTGGCTCTTTGTGTATGGATCTAATGATCAAGGCTTTTTGCCTTGAGCCAGCTCTCAATTCTCCACAGCTGCGCTATCTTCCCTGGGGAACCCAAGGTCTGTCCTCCCCTGCCTGCTGGTGTTTTGGGTGTTACTGCTCAGGGATGGGTCTTTGGTGGTCTTAGTTAACTCCCAAGACCTATAGGTGCCTCTTGATCACTTCAGGGGTGTCCTTCACAGATTATGGCATGCTGGTTCTGAGTGCCCAAGATTTGAACTCCCCTTGACTGCCTGCTGGGGTATTGGGTGTTACTGCTCTCAGGGGTAAGTCCTTGGTGGTCTTAGTAGTTACCAAGACCTGGAGCTGCCCGTTGCTCCCTCCTGGTCTACCCCTCCCTCACTCGTTGGTTCTGGGAGGGAGTTTTTTCATTCCCTTATAGTGTGGAAATGCCCTTGTCCCAAGTACCTTCAGTTCTGTGCCCTTCTTTAGTGGCCCTCCATTCTTATGAGGATGGTTTTTGGTGGTCTTTTCAAGTTATCTATATCATTGGGTCTGAGGATGGGAAGCGAGCTGCGTCTAATATGCTGCCATGCTTACTCAGAAGTCCTCCAATTTTTAACAGATTTTAAAAATTTGAATTCCAAAGTCCCTTACAATTTCACTCACTCCCCCAAATGAGAAGGCAGGTAATTTGATATAAATGGTCATGTGTAGTTGTGCAAAACATATTTAGTCAAGTTATAAAAGAAAACATGGATGAAAAATAAATTAAAAACAGTACATTCCAATATGCATTCAGACTATCAGTTCTTTCACTTTAGGGGATAGAATTTTTCTCATCAGTCCTTTGGAATTGTCTTGAATTTTTTCTATTTGCTGAGGATAGGTGTTTTCCCTCATTTCTGGCTTATATATGTATTATCACTCAAAATATATTTCCATATTGGTTGTTGTTAAGAGAGAATACTTATATAAAACCCAAATCCTGAAATTAAAAAACAAATAAACTAAAGTGAAAAATAGTATGCTTTATTCTGCATTCCAACTCCAACAGTTCTTTCTCTGGAGGTGGATAGCATTCTTTGTCATAAATCCTTCAGAATCATCCTGGATCATTGTATTGCTGAGAATAGCTAAGTCATTCACAGTTGATCATCATAATATATTGCTATTACTATGTACAATATTCTGGATCTTCTTATTTCATACCATATGCTTTATGCAAAATTTCCTTTAGAGTCTTTCATCTCTAATTGAAGTTGATTCTCAGCTCCATTTGTGCAGATCCTAATTTAAAGACCCAAATATATAGTCTATTCTTTTGAATCTCCTTTCCAATAAAGGGCTTAGGAGTCTCTGTCAAGTAACTCAACCTAGGTTATAGTGATCATTTCTTATGCATTCCATTTTTATTCTCTGAAAGCTGGGCTATAAACCAAATAATGGCAATAGGCCTAATAATTACCAAATGGTCCCTCTTGTTGGTTCAGGATTCACCAGTTTTTAAATCCTATATGTTTTCCCTGTAGATTACTGGGTAAAGAACAACAGGAAAACAATGACAAGGACAGACTTTGTTATTCACTCTCATAGGCATTGTTGGTGCCTTCCTGTACAGATAGAGATAATCAAAATATGAAAAGTGCCTTGATCAACACTTAAATACCTGGAATTTCTATCTTCTTCACTCTTTTATTCTAAAAATCATCTCTGATCCCTGTTTCCATGGACTATTTTTATGCTTTAAAATTTAGGAAGCAATAGTTCTAGACAACAGCCAAAGCAAAAACAATGCTAATAATGTTAGCAACAAGTTAGACTCATTCCTCTTTATACATCTTTTAACATTCCCTTTATCTTCCAAAGCCTTTCTCTCTTTCCCTTCATCCTTTATCCCTGAGCACGAACTATTCATTCATTTTTTCCCAGTATCCCTTACAGAGTGTTCCTTTCTCCTGAGACAGTTCCTTCTCCAGAAGATAACCTCTAACCCAGTCTCAAAATTCTCCCATCAAGATTGTAAGTAGGAAAAGCAGAAGAGGCAATATCACTGCCACACAGAATGTAAACTCAATTCCTATCCAAAACCTTTTTGTTCTGCCCTTCCTTTCCAAATCTACAGATCCCATGTTAATTTTTTTGTGTGCTTTTCTCTCTCCTGAACTCTGTAACCAAATACAGAATTACAAAAATGGAAAGAAAAAAAATGTCCCTGCCTTTGTGAAACAGAAGGGGTTTTCTGGACAATCATGCCATTTCTATCTATAATTGTATATTTTTTGGCTTTTTCCCTCTTTTACCTTCTGTCCTCTCATTAGCTGTAGCCAAATGTAAAGAAAAAAAGCTACATGAGCCATGTACTACCTTTTGTTTATTTCCCCTAACAAAACAAAAGCTTTATCATTTCTGAAAAAGCTTTCTTCCCCACCACCACCTTAAAGATGGAACAGCAAAACTGATCTCAAATTATCACTTTTAAAATATGGTTGTAACATAGTGAATACAGTAAGTGGAAAGCATCATACAATAAACCCTTCTGTTTCTCTGCATGACATGTATAGACCTTGGCAGGCTCTCAATGTCCTTTATTAGATTGTTGCTAATCAGGAAAAGAGGAGATTCCAACTGTGCCCATCATGGATGATGAAATTTGTGCTAAGGAAAGATCTTCCTTTTTTTATTTTCCTTTTAGACACAGTGATCCCTTCCCAGTCATTTTCTAGTCATTGCTCCCATCTGTTAGAAGCACTAAATGAATATTATTGGCCCTGATACATCTGCTGTGATCCAATGTAAAGGCTGCTGTATTTGAAATCAATAGACCAGGATTCAGATCTCATTTATGTAAGTTCTAAACATTTGATCTTGGGCAACCTTTCTGAAGGTTCAGTCTTCTAATCTTTGAAGCAAGGTAGTTGAATTAGATGACCTTTCAGGTTCCTTCTAGTATTGCTTTTTCCTCCCACTATCCATCTTACTTTTTAGTTTTTTAATACCAATTTTGGGGTCCCCCCATTCAGATTCTTCTCCTGTTGAATCTATGTTTACTCATTCTTACACAGAATATCTTTCAGATATCATTAAGGACAAGATGTACATATGACACTGTCTCTCTCTTTGTGCATATGTGTCTGTGGGAGGAGGTGGCAACCTAAGACATTTAGCAAAGGGACTACTAAATAAAATAAGTCCTTTTAGAGAATAAAACAAAGCTCCTTCTTGGTATCTGGTCTATTAGCAAACTTCAGAAATTTCTATTTCTATATTTCTATAAATAAAATGGGGATAAATAAAGGTAGAATATTTTTCCAAAGACATTCACAGCAATTAACAATGAAACAAACCATTATATAACTTAAGGTGAGTCACTAAAAACCTCATACACTTTAACTACTGCAATGCTTCATATTCACTATTTTTCACTAAATATGCTAAATAGTGAAAAATCGACTCTCAAAACTTAAATAATCAGCTCCTCCCTACTTACTACACAGATTAGGATACTGAAGATCACAAGACTTCAATGTCTCATTCAAAGTTATACAAAAAGAAAGTAGCAGAGCCAGGATAGGAACCCAGGTCTCTTGATTTGTGGGTCCATTGTTCTTTCCATTATGCTGTATTACCTCCTTTGCCACCAGTCTCCCTCTATCATGATTCTTTGCTTCTGATAATTCATTCTGACTCAATACACTTGTTTCTGTCATCACTGGGATAGAAGCCAAATGAATGCAAGAGAGGCTAAATTGTTGATGAATTAGAAGACACCACAGTATACCAGCCATTTCAATTACCTTGGGGTTCTCCAGGCATTTCATTTCCTAATTGTGAACAATTATTTGTGTTTAATTTAGATCTCATCTTGCTGCCTGAAAGTCAGATGGCAACACCACTAGAGCCAGAGGAAATAATAACATAATCTCCAATATCTTTCCATCAATTAATTTATTTGGATGAATTTAAATAGTAACATAAGGAAGAGCTTGATAGTGTTAGCTTACAGGCAAGCAGAGGTGGGTACTCATAAAATGAGTCATACAAGTTCTTTACCTCTGCTCTACAATTGTATGAGCACATTAGATTCATGAATCAGTCTGAGTTCTGTTTTTGGCAAAGACTAATATGGTTCCCAGAGAGCCAGATATAAAACTGACATTTTCTGGTCACATACTGTAGTTGTGTTCAGGTATTGCTAAATCTATCCTGATCATTTGATCATTCTATCAGTTCAGTTCCAAGAAAAAAAATGGACAGCAATTTTATATGACTAAATATCAGAGCAACTAAATCCTTGAGTTAGAATTCAGTTGGGCATAGGAAAGGGTGGAAAAGTGGAGAAATCTTTTCCATTTAAATCTCATGTTAGATATTAGTAGCACTTATTCAGAGAATGATTTCAGGATGCAATTAACCTCCTATCCTACTTGACAATTCAGGAGTTGTTTTTTAAGCATCTTATTTTCTTTGAAAAAAGGATCTTGGTTTGGTAGAATATATTCCCATTCAGTAAATGATAGTAATTTTTTTGATTTGGGAAGTAGGCATAGAAAAAGAAAGAGGAAAGGACAAAGATATTGTATCGGGTACCCTACAAAGACATAAATTATATTGATTTGGGGGGAAATTTCCAGATTAATAATAATAATAATATAAAATAAATATAAATTTATATTTAAATAAAAATAAATATTTTAAAAATATAAAAAATTCCAGAATATTTCCTCTTGTCACAAAAAATCTGAGTCCCATATACCCATTTGGAAGATGTCTCTCTCTTTCAGTATGACCCTGTGTATATATTTTGGAAATTTCTGTATCAATTTCTTTTCCACCTTCCTTGTAATTAACAATTTCTTTTATAAGTATGTAGGCTCTAAGTGCTTAAATCATGGACAATTTGGATGAAAGTAGATATGACTTGAAACATATCCATTAGTGAAGAACGCAGACATATATTGTCTTAGAAACATCATTTGACAGCATAAAAATCCCCATAAATCAAGTTTGTAAAAAAAAAAAAGTTCATTTTGGAACTTGTAGGGTTGTAAAAGGAGAGAAAATGTTCAGTTGATAAGTATGTATAAAATGGGGCTAATGAAAGCAGCTACCTTACAGGGGTATTATGAAAATCAAATAAGATAATTTATGTACGTTAATCTGCAAACTTAAAGTATAACATGAATGAAAGTTATCATTATGGTTGTTAGAAATTTTATGTGTAAGTTGGCACCTGAATTGAGCTATTTTTAAACAGTCAAGGTTTCCATGAGACAGATGTAAGAAGGGAGTTTCTTCAAGGAATGATAGATAGGCTAGTCAAAGAAACAAAGATGGGAGATGGAATATAATTTATAAGGAAGAACAATTTTGACTGAATATAAGGTATGTGAAGGAGAATAATGTACAATGAGCTTGCAAAAGTAGATCAGAACCGGATAATAAAGGGATTTATGAGCCAAAGGTAGGGGAGGGTAATGTGAATTTTATCTTAGAAGTAATAGCAACTGGTGCTTCTTGACAAGTAGAGAGGCCTAAAAAGACCTGTGCTTTAGGAATATCCCTTTAATAGTTATATGGAGGACAGACAGAAGAAGGGAGAAACTGAATGAAAGAAGACTATTTAGGAGGTTATTATAATTGTTCAGGGAAGAAGTGAGATTCTGATCCAGTTTGTGACATTGTAATCAGAGGATCTAGGCTTCTGGTTTATCTTTAAACACATGCCACATTTTCTTTTGGAGCCATAAAAGCACCTTTGTTTCTACTGTTGTTTTTGTCTGTAATGCACATTATTCATTGGAAATTTATCCTTTATTTAAAGCCCATATCAAATGGCCTTTCTTCATTGAAGGTTCCTTTCCATGAACTTTTATATCACTTTATGAGCATCTTATATGGAATTCATCACATTTTGCCTTGTTATTTTACTGATTTACTTTACTTATGCTCTCTGTCCTCCCCCTGGGTAGATTTTAAATTCTCTGAGAATAAGGACAATATTTTCTTCTCTGTTTCCTTGGAAGTACCCATTATAGTACCTTCCACAAAGTAAAAAGTCAATAAGTGTTTATTAAATGGATTGAGGAAGTGAGTATTGTGGTAAAGAACAAGAAGAAAGGGAATTTGAAGTAGTAAAATCAAAATGCCACTTGTCAACCCTTTTAGCAAGGCTTTCTACACACCATCTTCTCTGCTTTTTCTATTTCTCCTTTCTTTTGACTCTGAGTAACTTCTCTTACTTCTGTCTCCAGCCAAAGGACAGGAAGATCAAACTGCATTGCTCATCAATGTTTTAGCAACAGCCAAGTAATTCTAACCAATCCTTTCAAACTGTAGCTGGTAAATTTCTAGCTATTAAGCTATTCAGAGTGTTAAGATAATTATTATCAATTTCTACTTTTTATATTTAAGAGGAAAAGGAGTAATAAGTTTTTCAGTAGGAGACCCCCTGCTGTGCAAACTGTTAGTTGGTGACAGAAGGGTGTGGCTGAGTGTAGTTTGTAAGTTTCAGACCATTGGAAAGGGATTTTTTTTTCTCTGGGTCCCCTGGAGAGAGGAGTGTGTGTGGCTTGCTCTCTCTGGGACCGTAAGGAAATTGAGAATCAGATTTAAGGCCTAAATAGCCTTATTGATTATTAATAATTTGGGTAAATAAGGTACTAAGATAGTGGTTATATGATTAGAGAGAGTAGGAGAGTAGGTGAGGGCTTCAGCCTAACAAAAGATACTGCCCTCTGAAGCAGAGAGATCTAGGGTTTTCTAGACAAATTTAGTTAAATTTGGGATCTTGGGTATAGTTACAAGCTATTTTAAGATTACTTTCATTGTCCTCCTTCCTATTTCCTGTCCATATTTCCTAATAATTAACAAAATGTTTTGCTTTTAATAAATTGCACATTGGCTTTTGTTCAAACTACTCCCCTCACAATTTAACCCTTCACAAGAGTAAAGATTCTTCATCCCCCTTCTCTGTTTTTCCCAATGCTGCCTGAGAACCTCACCCATATGCCACAGGCATATTCTCAAATCTGCCTTTTGTTTGCACCTGTGCTTGTATTTGTAAATAATTGATTATTAGTAGACATTTATGAATAGATTTTTGGTTGGACCTTAGTTTCTTCTAATGAAAGTTAAGGGGATTGCCCAAAATGAACCTTGAAACCTCTTCAGCTCTACAACTCTTATGTTTTGATCTGTGCCAACCTGGAATTTCTTTATCTTCATCAGTCTCATGAACATTCATAAGAAGTCTAATTTGGAAGGGAACACAGTGACTGCACATCTTTGTGCATATCTGCATGAATAAACCTTTGGATAATTGAGACAGGTGATAGCTTTTTTCTGTGTTTTAAAAACCAGGAATGTGGGCATGTTTTGGAGATGCCTATTGTTTTGAAATATGTGTCTCAGTTTCTCTCTAGCCCATGCAATTAGGAAGAGATTGATATTTCCTAAAGTGCTAGCTAATAGCTTATTCTTAATCCACCAATCACATAAAATACCATAAGGCATACAGATGATGTTGTATGTTTTATTTTACAATTATCAAATCTTGTAGCTTGAAGGGAGCTTTGAAACCATCTAATACAAAAACCTTATTTTACTTCAATAAACTGAGGTCCAGAAAAAGTAATTTCCCCAAATTCAAGCAGAAAGTTAGTGACAAAACTTAGTCATAAATTACACCCCTTGGATCTTACATTGGTATGAATAACATTTATAACACTCTGTACTCTAATTCTTTTGCTCTACCAGATTATAACCTTCCATATACAAAGAACCATGTGCCATCTAAACTTTTTATCTTTCTCATGTATAACACAAGTTACAACACACAATAAATACTTTATATATTGTGTTAAAAGCTAAAATTAATCCAAGTTTCCTGATCTACCTTTTGCACAGTGCCTGGTATATAATAAGCATTTAATAAATGTTTGTTAAATATTGACTGACCAATGAATTCCCAATCCATTACTCTATTTTGTTACACTCTCTTTTCCTAATATGTTTTCATATTATCTCTGTAAATTCCTCTTCTCCAGGCCATATGGAAAATATTGACATTTCTCTTGTTTCCTGACATTTTCTCACTTTTTCCTACTTATTCTCCACATTATATTCTCCTGTATGAATGCTAGGTAGTTAATTGCCTTATAGATTCTGTAACCTGCTTTTTACTGGCTCATTGAAGGGAAAGAAGGAGAGGGAAAGAAATATTCTTAAATGTGCCTGTGTTAGAAAAAAAAAGAAGGGGAACTGTTCTAAAAAGATCTCCTTCTAGTAGTGGAGGGAATCTTTAATGTGTTCAGAGCTGCTTCTGATAAGTTTGGGCATTTTAGGATGTTTATATGAATATCTCCATCTTTTGAGATTCATCTGTGGCTAATAAATATGTCATTTGCTAATCCTATTAAGTAGCAATCACAAATATCAAGCCCCACACATAATTTGGATTCCCTGAACAGCACTGGTATCTTGACATTCATTTTTCAGCATATCAAATCTCCATCTCCAGAAGTGCATTTTCTGCTTCTATGCTTTCATATATCATACAGACACCTCTGATACTACCTCACAAGATTCACAGCAGCACTAAAGGGATTCAAACAATTTTCAGAAGTACCTTAGTAAGCCCTGTTACCATTCAGGCACAAATTTGTCTATATTTGTTTACTTTGAAGTAGCATTTCAGCAACATGCGCTGTCTGGCTTTCTACTGATTCCAGTTTATCCAGGCAATAAGAGGGGAAATATGAAAATTAGTCAGTCAAATAGCATTTATTGAGTGCCTACTATGTGGCAGGCATTGCGCTAATCTGAGACATAAAAAAAAGCAAAGAAGAAAAACAAAACAGTCCTTGATATTAAAAATCAACCTTGATTTTCCTTTTATCTTCTCTAATTCAATAAATCAATCCCATTAAATTAATTTATTTCAATTCAATTGTCATTTATTATATGTCTACTACATATAGTCTCTGTCCAAGTTGCTTGGAGTATAAATATGATAGTCCCTCCTGTAAATCTTGAAATCTCTCAGAATTGTAAATGTTAAAAAATTTCCCCATCAGGGAATTCTTAATTGGAACAAATTCCCTACTGAGAAACATTCCCCATTTTGATGTGAGAACTCGCCAGGATCAGAAATGGGAGGACCTCTACTCCAACCATACTTAAGACTGCTTTAGGGGAAAAAAAAACTCCTTGCTAAACAATGAAAGTACTTGGACCCATGCTTATAATAAGGCAAGGAGTTCTTTGAGCCAGGCCTGTTTTTAGAATTGATACAATGGGATGCTAGGTACCTAAAAGGGTCGTGCAAGTTTTCTCTTGATGAGATTAGTTGACTCAGCTGTGTTTTCCCTCATTCAGACTTACTGAGGAGATTTGGTCGACTAAGCAGGAATTTAGATGGGCAGTCCTTTGGAAAACATCTACAGTGATTGGTAGATGTAGGGACTTAGGGGAGGTGACATGGGAGAAAAACCCCTATATAAGAAGAAGCAGAATCTCTTGAGGAGATATCCTTTTGGAGAAATCCTTTTGGAGGATCTCTGATGAGGATCACTTGGGAGCTCTCTTTGGTGAAGTCAGCTGAGATGGAGCTGGCCTGGTGTCACTAGAATCCTTGTTTAGTCAGACCTTGTGGTGAGTGTTAAAAAAACTGACTGATTTCTCTCTTAAGACTCAGATCTAGGCCATAATGGCTTGAGGCCCTTCATACTTATTCCTTTCTTACTTTCTCTCTCTTTCTTTGATTACTCATTGTATTGTTAATTAAAATATCTATAAAACCCAATTGACTTGGGTATTTGAACAATTGGGAATATTTCCCTGGCGACCACCTTATATTTGATTTAAAAACCAAGACACTGTAGTGAAACATATTTCTGTGGTCAAATTTATTCACCCTCTCTTATATCTATCACAATTTATATCTTCCACCATTTTAACTCACTACAGTTTATGGGCTTCACTATTTTAAATCTCACACTCCTCTCAAGTAATTTGCATTTTACCGAGGGAAACCATATATATACAGACACACACACACACACACACACACACATATACATACATATATATGTAATATATATATATATATATATATATATATATATATATATATATGAGGTAAAGTAAAACAAAGTCCCTGATCCATTGGTAAAGGTAGTAATAAATAAAGCCTACTCATCCCTTATAGAAAGCAGGCATAAGGAATGTGCTTTCTCAGTCAGGAGCAATAGATGGTCAGTGCAATTAGAGGATAGCCCCTCAAAGAAGCAATAAATCAGTTATAGGATAAGATACACAATGGAATGTCCTGTCCTCCTGTAAGGATAATTTTAGGGTTGTGACCTAATCTAAATTATTTTTTGGTCACTAGTGAATATCCCAAATAAAATACCCAAGTCAGTTAGTAAATTTATGGTGGTTTAATTAATATAGAGGAAAGGAATTAAGGAGAAGGGAGAGGGAAAGGGTGTAGGATTTCTCCTGCCTGGCCTGTGCCAGGGAAAGTTCAAAGTCCTCTCCCATGAGGTATCTGAAGATTAGTGGCTTTCCAAGAGGATAGTGTTTGGAAGGTAAGAGAGAAAGAATCAGACTAAACTCCGATAGAGCTAATTATTATGCCTTACCTGAACTAGGCTACTCAGTTTTCCCAGTATAGTATCAAGGAAAACTCACCACCAAACTGGACAATAGCTGCTGCCATGCCAAGATTCTGGAACGCTTAGCACGCTCAGCAAGCTGCCACCAGCCACCTCTCCACCACAAAAGTGGCTGGAGAGAGGAAGTGACGTGAATATATATAGATGATTTTACATCAGTTTTCTGCATCTCACCTGTACCAATGGTAGCTTAATCTTGACTTAAGACAGCCCAGGGGTCTGTCAACTGTTTCTGATTTGTCATTTGCTAGCCCATGTCAATCATAGGCCATCCGCCTAGATACTTAATTCTTAAGTATGGGTGTAAACATTACTGATTTTGTTAGACTACGTAGGGTAGAGTAATCTAAAGTTCACAATCTCTCCTGATAATGACTGGGAGACTAGTCTCCCCAATTTATCACTAAACATAATCATCCTGCATCTTCAAATTTTCTAACTGAGGTGCATACATAATTTCACCTTCTAAGAGGAAACTACAATAGTTAAATAGAAGAGGGAAATAGAAGAAAGACAATCAGCAAAACCAACCAATTAAGGGGCAGTCCCCTTTTGGCATAAGAGTATACATTCAAATAAATGTTCAATCAAACTTCAGTTCAGTCAACCACACCCAAAATTCATCCTGGATCTTCTTGATGTAGTGAAGGTTTTCTGGCATCTTTCTGCAACATTCATTCTCTGGATTAAGGAGTTAGCAAGCTTCTTTCCTTGAACTTTTCTCGAACAAAATTTCAAAATCTTGGATTTTTAGTAAAATGCAATTCCCCCGAAGTGGGTGTTAAGAAACATCAAGTTCAGCTCAGGATGAATGGTTGAGTTATGGGGTATATGAGTCAATTATCAAAAGAGGAGAAAAAATATATATATAAAGAGAGAAAAAAATGGAAGAATGTTAAACTTTTGGGAGAAAGGAAAAAAAATTCATTTGGGTTGAATAAATTTCTAACAGGCCCTTGTATAGGTCCAATTTAAAGTTATTTCTATCCCACAAGTCTGTAGGACAGAATGCAGTAATATTTCACTTACCCATTTGCAATCAAGACTATAGGAATTTGCCATAGTTATTAGAAGAAAAAGTGACTTCCTTTCAAGATGGAGGCTTACAGAAAGCTAAAGTTCAGATCTCCAGAAACCCTCCCTTACTGATCTCAAACTATATGCTCCTAGAGCACCGAAATTCAAAACGAACAACAGCATAGACCCCTAGAACCCTCCTCCTGGACCTGCATCAAAAGGTACAGCTCCCCCAAAAGCCAGAACCCAAGATCACTCAGACCTAAGGGGTAGGCAGAAGGAAGGCACCAGGAACCATCACCCCCAACTCAGAGCGCTGTGTCCGAGGCAGCAGAGGGAACCTCAGAGGATGCAAAAGGACCTCAAGGCTGGATATTCTGAAGGCCACATACTGAAAACAACCTGACTCAGTCCAGGGGGCACCCAACACAGACAGCAGGGAAACAGAGAGGGGGGAAACCTGTAGCCCCCTGGCTGGATCCTTCCATCCAAGTCTCATGGAAGGTCCCGGCTTCAGGGCATACTCAGTCCAACCCAGCTGAGGTTAATCCTATCAGGAGCCCTCAGAGCTCCCAGAAGCCACGGCCCCTCCCCCCTCAGAGTACAGGGTCTTCTGAGA
This sequence comes from Monodelphis domestica, assembly GCF_027887165.1. NCBI lineage: Eukaryota > Metazoa > Chordata > Mammalia > Didelphimorphia > Didelphidae > Monodelphis > Monodelphis domestica. Next base: position 44,072,371 of record NC_077230.1, on the reverse strand, counting down.
CAACAGTAAACCTCAGGGCTGGCAAAAGGACCTCAGTGCTGGCTGTTCTGAAGGCCTCATCCTGAAAACGACATGACCCAGTTGTGGGGGAACTCAGACAGCAGGGAAACAGAGAGAGACAGAGGGAAGCCTGTATCCCCCTGGCTGGATCCTTCCATCTAAGTCTCTCAGAAGGTCCCTGCTTCAGGGAATACTCAGCCCAACCCAGCTGAAGTTAATCCTATCAGGAGCCATTGGAGCTCTGGGAAGGCTTGGCCCTCCCCCCTCAGTATGCAGGCTCTTCTGTCCTGCTTCTGGCTGGCAAAGGCACTGAGATACCTTGAGAAGAGTGCCAAGCCAGGCTTAGAGTGTGGAAGTAAGGCAATGGAGAAGCATCGGGAGGGAACTGAGGAGGGCAGTAACACCGAAACACCAGAAATTCCTGGCTTCCCCAGGAAGACAGAACAACAACTGCATAGAACAGACAATTTGCCTAGTGCTAAAGCCTCTGAACACCAGACAGAGATAAGAAAAGCTAGTCCTCCCCACTCAGACAGAGATGGCAAACAGCACAAAAAACCCTAAAAATGCCAAGAAAAACAAGAAGAAGGGAGAGGCATTGGACACATTTTATGGAGCAAAAATACAAAATGCAGAGGAGATAGAAGAGGAAACACAAGCAAATGCTCCAAAACCTTCCAAAGGAAATGGAAACTCTCCACAAACCCATGAAGAATTTGAAACTGAAAGGATCAAAAAGATGGAAGCTCTCTGTGAGGAAAAGTGGGAAATAATGCAAAAGAAGTTCACGCATCTACAAAACCAGTTTGACCAAAGTGAAAAGGAAAACCAGGCTTTAAAAGTCAGAATCAGGCAACTCGAAGACAACGAGCAAGAATTAATAAAGCAAAGCCAAAAGACCAAGAAATTAGAAGAGAACATAAAATATCTCACTGACAAGGTGACAGACTTGGAAAATAGAGGAAGAAGAGATAATTTAATAATAATTGACTTCCAGAAAAGCCAGAAATAAACAGCAAACTCGACATACTCATACAAGATATAATCAAAGAAAATTGCCCGGAGATTCTAAAACAAGGGGGCAATACAACCACTGACAGAGCTCACAGAACACTCTCTACACTAAATCCCCAAAAGACAACTCCCAGGAATCTAATTTCCAAATTCCAAAGCTTTCAAACAAAAGAAAAAATCCTAAAAGAAGCCAGAAAAAGACAATTTAGATATAAAGGAATGCCAATCAGGGTAACACAAGACCTTGCAAGTTCCACTCTGAATGATCATAAGGCATGGAACATGTTTTTCAGAAATGCAAGAGAGCTGGGTCTTCAACCAAAAATCAGCTATCCAGCAAAATTGACTATATACTTCCAAGGGAAAGTATGGCCATTCAAGAAAATAGAAGATTTCCAAGTTTTTGCAAAGAAAAGACCAGAGCTCTGTGGAAAGTTCGCTATCAAAAAACAAAGAGCATTGAATACCTGAAAAGGTAAATATGAAGGAAAGGGAAAAGGAGAAAAATGTTATCTTTTTTCTTTTACTCAAACTCTCTTCTATAAGGACTACATTTATATCAATCTATGTATACTAACATGTGGGGAAACTGTAATGTGTAAATAGGGGGAAAAGAAAGACCAAATAGAATAATCTTTCTCACACAAAGATTCACGTGGGATGGGGAGGGGAAGAAAACTCCTATAAGAAGGAGAGGAAGAGAGTTTTTACTTAAACCTTACTCTCAGGGAAATCAACTCTGAGAGGAAAGAACATCCAGATCCATTGGGATCTTGAATTCTACCTTACCAAACAAGGGAAGGGAGAAGGGAAAACAAAGGTTGTAGGGGGTAGGGAACACAAAAAAGGGAGGGAAGAAGAGGGGCAAGGGGAAGGGAACAAAAAGGGAGGGACTAGAGAGGGAAACATATCAAGGGAGGGGACAAGGGGGACTGATTTAAAGTAAATCACTGGACTAAAAAGTAGAGCTGAAGAAGAAAGGTTAGAATTAGGGAAGGATATCAAAATGCCAGGGAGTCCACAAGTGACAGTCATAACTTTGAACGTGAATGGGATGAACTCACCCATAAAATGTAGATGAATAGCAGAATGGATTAGAATCTAAAACCCTACCATATGTTGTCTTCAAGAAATACACATGAGGTGGGTAGACACCCACAAGGTCAGAATTAAAGGATGGAGTGAGACCTTCTGGGTCTCAACTGACAGAAAGAAGGCAGGAGTGGTAATCATGATATCTGATGAAGGCAAAGCAAAAATAGACCTGATCAAAAGGGATAGGGTAGATAATTATATTTTGTTAAAAGAGACTTTAGATAATGAGGAAATATCACTAATCAAAATGTATGCACCAAATAATATAGCACCCAAATTTCTAATAGAGAAACTAGGAGAATTGAAGGAAGAACTAGACAGTAAAACCATATTAGTGGGAGACTTAAACCAACCATTATAAAATTTAGATAAATCAAATCAAAAAATAAATAAGAAAGAGGTAAAAGAAGTGAATGAAATCTTAGAAAAATTAGAATTAATAGACATATGGAGAAAAATAAATAAGGATAAAAAGGAATACACCTTCTTCTCAGGACCACATGGCACATTCACAAAGATTGACCTTACATTAGGTCACAGAAACATGGGACACAAATGCAGAAAGGCAGAAATAATAAATGCAGCCTTTTCAGATCAAAAGGCAATAAAAATAATGATCAGTAATGGTACATGGAAAACCAAATCAAAAACTAATTGGAAATTAAACAATATAATACTCCAAAATCGTTTAGTTAGAGAAGAAATCATAGAAACAATTAATAAATTCACCGAGGAAAATGACAATTGCGAGACATCCTTTCAAACCTTTTGGGATGCAGCCAAAGTGGTAATCAGAGGTAAATTCATATCCCTGATTGCATATATTAACAAACTAGGGAGAGCAGAGATCAATCAATTGGAAATGCAAATAAAAAAACTCGAAAGCAATCAAATTAAAAACCCTCAGCAGAAAATGAAACTAGAATCCTAAAAATTAAGGGAGAAATTAATAAAATCGAAAGTGATAGAACTATTGATTTAATAAATAAGACAAGAAGCTGGTACTTTGAAAAAACAAACAAAATAGACAAAATACTGGTCAATCTAATTTAAAAAAGCAAAGAAGAAAAGCAAATTAACAGCATGAAAGACGAAAAGGGGGACATCATTTCCAATGAAGAAGAAATTAAGGCAATCATTAAAAATTACTTTGCCCAATTATATAGCAATAAATACACCAATTTAAGTGATTTGGATGAATATATACAAAAATACAAACTTCCTAGACTAACAGAAGAAGAAATAGCATTCTTAAATAATCCCATATCAGAAAATGAAATCCAACAAGCCATCAAAGAACTTCCTAAGAAAGAATCCCCAGGGCCTGATGAATGCACCAGTGAATTCTATCAAACATTCAGAGAACAGTTAACCCCAATACTATACAAACTATTTGACATAATAAGCAAAGAGGAAGTTCTACCAAACTCCTTTTATGACACAAACATGGTACTGATTCCAAAACCAGGCAGGTCAAAAACAGAGAAAGAAAACTATAGACCAAAGTCCCTAATGAATATAGATGCAAAAATCTTAAATAGGATACTAGCAAAAAGACTCCAGCAAGTGATCAGAAGGGTCATCCACCATGATCAAGTAAGATTTATACCAGGGATGCCGGGCTGGTCCAATATTAGGAAAACCATCCACATAATTGACCACATCAACAAGCAAACCAACAAGAATCACATGATTATCTCAATAGATGGAGAAAAAGCCTTTGATAAAATACAACACCCATTCCTATTAAAAACACTAGAAAGCATAGGAACAGAAGGGTCGTTCCTAAAAATAATAAACAGTCTAGTTTATCAGATAATATCATCTGCAATGGAGATAAACTAGATGCATTCCCAATAAGATCAGGAGTTAAACAAGGATGCCCATTATCACCTCTACTATTTGACATTGTACTAGAAACACCAGCAGTAGCAATTAGAGAAGAAAAAGAAATTGAAGGCCTCACAATAGACAAGGAGGAGACCAAGTTATCACTCTTTGCAGATGACATGATGGTCTACTTACAGAATCGTAGAGATTCAACCAAAAAGCTAATTGAAATAATCAACTTTTAGCAAATTTGCAGGATACAAAATAAACCCACATAAGTCATCAGCATTTCTATATATCTCCAACACAGCTCAGCAGCAAAAACTAGAAAGAGAAATCCCATTCAAAATTACTTTAGACAAAATAAAATACCTAGGAATCTATCTCCGGAGACAAACACAGGAACTATATGAACACAACTACAAAACACTCTCCACACAACTAAAACTAGACTTGAACAATTGGAAAACCATTAACTGCTCATGGATAGGATGAGCCAATATAATAAAAATGACCATCCTACCCAAACTTATTTATCTATTTAGTGCCATACCCATTGAACTCCCAAAAAATTTCTTTACTGTTTTAGAAAAAAACATAACAAAGTTCATTTGGAATAACTGAAGATCAAGGATATCCAGGGAAATAATGAAAAAAAAAACACAAATGATTGGGGCCTTGCAGTCCCAGACCTCAAACTATAATACAAAGCAGCAGTCATCAAAACAATTTGGTACTGGCTAAGAAACAGAAAGGAAGATCAGTGGAATAGACTGGGGACAAGCGACCTCAGCAAGACAGTATACGATAAACCAAAAGATCCCAGCTTTTGGGACAAAAATCCACTATTCGATAAAAACTGCTAGGAAAATTGGAAGACAGTGTGGGAGAGATTAGGAATTGATCAACACCTCACACCCTACACCAAGATAAATTCAAAATGGGTGAATGACTTAAACATAAAGACGGAAACCATAAATGAATAGGGTAAACACACAATAGTATACATTTCAGACCTTTGGGTGGGGAAAGACTTTAAAACCAAGCAAGACATAGAAAGAGTCACAAAATGTAAAAATAAATAATTTCGACTACATCAAATTAAAAAGCTTTTGTACAAACAAAACCAATGTAACTAAAATCAGAAGGGAAACAACAAATTGGAAAAAAATCTTCATAGAAACCTCTGACAATGTTTTAATTACTCAAATTTATAAAGAGCTAAATCAATTGTACAAAAATCCAAGCCATTCTCCAATTGCTATATGGGCAAGGGACATGAATAGGCAGTTTTCAGATAAAGAAATCAAAACTATTAATAAGCACATGAAAAAGTGTTCTAAATCTCTTATAATCAGAGAGATGCAAATAAAAACAACTCTGAGGTATCACCTCTCACCTAGCAGATTGGCTAATATGATAGCAAAGGAAAGTAATGAATACTGGAGGGGATGTGGCAAAGTAGGGACATGAACGCATTGCTGGTGGAGTTGTGAACTGATCCAACCATTCTGGAGGGCAATTTTGAACTATGCCCAAAGGGCAATAAAAGAATGTCTACCCTTTGATCCAGCTATAGCACTGCTGGGTCTGTACCCCAAAGAGATAATAGAGAAAAAGACATATATACAAGAATATTCATAGCTGTGCTCTTTGTGGTGGCCAAAAATTGGAAAATGAGGGGATGCCCATCAATTGGGGAATGGCTGAACAAATTGTGGAATATGTTGGTGATGGAATACTATTGTGCAAAAAGGAATAATAAAGTGGAGTAATTCCATGGAGACTGGAATGACCTCCAGGAAGTGATGCAGAGCGAGAGGAGCAGAACCAGGAGAACATTGTACACAGAGACTAATACACTGTGGTATAATTGAACGTTATGGACTTCTCTATTAGTACCGGTGTAATGTCCCTGAACAATCTGCACGGATCTAGGAGAAAAAACACTATCCACAAGTAGAGGACACACTGTGGGTGTAGAACCACGGAGGAAAAGCAACTGCCTGACTACAGCGGTTGAAGGGACATGACTGAGGAGAGACTCTAAATGAACACTCTAGTGCAAAAACCAACAACATGGAAAAGGGTTCAAATCAAGAACACATGTGAAACCCAGTGGAATCAAGCGTCGGCTATGGGGTTTGTGGGGAGGAAAATAAAATGATCTTTTGTCTCTAATGAATAATGCTTGGAAATGATCAAATAAAAATTATTAAAAAAAAAGAAGAAAAAGATCTAGAATTTTAGAGGGGATGATTTTGGTGGGCCACGTTGTTGGCCAGTGTCTCCCTGCTATACAAGTAGTGTCTGCACCTGTATCCAGTAATAAGTCTCAATAGAAGATGCTCTCTTTACATGTCCTTTTCTCCAATCTTTATTGATGTTGGAGTAGTTAACAATATTTGGAATAGCCCTTCCCAGGAAGGCTGAGATACTCCAGTATGCTAGAAATTCTTAATATACACCTTGTCTCCTGGGTTCAGGTCGTGAAATGAAAAATCTAGTGGTCCAGCTTGAACTGCAGTTCCAGATTTATGGAGTTCACACAGATTGTGCTGTAACTCCTGTATATAGGAAGCAATAGTAGTATCTCCCCCGAATAGTGATGTATATGCAGGGGATAAAGGCTTGGCCTATAAAGGTGGGTATCCAAAAAGCATCTCAAATAGTGAGATGTGTAGGTCTCCTCTAGGCATGCTTATAAGATAAAATAGGGCCAGAGGGAGAATTTCAGGCCATTTTAAATGTGTCTTATTTCATAATTTGCCAATCATAGTTTTAAATTCTCTATTCATTCCTTCAACTTGGCCTGAGCTCTGGGGATGATATGGTACATGAAATTTGGGAGTTATCCCCAAGCAAGAATATATCTGATTTAGGACAGAATCAGTAAAATGACTTCCTCTATTTGAATCAATACGTGCTGACAGGCCAAAGTGAGGAATAATTTCTTTTAAAAGCACCTTACCACATTTCTTCATAGCCACGCCAAAGTCAAGTATTGAGCCATCACCACTGACTGAACAAGTTGATGCTGAGCACCAAAGGCGGAGAAGGCTTTGTGGTGAAGGTCTGGGGCTTGTCCTGGTCTTGCTCAGCTGATGAAGTCCAAAGCTTCTTCTCGGAATGCAAAATTCAAAATGGGGCATCAGGCATTTGTTTCATCTATACCCTGGAAGGCAGACCAAGTGGAGAAGCATTTGTTGAACTTTAATCAGAAGATGAAGTCAAATTGGCACTGAAAAAATACAGAGAAACAATAGGACACAGATATGTTGAAGTATTTAACTCAAACAATGTTGAAATGGATTGGGTGTTGAAGCATACCTCTCCAAATAGTCCTGACACTGCCAATGATAGCTTTGTGCTCCTTAGAGGACTCCCATTTGACTGTTGCAAGGAAGAAATTGTTCAGTTTTTTCAGGGTTGGAAATCGTGCCAAATGGGGAGGAGTACAGGGGAGGCCTTCATGTATTTTGCTTCACAGGAAATAGCTAAAAAGTCTCTAAAGAAACACAAGGAAAGAATAGGGCACAGGTACATTGAAATCTTCAAGAGCATCCAGGCAGAAGTTCAAACTCATTAGGATCCTCCTTGAAAGCTAATGGCTATGGTCCAGGTCCTTAAGACAGGCATGGTGCTGGCAGAGGCTATAACGGCATTGGTAAAGGAGCTGGGTTTGAAAGAATGAGATGTGGTGCCTATGGTGGAGGGTATGGAGGCTATGATGACTACAATGGATATGATGATGGATATGGCTTTGAGTCTGATAGATTTGGAAGATACCTCAATTATTGTTTTTCAGGAATGCCTGATCATATATATGGAGATGGTGGGTCTACTTTCAAGAGTACAACTGGCCATTGTGTGCATATGAGAGGATTACCTTACAGAGCTACTGAAAATGATATTTACAATTTTTTTCTCACCACTCAACCCTGTTTGATTACACATTGAAATTGGCAGAGTGATGGCACACTGATGGCAGAGTGACTGGAGAAACAGATGTTGAATTTGCTACTCAAAGAGATGCTGTGGTAGCTATGTGAAAAGACAAAGCAAATATGCAGCACAGATATGTAGAACTCTTCTTGAATTCTACAGCAGGAGCAAATAGTGGTGCTTATGGTAGCCAAATGATGGGAGGCATGGGCTTGTCAAATCAGTCCACTTACAGTGGTCCAGCTAGCCAGCAGCTGAACAGGGGTTATGGAGGAGGATACGGTGGTCAAAGCAGCATGAATGGATATGACTAAGTTTTACAGGAAAACTCCAGTGATTTTCAATCAAACATTGCATAGGGAGCCAAGGATCGATGAACACCAGCTACTACAGTAGCGGGAGCCATGCATCTATGGGAGTGAACAGAATAGGATGGATATCTGGCATGTACAGTATGAGTGGTAGGTGGGGAATGTAAATCCTGATCACTGACTCTTGGTCAACTTTTTTTTTTAAAGAAAAACCAAACAAAAAATGAAGTTTAACAGTTTTGAAATATAGGCTTGTGATTTATGCTTACTGTAAGTGAAATCAGGACTGTTTTAAAAACTTTAGGTTTTTGAACACGGAAAAACATTCTATAACTGTTAAAATAATTTCAGCTTTTCTCAAGGTAGTTATGTTGTAGGAGTGTACTTAAGCAGTAAGCATATTTAGGTTAAAGCATTTTCAATTCTGTTCAATATTGCTCTTATACCACATTACATGGAACACTGTTTGAGATGCATGTTGGGAGACATACTTTTTTATGTAAAACAAAATATAGGAGCTGCATCTGTGATTCAAAAGTGAAACATTTGGCATGTTTGTTCTAGTTTATTTCATTTGCTATCCTGTGTTTACTATGACTAGACAAAATTTATAATGTCCAGCCTTTGGCATTGTTATGAAATCTATCTGTAGGTGCTCAAAAGGTGTGTAAGCCAGAGGATGCCCACCAAAGGCTTTGCCATGAAAGGTGTGTTGGTTATAAGCTTGGCAGGTAGAGCAGGCTGTACACACTTTAGAGGCTATAGTAGTTATACCAGGGGCTATCCATGCTCTCTTAACAGAGTCCATGATGCCCTGGGTACCAAAGTGACCATTTTTATGAATTGTAAAATAGTGAGTTCTTATCCCAAAAGCTGGAATCTTTGCATTTATCAAACATTAGCTTGCTGAGGTCACTTACCCCAAGTCTATTCCATTGATTTACCCTTCTGTCTCTTAACCAGTACCCTACTGTTTTGATGACCACTGCTTTATAATATAGTTTAAGATCTGGTATTGCTAGGCTCCCATCCTTTACTTTTTTAAATTAGTTATCTTGATATTTTTGATCTTTTTTTCTTCCAAATGAAGTTTGTTATAATTTTTTTTCCAATTCAATAAAACATTTCTTGATAGTTTGATAGGTAAGGCACCAAATAAGTAAAATAAATTGGATTGGGTTGTCATTTTTATGATATTAGCTCATCCTACTCATGAGCAATTAATGTTTTTCCAACTACTTAGATATAGTTTTAATTGTGTAGAAAGTGTTTTGTAGTTGTGTTCATATAATTCCTGTGTTCATCTCAGCAAGTAGATTCCTAAATATTTTATATTGTGTAGGGCGTTTTTAAGTGGAATTTCTCTTTATAATTCTTTCTTCTGGGTTATGTTGGAAATATATAGAAATACTAATGATTTGTGTGGGTTTATTTTGTTTCCTGAAACTGCTAAAGTTGTTAATTATTTCCATTAGCTTTTTTAGTTAATTCTCTAGGATTCTTTAAGTAGACCATCATATCATCTGCAAAGAATGATAGTTTAGTGTCCTCATTGCCCACTTTAATCCATTTAATTCCTTTTTTCTTTTCTAATTGCTACTGCAAGCATTTCTAGTACAATGTTAAATAATAGAGGTGATAATGGACATCCTTACTTCACTCCTGATCTTCTTGGGAAGGCTTCTAAATTATTCCCATTGCATATGATGCTTGTTGATGATTTTAAATACATACTGTTTATTATTTTCAGGAAAGGCTCATCTATTCCTATACTTTTTAGTGTTTTCAATAGGAATGAGTATTGTATTTTTGTCAAAGGCTTTTTCTGTATCTATTGAAATGATTGTGTGGTTTCTGTTGGTTTGCTTATTGATATGGTCAATTATGTGGATGGTTTTCCTAATATTAAACCATCCTTGCATTCCTGGTATAAATCCCATGTGATCATAGTGAATAATCCTCATGATCTCTTGCTGGAGTCTTTTTGCTAGTATTCTATTTAAGATTTTTGCATTTAAGTTCATTAAGGAGATTGGTCTCTAGTTTACTTTCTCTGCTTTTGGTCTACTTGACTTTGGAATCAGTACCATATTTGTGTCATAATAGGAATTTGGTAAAATGCCTTCTTTGCTTATTTTGTCAAATAGTTTGTTTAGTATTGGGATTAGTTGTCCTTTAAATGTTTGATAAAATTTACTTGTGACTCCATCTGTCCATGGGGATTTTTTCTTAGGAAGTTTCTTGATGACTTTTTGATTTCTATTTCTGAGATGGGCTTGTTGAAGTATTAGATTTCCTCTTTTGTTAAAATATACAACTTATATTTTCATAAATATTCACACATTTCACCTACATTGCCATATTTTTCCCATATAATTGGGCAAAATAGTTCTTAATAGTGGTAAGTGCTATTATTAAAACTATTTTACAGAGGAGAAAACTGAGGAAAACAGGGTAAGAGACTTGCCTATGATTACATAGCTAGTATCTAAATATGGATTTGAACTTAGGTTTTCCTGACTCTAGGCCTCTTACCATTGTCACCTCTATGCTTCAGAAAGTCTTCAACTTTCCCTCTCTAGAGATCTTCAAGTAAAGGATGTGTAAAAACTAGTGAGTATTTTTTTAGAGAAGGCTTTTGGTCAGACTTATATTGGTTTCAATGATCTCTGATACCCTTTCCAAAGTTTCAGGTTTTGTTCTCTGCTTGTTTAGTTATTTATTTGCTTGGAAAGTAATTTTTGTTTGTAAACTCTGTATAGTGATGCAAATCATCAATAAATTATCTTCAGAGTTGCCAAAGGCAAAAACAGGCTAAATGACTTATCCATTTTCACAAAGATAGTGTTAGTCAAAGATAGAATTTGAAATTAGGTTTCCATGGTTCTAAGACCAAGACCAAACCTTTTTCTACTAAGTCAGTTGTGTCAAACTCAAATAGAAATGGGGGACCAAACCACACAAAAGGATACCTCTTGGCCTCATATTGACTTAGAAAACCATAGATTATCTATGACTTATTGTATATTTATTTAAGTTGTTCAATATTTCCCAAAAACATTTTTAAACCATTACCTTCTATTTTAGTAACAGTTGTAAGACAGAAAAGAGGTAAGGGTTAGGCAGTTGAGGTACAGTGACTTCCCCAGGGTCACATCATCAGATTTGAATCCAGATCATCTTAATTCCCAGCCTGAAGCTCTGGATGCTCCACCAATTACATTAAAATCTTGTTAAGTCTAACATTGGAGGTGTTATGGGTTGTGTGTTTGACACATCTGCACTAAATCATTGTTGCTTCAAAGTCAGTCAATGTTCCTACTGCTGATTCAAAAATTCTGGATGATACTTGTCTCTTCTGAGTCACAGAAGAAAGTTAAATTATATTCTTTATATATTTTTACATTCAATATACTTCATTATATTCTAGTTCATTGAAAATTTGTTAATTTATCCTCTTGGGTAGCCTTCTATTAATTAGAATACCATATTTTCCAATATGTCTGATAACTGAGTTTCCTACATTATAGAGGAAATCTATTTTAACATACTCCCTTGCTGTGGGGATTAAGATGCACCACCTGTTAAGCAGGGAAGCCCAATTTCCTGAAAGAGTGAGTCATATGTTAGAGCAATTTGATATACCACAGGCAGTCTTTAACATGCTATTATTAATGTTTCTTGAAATAAGCTTTATAACAGTTGTCTCCATTTTTAAAGACTAAAATTTAAAAAAAAAAACTTTGGAAGAAAAAAAGTCACTCAACAGTACTTAATTTGAGAGCTCTGAGAATTTTTTGCTCTTCAGTATAGCAGAACTAAAATGTATGATTGCACAGAAAAGTCAAAAGATTGTTATGATGTTTATTCTATGCCTAAATTGGTTATACTTGAGTGTGCAGAACTCTGTGATCCATGTTAAGACAGCCTGATCTCAGATAATCCTAGACTGTATCTCCCCTCCCAACCCCCTTCCAAAAATATAAAACATTTCAGGAGTTGGGAATGTGGGAAAGGCTATGTACATATATATATATATATATATATATATTTAGAAGTCTCCAAATGCATGATGGAATTTTGATTGACTTCCTTGCTAGCAGTCAATAGGAGGAAAAGGGAAGTAGGGGAATAGAAATTCATGCTTGTTTTATTCCCAGAAACCTCAAATTGAAAGATGCAGTAAGAGATAGTGAGACCTTTCATCTTATCCTTTTAGTTTGATGATTTATATTCATCTTTTAAGTGGATCATCAACTTACATACCGAAGTGTATCTTTGGGCCCAATAAATGTTGTCAGTTTAGATCATGTATTTGGACCTATTTCCTCTGATGTAATATTGAATTAAAAAATGGGGGAGCTGGGAGGAATAACAACTATTAGAGGGTATCTTATTCAATCCCTTTATGGAAAAGCAATAAGCTTAGTCAGATATTCTCTTCTAGGTTGTAAATCCAGTAGCAGATGTTTAATTCCATGATATAAACAGTATTAATAATAAGAGAAAGGATTTTCAGCTACAGCTTGATTTTTATTCATCTACCCTGTCTGTTAAGATCTCTTTTGTTTGTTGTAAAGTAGGAATTAAGTAACTTTCAAAAAGTATGATTTGATATTTCAAGGTTATATGTTAATACATGTGAAGTTAATTTCACTACTATATCATAACATTTTCACATTTATCAAATTAGACCTTGAATACATAAACAAAAATATAATGAATAATTTGTCTTCTTTTTAAATAGTCATAATTGAACCTAATTTTCAATAACTGGAAGTTTCCTTAAATCTCCTACTTATGAAATCAATAAAACTAGTACTTATTCAGTACTTTATATATGTCAGGCACTGAAATAGATAATGCATATAGAAACACAGAAGTAAAATGATCCCTGATTTCAAGGATATAGTCTATAGTTTGGTCTATTCATAATATGCCTACAAAATAATGACTAGTTAACCAGGTTAAAGTACTTATATTCTCTGTGCCTCACTCATTAACTGTTAAAATAAACAAATTAGTACTAGTTTAACAATAATAATACACACAATTGGACTCAGTAGGTTCAGTAACTCTATTAATGGGCTGCTCTGAGTTCTGATTCATACACAAATAGATTAAGTTCAACCTGAGGGAAATTAGAACCCTAAAGAGAAGTTAGGCTCCTTTTATTGAGCTTTTTAGCTCATTATTCCACCATCATATAGTTTTGTAAGCACAAGGAAAATGACCAAAAAAAAATCAATTCATTTCTCTCCAAAAGGGATGACATGAAAATAGTCAATTCACAATATAAAGGATGTCTACACCAACTAGTTATTTCTTCTAGGGCACAAAAAGAAAAAAATCTATATTGGGATTTCCATGAGCAGAGCTAAGATGACAGAGGAAAGGAAGAACTACAACCAAGTTTTTCCAAAATTCCTCTTCAAACAACTTTAAAATGAAGCCTCAAACAAACTTCTAGAATAACAGAAATACTCTTTAATCCAAGGACAACTTAGGAGTTTGGAAAGGAAGATCTGTGACACTCAGATAGAGTATGACCCAGAGTCCTCATAGTTTCAAAAGGGAAGCAAGCAAGAAAGGAGATAAGGGCAAGGGAAGAGGGATAATGAAAGGAATTGCAGATTAACTAAGAGTCATATTCAAACAGATTTAAGAGGAGTGATTGGGTAAAAGAAAAAAAGAAGAAACAAGAAAAGAGGATGGAGGGAAATGCAAAGTCATCATAACAGTGAATATGAATGGAGCAAATTCACCTATAAAATAAAATTAGAAGTAAGTATGAATTAGAAATCAGAATCCAACAATATGTAACTACATGAAATACAGTTCAAATAGAAGGACATGCAGAGGATTAAAATAATAAGCTAAAGCAGAATTTATTGTGTTTTAGCTGAAGTAAGAAAAAGGCAATCAGGATCTCAGACAAAACAAAAATACCTAAATAAAAGAGGTAAACTCAAAGGCACAAGAAACAATTAAGTAATAGAAATGCTCTTTAAAATAATATTCTGAAACATGGCTCCAGAGTAGTAGCAGGGCTCATTTTCTCCTCTCCACCAACCAAGACAGAGAGCCTCAAAATGACAAAACCCAAGTCAAACAAGCAAAGGAGATCCACAGTAGGGTACAGCATGGAAGGTAGGCAAAGTTAGGCCATTTACATGCTAAGAGGGGGTAACATTTCTCCCAACAAAGGGGAAAGTTCATCACCCCTCCCCCACTTGACCTACCTTGCTAGAGTTCGAGCAAGCACAGGACAAACTTCTAAGTTCTAGGAGGAAGGCTGGCTGAAGTCAACAACAGACATATCCCTAAGAGAAACTGGGACTTGGGACACTGGGGAGGCCAAGGAAACATCTAAATAGGACTTGAATCTTGGGCAGAAAGGGGTAGCTAATAACAAACACTATAAAGACCCCAAAATAGTCTCCAGGCAAAAACCTCTCCAAAACTCAATAGAGACATGCCTACACCCCAAACCCAAACCTGTAGGGCAATCTTTAAGTTCTCAGGGGCTGGACTTACTGGTAAGTGGTAAGTGAAGCAAGACTAGGCACCCCAGGAGGCTGAGGAAACGTGGAGACAGGACAGAGAGCTTGGACACAGAGGGGAGGCTCAAAGCAAAATGCCACAGAGATCCAAAAAAATAGCCTCTGGGCAAAAACCTCTCAAGTGTTCAATAGAGAAACTTGCCTAAAATACATACCCAGACCTCTGCAAGTCAATCTTTAAGTTCTTAGGGGCTGGACCTGAGCAGTGAGCAGGTAGATACTGCTGAGGATGGGGGAAAATATCCTCAAGGCAAAAAACCTCTCCAGAGCCCAATACAAAGATGGCCCACATTCCTCACTTAGACTTCTGACCAAGAAGGGATGAGGCAATGGCCACTAACTTCTAGGAGCTAAAACCCACAACCACAGGGAAGGGAGGGGACCAAGAAGAAAACTTTGACCCTTGATAATTTTTATGGAGAAAAAATCCAGACTAGATAGGAGATAGCAGAATATGACAAATAAATAAATACACCCAAAACTTTCCAAAAAAATTGGAAATTGGCCACAAGGTCTTGAAGACTTCAAATCTGAGATTATTTGGAAGATGGAAGAGATTTGGCAAGAAAAATGGGAAATAGTTCAAAAAGAAAATATCAGTTTAAAAGATAGGATATTCCTCTTGGAAATTAAGACCCAGAAATCAAATGAAATAATAAGTAAATTGAAGACCAGAAATGATCTGTTGGAAGCAATGAAAAGCAGGATAGATCAAACCTAAAATTAAAATAAAAAGATATTAGCTGAAAACCAGTCATTAAAAACTAGAATTGGGAAAATAGACACCAATGACCTCACAAGACAGCAAGAATTAATAAAGCAGAACTTCCGGGTAAACATGGCTGTAATCTAGATGTGAATCACTTCCTCTCCCTGGCACTGAATGAAATAGACTACCTCAAAGGAGCATAAAAATCATCCTTGGAAGAATAGAGGGACTCTCCAGTACACCACAGTAATGAAGGTACATGGGGAGTGAACATTTCCACACTAGGAGGAAAAGCTTGCACAAAAACATGAACTGAGCTGCCCTTCCCCCCAACCTTCCCCACAGAACCAGAGCAGGGGCACAGAATGCTCACCAGGGACAGCAAGTGAGTGAGGAATGTCTCTGTCTGGGGCACACCAGGGTCCTTGGGATCTAAGGAGGACTGCTAGGGAAATACTTCTCAAGGCGGTTTCACTGGAGAACCCTGTGCACTGGAGAGCGTGTAGTCCACGGGGTTCCTTGCAAACTGCAAACAGTGTGGAGTCTCGAAAAACTGTAAAATGCCTGAGGCCAAAGATCCACTCCTCGCTGTAGTGAGGGGGAGAGCATGCCAGAGTCCTTGGAAACTGACAAAGACTATCAGAGATCTATCCCTCAGAGCAGTTTTACAGGATATTCCTGCACACCGGAGAGAAGAGCATAGGGGCAGGCATGCTAACAAACCATGGAAGCTGGGAAGAACTAGTCTGAGGCAACTTAAATCCTTTTTCCCCTGCATATACATCACTATTAGGGGGAGATACTACTATTGTTTCCTATATATAGGAATTACAGCACAAACTACGTGAACTTCATGAATCCGGAGCTGCAGTACAAGCTGGACCACTAGATTTTTCTCTTCATGACCTGAACCCAAGAGATAAAGTGTATATTAAGAATTTCAAGCATACTGGAGTAACTCAACCTTCCTGGGAAGGACCATTCCAAATATTGTTAACTACTCTAACATCTATAAAGGTTGGAGAAAAGGACTCTTGGATTCATTGCTCACAGGTGAAGAAAGCATCTTCCGTTGAGACTGAGTGACTGTATCCTATTATATGCACTGGAGATATTAATCCATTGACAAGTGGATGCTGTTTTTCAAGAACACATTGAATTACTGATTTTTCCCCTTATTTTTTATTGCTTTCCTCACATTTTTTATTAGAATATTTGATTTTTTCCTTTTTTCTCCTTTCTTTTACTAAAGGTACACACAATTAATATTTTTCTGCAGTAATATAAGTTTAATATATATACATATATATATATATATACACATATATATATATATATACTTGCTATAATATCAATGCATACCCAAAAGCTTTAAACTATGGGAAACTGCCATTTATTGATAAATTATTATGGGACTGTGATTAATGTTTGTGTCTGATTCTAGAAAAAGGGGGGGGGAAGGAGCACAGATTTTATCTACATAGTGCCATAGAAGCACAGACTTAACCGGAAAAGTGCCAAAAAGAGCACACAGGAAATACTAATGAGAGACTTGAGGTTGCGACGCTTGACATATGTTAAGTCATAGGACTTCCTTGTATCTACATTCTTTGCGAAGTACAAGTACAAAATTTGACTATCATGCTGGCTCCTTATATCCCTGATAATGTCAAAAATCAGACGTGGGAATGACGCTTCCTATCAAAATAGAATTATTGTTCTTTTCCTTCTTATATTATGGCAACTTCCTGTACTCTTGGCTGCAAATGGGAAGGTGAAATATTACTACATTCTGTCCTACAGACTTGTGGGATAGAAATTACTTTAAATTGGGCCTATACAAGGGCCTATTTTGAATTTCTTTTCCTTATGTTTTTGGTTGCATTTTTCTCTTCTTTTGATAATTGACTCATACACCCCCATAACTCAACATTGCATCCTGAGCTGAACTGGATTTTTTTTTAACACCTATTCAGGGGGAATTTTATTTTAATTTAAAAATCTGAGATTTTTATGTTTTTGTTTGAGATTGTATTTTTATAAAAATCCAAGATTTTGATTTTGTTCGAGAAAAAGATCTTTAAGGAAGAAGCTTGCTAACTCCTAAATCCAGAGAATGAACTGTTGGAGAAAGATGTCAGAAAACTTACACTACATCAAGAAGATCAAAAATGAACTTTGGATATGGTTGATTGAACTGAAGTTTGATTGAACATTTATTGTAAATGTACACAATTTGGCTTTCTGTCAATGCGCATAGCAAAACATTGGTTTTGCTTTCTTTATTTTCTATTTCCTCCTTCACTACTCTAATTTCCTCTTAGAAAATTGAATATTGTATGAATCTGTAGTTAGAAGTGCATTTAGGACTACAAGATGATGATGTTAACTGATCAATGGGGAGACTAGTCTCCCAATGATCATCAGGGAGGATTGTGAATCTTAAAATTTCTCAGACTCTAACCTTAGAAGATTTGGTTAGGTTATTCCCCATTTAAACAATGCAGGTACTTGGTCAGGAATGTATTGAGAACTTAACCTTACTCTACCCATATTTAGGCATACCTTAAGGGGAAGATAAAGTTGTAAAACTCCTTACTGAACAATGAAAAAAGCCCCCAACGCATACTTATAGTGAGGCCAAGCCCTTAAGCTAGGTCTATTTTTAGATCTAATACAAAAGACTGCTAAGTACCCATGAAGGTCAAATTAGTCACTAAAAGGGCAAGCTTAGCAAAGAGATGTGAAATACTCAGAAGTTTTAGTCTACCCAGAGGAGGTGATAATAAGATGTGAGTTACAAAGGTGATAACAAGATGTGAATTAAGAAGGTGATAACACGATGTGAATTAAAAGTGGCAGTCCTTTGAAAAAAGCATCTGCTGTGATTGGTAGACTTGAAAACTTAGGGGAGGTGACAGGAGAAAATTCTCTTTAAAAAGAGATGATGTCTGAACCAGTTCAGGGGAGTTCTGATCAGTTGAGCTCAGGAGCTGAACTGGAGGGTCTCTCTGAACACTAGAGTTTTGCTTGGGACAATCTTGTTGTGAGTGATTAAAGACTGACAGTTTTCTCTCTTAAAAGAAAGGCATAGGCCATTGGCTTAGGCCCTAGCCTTCCTATTATTTCCTCTTACTCTGTCTCTCTCCCTTTCTTTAATTCCTTCATTTGTATTAATTAAAATCTCCATAAAACCCAGCTGACTTGGGTATTTCATATTTGGGAATTTTTCCCATGGCCACCACTTATTTTCGATTTCAATCAAGACACTAAAAATTATCTTTATGCTTTTGGCAATTTAAAGTCTTGAACCCATATTTTTGTGGTCACAGTTTATGGCAACCACTCTTTTGTCTGTAACATCACTCAAATTTATAAAGAAATAAATTAATTGTACAAAAAATCAAGCCATACCCCAATTGATAAATGGGCAAGTGACATGAATAGACAATTTTCAGATAAAGAAATAAAAATTATCAATAAGCAGATGAAAAATGCTCTAAATCTCTCATATTTAAAGAAATACTCATCAAAACAACTCTTAGGTACCACCTTACACTTGCAGACTCGCCAATATGGCAGCAAAGGAAAGTAATAAATGTTGGAGGGAATGTGGCAAAATTGGGACATACAACTGCTGGTGAAATTGTGAATTGGTCCAATCATTCTAGAGGGCAATTTGGAACTATTCCCAGAGGGCTTTAAAAGAATGATTACCATTTGACCCTGCCATACCACTGCTTGGTGTTTATATCCCAAAGACATAATAAGGAAAAAAAGACTTGTACAAGAATATTCATAGCTGCCTTCTTTGTGGTGGCAAAAAATTGGGAAATGAGGTGTTGCCCTTCAATTGGGGAATGGTTGAACAAATTTTGGTATCTGTTGGTGATGGAATACTATTGTGCTCAAAGAAACAAAAATGAACTGGAAGAATTCCATGTGAACTGGAATGACCACCAGGAATTGATGCAGAGTGAAAGGACTAGAACCAGGAGAATAATACACACAGAGACTGATACACTGTGGTATACTCAAATGTAATGGACTTCTCTACTAGTAGCAATGCAATGATCCAGGACAGTTCTTAAAGACTTATGAGAAAGAATGCTATCCACATTCAGAGGACAAACTATGGCAGTAGAAACACAGAAGAAAAACAACTTTTATCACATGGGTCAATGTAGATATGATTGGGGTTACAGACCCTAAATGATTACCTTAGTGCAAATGTCAATAATATAGAAATAGATCTTGACCAATGACACATGTAAAACCCGGTGGAACTGTGTGTTGGCTATGGGAGTAGGATTGGGAGAGGGGAATGAGAGAACATGATTTCTGTAACCTTGGAAAAATAATCTAAATTCATTAATTACATAATTTTTAAATTAAAAAAATAATTAAAAAATTAATAACATTTTATTTTCCTTAATTACATGTTAATTTTTTAATATTAACATCAATACTCAACACATATTCATCAAATTATAGAACATGCAATGTCTTAAAGGAAAAGTTAAATGAAATAAAGGAGAAAAAAGAGAGTAAATTATTATAGAACCAGGAACTCAATTTTCCAGTTTTAGTCCTTGATAAATCTAATAACATATTAAATAATAAAAATGATGTGAGGAAAGTAGAATCTCAGGAAATATAAATATGATAGACCTCTGAAGAAAACTGAATGTATATGACAGTACCTTTTCTTTATCAGTTCTCTATAAAGAAATTTCACAAAAATTAACCATATATAAGTGCAATATCAGAAAGGCAGGAAAAAAAAAAACAAATAACAATGTGGTCTTTTTATAGCATAATGACAAAAATTGCTTTCAATTAAAAACTATGAAATTATGTAAAATTTTGTTAGAAATTAAATTATCTACTCCTAAAGAATGAGTATTTCAAAGAACAAATCAAATAAACAATCAATAATTTAGAATGATATAACATACAAAAATGTGTGGAAGGCAGCCAAAGTAGTACTTAGAAGAAAATTTATATCTCTAAATGCATAGTCAATGGAGGAGAAAAAAGGGATCAATGATTTAGGCATGAAACTAAAAAAAGAACTAGAAATAGAGCAAATTCAAAATGAAATTGGTAATTTTAAAAATCAAAGGAAATAAAAAAGAAATTGAAAAAATAATACATAAACATAGATGAAACTTTGGTTAATTTGTTTTACAAAGAAAGAAAATCCAATGATTAGCTTCAAAACTGAAAGTTTTAATTGTATTACCAAAGAAGTTGAAATTAAAACAATTAGAAATTTTTAGCCAAACAAAAGATGATAAAACCGACAATCTAATTGAAATGGATGACTATTTAACAAATAATAAATTACCCAGATTGAAAGATGAGGAATAGAATATTTATGTACCTGCTTGCAGCCACAAATTAATGTATTCATGGGTAAACACCTGAGAAGGAAAGTTGGAAACCAAGGGAAAATGGGAGGGGGGTGGAAAAAGAGAGAGAGGGGCACATAATAAAGGAAGAAAGACTCAGAATAGAAGAGTTGAACAACATGGGCTCCAGCGTGCCTGCTCCTCTGATGGTGGAAGAGAGAGAGCTAAAGTGTTCCCAATCTTTTTTTAGAGAATCAAGGAATGGGCAATGGGAGATAAACAATGAACATGTGACATGGCATAAAACTTAACATTGACTCAATTGACAACCACAAAATCAAACAGGAGGAGTTTAATTAAGCATTTGACCTGGTATGGAATCTGGTCTGACAAAGGTAGGAACTAGAACCCTGTGGCAGCCAATGTCCTACCCAGGTTTTCTCCTGACCTTTGACCTGTAGGTTTGGAGAGTGGTCAGAATTAATAGAGTATCAATTAAATACAATGATCAAGAAATAATGTGACCATAAGTCTGGTACATGAGCACATGGGTTATAATATTAATACATCTATAATACTTTCAAGATTAGAATATACCTGGGATGCCACAATTTAAATATTCTGATTTCAGAAAAAGGTATTAAACAAGCCATAAATGAACTCCTGAAGAAAAAAATACCCACAACCAAGATTTACAAGATAATTCTACTAAATATTTAATAAACAACTCATTTCAATACTATATGAACTATTTGAAAAAAATATTTGGAGGAGTCCTACAAGATTTCTTTTATGACACAAATATGGTGCTGATACCTAATCCAAAAAGAGCAAAAATAGAGATAGAATCTATAAGCCAATTTTCCTAATGAATCCTGAAGCAAAAAATTTTAAATAAAATATTAGTAATTAAATTTTAGCAATATATCACAAACATTATAATAACCAGTGAGATTTATACCAATAATACAAGTTTGATTCAGTATTAAGAAACCATAAGCCTAAATGACCATATAAATAGCAAAGCAATAAAAATCATATAATTAAATGGAGATGCAGAAAAAGCTTTTGACAAAATACAATACCTATTCCTTTTAAAAATACTAGGAAGCATAAGAATCAATGTAACTTTTCTTGAAAAGCATTAGAATCTATC
Organism: Monodelphis domestica; assembly: GCF_027887165.1. Classification (NCBI taxonomy): domain Eukaryota; kingdom Metazoa; phylum Chordata; class Mammalia; order Didelphimorphia; family Didelphidae; genus Monodelphis; species Monodelphis domestica. The sequence continues at coordinate 44,050,394 of NC_077230.1, read as the reverse complement.
CAAAACTAAGAGTAAGCTATTATGTGTGATGGAAATAAACCAGATGCCTTTTCAATAAGATCAAGAATGAAGTATGGATGTTTTTTAATATTATCTTGGAAATGCTAGCTACAACATTAGGATTTGAAGAAAAAGAAACTGAAAGAATAAAAAATGGGGAACGAAGCAGCAAAACTCTCACTCTTTGTAGATGAAATGATATAATTAGAGAGCTTCAGGGAATAAACAAAAAAAACTAGTTGAAAAAATTTACATAAGCAAGGTTGTAGGACAAATAATAAATCTATAAAATCATTTCTATTTTGTTACCAACAACAAAACCCAGCATCAAAGAGAAATTTGATGAAAAAAAATAGAAAGAGAAATTACTTTAAAAATAACTACAGGAAATACAAAATACCTGTTAATCTTCCTCATAAGGCAAACCCAGGGACTATATGAACACAATTACCAATTTTTTTTCACACAAATACAGACAGACCTAAACAACTAGAGAAATGATAATTGCTCATAGGCAGGTTGAACCAATATAATAAAATTGACAATTTTAATCAAGTTAATTAATTATTTAATGCTATGACAATATAACTATCAGATTGACTCTCTTGATAAAAAGGAAAATAGCAAATGCTAGAGAGGAGATGGAAAAAATAAGGACATTAATCCACTGTTGGTGTAATTGTGAAATTGAAATTATGCCCAAAGGGCTAAAAAACTAAGCATACACTTTGACCCAGTAATTCCACTACTAGTTTTATAATAGAAAGAGAAAAAAAAAGAAAAGGACCTATTTATAAGGTATTTATAATACCTTATATATATGTATATATATATATAATTATATAAGATATTTATAATAGCTTTTTCTGTGGTAGTCAAGAATTTGAAAGTGAGGTGATATCCATCAGTTGGAGAATAGTTGAAAAAAGTTGTGATATATGATTGTGATGGAATATTATTATAAGAAAGGAAGAGTAAGATGATAGTTTCAGAAAAACCTAGGAAGTCTTATAGGAACTGATGTTAGCTTTCACCACTGTAGAAGACTCAGGTATTCTTATCAAGACAATGATTGAAGACAATTACAAAGGACTACTAATGAAAAAATGCCATCCAGTTACAGAGAGAGAATGGATGAACTCTAAGACTCTGAATTTTTTTTTGTATAATTTACTTTTTTTATTTTATAGTATTTTATTTGATTATTTCCAAGCATTATTCATTGAAGACAAAGATCATTTTCTTTACTTCCCCCGCACCCCCCGTAGCCGACGCGTGATTCCACTGGGTATCACATGTGTTCTTGATTCAAACCTATTGCCATGTTGTTAATATTTGCATTAGAGTGTTCGTTTAGAGTCTCTCCTCTGTCACGTCCCCTCAACTGCTGTAGTCAGGCAGTTGCTTTTCCTCGGTGTTTCTACTCCCACAGACTCTGAATTTTTTTTTAATTTATTTTTTTGTGGTGTGCTGGTAGTTGTCATCTCTTAGCATTTAAATTAATTTTATTTTTTATTTAAATTTAATTTAATTTAAATTTTTATTTTTTAAATTAAATTAATTTAAATAGAGTATTTTGTCCACTAAGCCAACAAAGATTTATTACTTAAGATCTCCTAACCTATAAAATTTGCTAGTCTGCATCCAAATGTAGCACATGTACTTGAATTTGTTCTTCAGTTGCTTGTGGTAAAGCAAAGAAATGAGTAAGTCATGCTACTTTATTATTAGAAAATATAAAATATTTTAATATGTAATTTTCTAAGAATAAGTTGAAGAGAGATTAAAGATATTGAGTGATGGAACACCTACTAGGTATCAGATTCTCTGCTAAAAGCTTTACAAATATTATCTTATTTAATCCTCATAACAACCCAAGGAGGAAGATTCTATATTTCTATTTTGCAGTTGAGGAAACTAAGGAAAGCAGAGGCTAAATGATTTGACTTCAGGATCAACACCTTATCCACTCCTTCATCTAAATGCCTCTAAGGTTTTCCCTGTGTTGGTTAAATCACAGATGTGTGTGTATATATGTTAACTTTTCCTGGGGATACTTTGTAAGTAACTAGCTGTGGCCTCATCTCCTTTGTCAGATCATATATAGTGAAAATTGAATTCTTTGCTGATGAAAATTACATCGACATTGTACCTCTTCAATGCCCTACAGTGTAAATGTAATTCTCTTCAAACTGAAATGGTCAGAGAAGATTGCCTGTAAGGCCCCTTTCAATTCTAAATGTATGACTTCTTGATTCTATGACATAATATACATAAACAGATAATTATTTGATTATAATAGCAAAAGAAGTTGCAAATAACTTATATATCAAATTATGAGAGAATAATAATTGTGTTTCTGTGCATATGTATATACATATGTAGTATTTAAGGCTTATAAAGGCTTATAAAATGCTTTATATAATATCTCTATTGATTCATGAGCTGTCAATATAACGGAATATTATTGAATTATAAAAATAAATATGAAGATATGAGGAAGAATGGAAAGCTATGTGCAACACATATGAAATCAGTATAACCAGAAGTCCATATATGTTGACCTCTATTATGTTTTGTTTATAATAAAATTAAACCAAATGTAACAGAACTTTAGACAGACTCAGACAGGGAAATGTTTTCTTATTGGTTCATACTTTTTTGGCTATTTCATGAATACCTATAGCAATATATGTTAAGAACTACATGTGATTTCTTTCCTTATTCTGCATATTTCCATGATTATTTGGTTTTAATGTCCATGGCTATTAAGTTTATAATCAACAATTAAGGGGAGAGCAAGAGAGCAGCTGGACTTGATAAAAAAAAAAAGACATTTGTGCCAGAGACTACACAAATCCCAAAGCACTCAGTGGATGATTTTCAAAATATTTTAAAGAGCAAAATATCACAAGAATAAGAACAAAATCCATAGTTTTATTTCCAATTAATGTAGCAAAATATACCAACTAGTAACTCAAATGTGTATTTTTCATCTCTATAAAAATGGTGTACATATGTATTGTACTGAGGGTATTCTTAATGGGAATATGAAAAGAAAACATTTTCACAGTTTTATGTAACCAGCAGTACAACTTTTTAATTTAATACTTATTTTTCTGAGAAAAAATAAAAAACAAAAATGCAGAGAAAACAAATGCTTCCTATGTATATAAAGGGGGGAAAGAGTGTGAAAGTTTGGCCAAGATTCATTGATTGATACAGCAGGGAATAATTTTTTTGACTATCTTCTTTTTACCAATATCAAGGTAGGCATAAACCTGGTAGACATGATCATCAGAGAAATGACTTCACTTACATGTTCATATTTCAACAAAGAAGTTATGCAATCAGTTATGGAAATTCTTCTAGATAATGGACTGGAAAAAGGATAGCTTAGAAAGAGAACATGCAATTACTACAAGAACCTACTTGTGGAGAGACAATGGCCTGAAATAAAGTAGTTGCAATGTAAATAGAAAAAAGGTATTGCTCTAATAGAAGAGGTTGGATTCAGGTATTAATTACAAATGGAAAGTGAAAGAAATAATAAAGTCAAAATATGTGCCAAGATTGTAAATCTTGTGATTTTAATTATGGCATTACAATCAACAGACCCAGAAAATCTATACAGAGGGGCAAATTTGTGGTGAGATAAAAGTTCATTTCATACATGTTGAAGTTGAGTTGAGTTTAGCAATCTGTAAATATACAAAATTGTATCTCCAAAATAAATTGAAAGAAAAAATATTTATTTTCTAATCATCTTTTAAAAAGAGATAATTAAAACTATGCAAGTAGAAGGATTTACCAAGGTATGAAGAATATGGAAATAAAGAAGGCTGAAGACAGAACTTTGTGTAATTGACATTTTAGTAGTAAAGGTAAACTACTAACCTTTACAGAGTAAAATAAAATTTGGGAAGTTAAAGAAAAAGATCCAAGAAATGACACAGGAATCGTATTTAGAAATGTAGATGGAAACCTGGGAGAATTCTATGTTGTGGAAGTCAAGGAGTAAAAGTTTTCAAAAAAAAAGCAAGAAACTGATCATTTCAAATACTGTAAATGTTTTTTTTTTTTTTGAAATGAGAAAAGAAAAAGGCTATTGAAATTAGAGATGTCGTAGTTTACTTGGAGTCATCTATTTCATAGAATCTCAGAATCAGAAGGAGTCATGCAGACCATCCCATATTTAAAGTGGAATATTTTCTAAAAGATACTGACAAGTCATCATTCTGCCTAAAACAAAACACAACAAAATACTTCAATAAAATAACTGGTAACTAACCACCAGTTCCTAGAAGGGTTAATTGTTCCTGTGGACCTTGTTGATTACTAGTTAACTTTTTGTTACATTAACACTGAATCAACTTTTCTGTAACTTCCATCCAGCTCTTTGTTTAGTCAAGAAAAATAAACCTAATCTTAATTCCAAATGGCAATCATTTTAATGATTACCTAAAGACTAATATCATTTTCTTCATATATTTTTTTTCAACAGAAGAAATATTTCCAAAGTCCTTCAATGAAATCTCATATGACACTTGGTCCAGTCACCATCCTGGCTTCCCTCTTCTGAACAAGGTCCATTCTAATGTGTATTGTCCAGGAACAAAGACAGTATACATATGATCTAACCAGGGAAGAGTTATTCTATTTTATTGAATTCTATTTCAATAAGCATTTATTAAGCATGTACCACAAGTACATTGTGCTAGGAACTGGAGGAAAGATTCAAAATAAAAAAATAAAATTTTTTTTTGCCCTGAAGGAACTTGTATTCTAATGGTTGGAGTATGTGTGAAGAGAATGTCTATGTGTATAGAAAAATTGATACAAATATATGTATTATATCTATATGTGTATATGTATATGTATATATATATATATATATATAATCTTTTTAGAGGAGAAGTCATGCATATAACATAAAAGACAGTTTGTCAACAATAAAATGGGGCTTCCAGAAGGCAAAATGGTAGAATCCAGTGGGATATTCATCTCCTTATTCCAGACATTATGCATCACTTAATGTAATTTAATATCACATTAGCTTTCTTGGCTGCCATTCAGTAGCATGGTAGGGATGAAAGTCAGATTGCAAATGATTTGAGGAATGAGTGGGTAAGAAGGACATAAAAGCAACAAGGATAGACTTCTTCCTACAAGTCTGGCAGTGAAAGAAGAGAAAACAATAGGAATTGGAAATTAGGATAAAAGGAAGTTTTATATATAAATATGAATGTCTATCTATATCTATATATCCTTACAAAGTTCAATAACTCAGGGACATAAGAATTCTGTACAGTAGCTAAAATTCAGTGTTGATTAGATAGCATAGATGTATATTCATTCAACATTGTGTTGTGTTTTCTCCCAGCAATATTCAGCCATTTTTAAGATATTGATTTGAGACATAAATGGCAAGAAGATGTCTACATCTTGTCTGTTGAAAAGTTAAGCATAGGTTTAATGCTGAGTTTGAAGGTAAATACAACTAATATCAAGTTGATAGACTAAAATAACAATTAGTTAAAACCTGATAATTATAATATAATATATTATATATGATATTATACTATATAATAATTTTATAATTGTAAATTATAAAAGTAAGAAAATTATATAGGTACAAGGACAGATAATTGTGACCCAAAGCTTCAGAATACAGAAAATAGAACAGTGATAAAAAATAGAACTTAGTGATTATGAGCATAAAGTGTATATTTAACAAATTTTGCCTGAACAGAATTCAGTTAGCAATTTCATCAAAAGTCAGAATACATCATTTAGGTACATCTAAAGAAAAAGCATATCCCCTTTACCTAGATGCTTCAGTGCTTCTGACTTTTTCCTTTAACCATGCTTCTCAGTCTAGTACACATAACAAGTGAAATGGTGACAGTTGTTAGTAAATTAGGGGACAGTAGAAGATGTTAGGCCCTTTCTATTCCTCACTTTTTATATCCCTGCAAGGACAACTCAGAAATCATTAAAAATTATGTTTCCTCTTATATTAAAAAAAAACAATAAATTTAATTTGGAGAAGGATTAGATGAATGTGAGCTCCTTGGAGGGAGGAACTGTCTTCCTTTGCTCTTTATATCCCTAGTAAGAGCCAGGACAGTCTTACTTTAAAGTTTCTGACCCTACCACTTAGCACAGTGCTTTGCATTGTAAGACCTTAATAAATACTTTATTCATTCATTCATTCATTCATTCATTCATGAACTACAAAGAAGTGAAGTAAGCAGATCTAGGGAAACTATGCATAATCAACACAACAATTTAATGAAAAGGAGAAATAGTTAAAAAAACAACAACACTACTGTCTCATTATAATGACCAAACTTGGACCTTCAAAATAGTCAAGAAAATGTTATATCCTTCCCTTAATTGCAGATCTGGAGTAATACTGCACAGTCACACTTGTTTAATGTACCATCCTGTTTGGATTAGCTGCTTTTTTCTTTTTTTCTTTTTCCACTCTTATTTAAATGAATAGCTTGTTGAAGGGCAAGAGAAGTGATTTATTAAGAAATGAATGTGCTGTAGGAAAAAAAAAGGTATCAACAAAAGTAAAGTAAATTAAAAAAAAAAAAAAACTACCTATGGAGCAGAATTTCTGAGCCTGGGACAACTGGAGTCATGTCCCAGATTCTGTTTTATTATGTTTTTTGTGCTGTATGTATGTCTTGAAGAAAGGACAGAGATCACTATCTACCTCCATTTTATATTTACATATCATCATTATCATTATTATCTAGTGGGGAGAAGTTTAATTTGGAAGACAGAGTTATAGAGAAGAGGCAGCTACTATTAATGTAATCATTAAGTCAGCCAACAGTAGTGTATACTCCTAAACAGATGGGCAGGCTAATTGTTGCTACTTTTTTATGGGACCTTGTGAAAGCATCCACAGTACCATGATATCATTAATACGGGTTTTTAACACAGTTGGAAAGAAATGTGTTTGGATATTTCTGCACCAGTGTGGTTTCCCCTCCATGGCCAAATCTTTACTAAGATACCCTGTGTAGATTTCCATCAGAATCCAACTCAGACTGGCCTCTCAATGTTTTAACTCAAGGGTTATAAAATGGGAGATATGGTTGACATCTGTTGATGTCTTGCTAGCAGATTGTCTTTGAAAGAATTAGGGTGTGCCAAACTAAACTGAGACTTTGGGTCTGTTTACTAAATATAATAGACAAAGGCAAAAACCTCTCCCACAATAATCAATTGATGAAATCCTCCGATACATCTTCTTTAAGTGGGCTGATTATCTGTACTAGTTACACACTAATAATATTTTTTCTCTGAAAATATAATTATAACTTACCTAGAGAGAGGCAGTGGTCAAAATGGTTAGAGAACCATTATCAGTTAGTAAAATCTGCATTCCTACCTCCCTTCTGATTCCAAAGTTTGTGAGCTTTTGTTCAGACAAATCATTTAACCTCTGAGTCCCCGAAGCAATACTCTAAATCCCTATATTATAGGATAGTTGCTTATTTGCATTGGGAAAAAAAAATCCTTGGAAATTCCCAAAACCACTGAAAGCACAAATCTACCACAAAATAAAATTACCTAGAACTTCCTAAATAAATTTGACTTTAAATTAAGTAGAAGTCAAATATTGCTTTAATTAAATTTCTAGTCAGCTTGACATCACAAATATCTTCAGGGCCAAGAAAACTTCAGTTCAAAACTAACCTCTGACACATACTGATTGTGTGACTTTGAACAAGTCACTCATCTCTCAGGTTTTTGTTTTGTTTTGTTGTTATTGGTATTTTGCTTCATTTTATTTTTCTCGAAATAAACATAAAATTTTTCCAACATTTAAAAAACAATTTGGAATCTCAAATTTTCTCCCTTCCTAACCCCCCCCCCCGTCCCCGTTGAGGTGGTAACAGTCTCATACATATAGACTTTATATGTGTAATCATATGAAACATTTTTCTATATTAACACTTTTGTGGAAAAACATTAAGAAAATGAAAGAAGTTTGTTTTGATCTGAATTCAGACTCCACTACTTCTTTCTATGGAAGAAGATGACAATTTTTATCATGAATTCTTTAAGATTGTATTGGATCATTATATTGGTGAAAATAGCAAGGTTATTTCCAATAGTTCATTGTAAAGTATTGCTGTCACTGTGTACAAGGCTCTTCTTCTTCTGCTTATTTCATTTTATTTCACTTTCCAGGTTTTTCTGAGCTCCTTGTGCTCATCATTTATTATAGCATAATTTCTTTTAGCACATTACAATCATATTACATAATTTAGCCATTCTGCTATTCATGAGTATCCCCTCAGTTTCCAATTCTTTGTGCCGATAAAGAGTTGCCTTAAATATTTTTTCTACATATAAGTCTTTCCATTTTTGTCCTTTATCTCTTTGATAGACAAACCTAGTAATAGCATTTCTGGGTCAAAGGTTATGTACTATTTTATAGGCCTTTGGGCATAGGTCTGAAATGCTTTCAAAAATGGTTAAATCCATTTACAACTTCCCCAAGAATATATTATTCCACTTCAAGTTTTGTCATTTTCCTTTTCTGTCATAACAGCCAATCTTACAGCTGTGGGGTTTGCATTTCTCTAATTAATAGTAGTTTAGAACATTTTTGCATGACTTTAGAAATCTTTAATTGCTTTGTCTGAAAACTACCTGTTTATATTTATAGAAAATATGGGAACCAAGAGGAGGTGGATTGTTGGGAAGGTCTAGATGGATGAGAAATGAGAAATACCCACCTAGAGACCTCCCTAGGGTCAGTAAAGCACAAAACCCCTTGAGCTATAGAAAAATAAGTTTATTTGATAGTTAGAATAAAGGAAACTGGTAGCAATACTAAAATCTGGACCCCACCCAGCTTCTACACCTCCTGCAAAGGAGGATCCTTCTTTTTCTTCTATAGAACCTGCTTTCCAGCTCCCTGACCCCATCTAGAACCCAAAAGCTATCTGACTATACTACTTATACTTATTAGTATGGGTTATCTCCAAAACATTAAAGAGGGAGGACTCACAAATATACTGAGTCCTTACCTAAAGCCTGGTTTGGTTTCCTAGATAAAACCAGAGACCCAGGTGACCAAATTCTTAGGTTTACCTTAATCAAGTGGATCTCTGACTGGTGGATCTCAGATAGGTGATCTCTGTACTTAAGGGAAAGGAGGTAGGTCTCCTCCAAGGCAGTTCTCCAACCCAGAAATATCCTAATCTTTCCACAAGATTAGGTTTTCCCAGGGAATTGTAAACCTCAAATTTCCTTAGACTTATAATTGTTGAAAATTTCACCATTGGGATATTTCATACTTGGAAAATTTCTTACTGATAGTCTATTGGAATGGGAACTCCATTGGCATGGGAGGTTCCTTCTCTTCCCTTCTTAAGATTACTTTAGGACAGAAACCCTTTGCTGAACAATGGAAAGGACTTTGACCTATGCTTAAGCATAGAACAGGAATTTCTTTGAGTCTTGATTGATTTAGAATTGATACAATGGAGATACTTGGAATCAATCTCCACCCTATTCAGTCCTAATAGGATTGAGTAAGGGCTGCAGCCTAGATCAAAATTTAATTATTCCAATCTCTACCATACTCAAGTTAACAGGATTTAGAAAGGGCTGTAGCAAAGGAGTATAGATTTAATCATTTGAAAATATGACCTTCAACAGACATGTGCAAAAGCCAGAAACCTCTGGGCGGTCCTGGGTTAAGCGAGAGCCTCCATTGACAGGGAAATTGATGAAGAGTGATTGGTAGATGTGAGGACTGAGGGGAGGCAACTTGGATGGTGTCCTTAAAGATAGGAGGGTCTGGAGAGAGTGGGGGTGGAGTTTTTGGTTGGTGTGGTTCCTGGGCTCTGAGGAAGCTTGCTCTGAAGGAAGCTGAAGGTAGGGGCCTCTGAGACTGTTTCTCCATTTTGGACACGTGAGTAATAGGGACTGATCTCTTTTCTTTGCCCCAGCTATCTAAGGGCTTGGGCCTTTTGGCCCAGCCTAAACAGAAGGGGTATTTAAGCCCTATTCCCTTCTCTCCCTTTTTCTCTCTATCTCTAATTCCTTTCTTGCTCCTATTGTAATTAAACTCCAAAAAAGGCTGACGGCTGACTTGAGTTTTTCAATTAGGAATTACATAGCTGATTCCTTGGCGACCTTAAATTAATATATATCAGTCTTTTAAAGTGATTCCCTTGTAACATTGTGGCTGACCACACGGGAGTCTAAAGAATCCTCTCAATAAAACTTTTGAAATTCCTTGCCTTTTTACTATACCGTCTCACCACTTAGTCCTTTTTCTTTTTAACAAAAACCTTGGCTTAAAGACACAGCTGCTAGAACACGTGAGTATAAAAAACTTTTTCTCTTTTCTCCTTAAGTTAAATTGGAATCAGCAGTTTTTTTCTTTTTCTTCCCTTTAATCTTAAGGGACAGCTGGGTAGCTCAGCGGATTGAGAGCCAGGCCTAGAGACAGAAGGTCCTGGGTTCAAATCGGACCTCAGATACTTCCCAGCTGTGTGACTCTGATAGACAGAAAACAGCTGTTTTAAATCTCAGCAACAGGACTCTAAAGTCCTGGCTGGAAGAGCTGTTTCTAAATATCCTTTCCCTTAAGGAACAACTTCCTGGATTAGAAAAAAAAAAAAACCCTGTGGAAAGTTTGTTGCTTTGCCCTGCTTCCCACGTGTTTTGTGAAATTACAAAATATACATATAAAAATGAGTACTACATTCTTTGACAATTATATGGCAGCTGAAGAAGTAGGGGCATTGAGGAATGAAGGATACCTCCAAATTTTTATATTAATAGGTACTGTCATTTTTGTACTCCTCAATACTATATTTAGAGATGAAAAAATAAAAAATATTGAGGATAAAATAAAACAAAATGAGGATAAAATAAAACAAAATGAGGATAAAATAAAACAAAATGAGGATAAAATAGAAAATATTGAGGATAAAATAGAAAATGTTGAGGATAAAATAGAAAAAAATGAGGATAAAATAGAAAATATTGAGGATAAAATAGAAAAAATTGAGGATAAAATAGAAAAAATTGAGGATACAATAGAAAAAATTGAGGATAAAATAGGAAATATTGAGAATAAAATAGAAAAACTTGAGGATAAAATAGGAAATATTGAGAATAAAATAGGAAATATTGAGGATAAAATGGGAGATATGGAAGATAAAATAGGAAAAATTGAGGATAAAATGCAAGCCCAATTAGAAGATCTAAAATGTTTCTTACAGGATCAATGGGCAAACACCCACTCTACCAGAAACAGACCTGTTTCTGAACCTTTGAATGAGGAAATTTCCTTCCCTGAAATAGAGATGGAAAACACCTTCCCTATAGCCCAGTTAACAGACTGCTTCTCTCGTGTAGTGCAAATCTTGTCTGAATTTAATCTCCAAAACCCTTCCCCTGCAATCCCAGCTTCTCATGTTCCTTCTCCTACAGAAAACCAAATTCCAATGCAAGGGAGATCTTGTCCTCCTAGAGAAACCTGTCCTTGTCAAACTGACCCACAGGTGCAAAATCCAACTAGAGGCCTGTTTCCTCTAAGAGAAGTACCTGAAATAGGACGAAATGGGGATGTGGTGACTTTAAGACATAGGATACCGTTTACTCCCCAAGAAATAAATGAATTTACACGAAATATCCCCACATATGAACAAGATCCTTTTCTAGTAACAAAAAAGATGGGAGACATATTTTTTCAGTATAATCCGTCTTACAAGGACATTGAGAGCTTACTACAGGCTTTTTTAAGTGAACGTGAAAAAAATAAAATAATTGCTCATGTCAACAAAACCCGGGGGCGTAATGCAGCACATTGGCCATCTCAGGATCCCGAATGGGACTCTAATAATCCTGAGGACTATCTACAACTATACCGTTGTAGAGAGGCCATCCTCACAGCCATGAAGGAATGTGCGGACAGTACAGATAAGTGGATGGAACTGGAAAAAATTAAGCAAAAGGAAAACGAAACACCCTCCAGATTTATGGACAGAATTATCGAGTTTGGGGACAGATACTTAGATTGGGACTTAAATAAAGAGAATAGTTTAAGACAAGTTAGAAGAATCTTTGTAAACAATTCTTACAAAGTAATTAAAAATTATTTTAAAACACAATGCCCAAGATGGTCAGATATGGACCTTGAAGAATTGCGAAAAACAGCTATATATGTTTTTAAGGGAAACGAAGAAAAGGAGAAAGAAAATAATGATGACATGGAGGAAATGAAGAAAAAAATAAGATATTTAATAGATAGGATAACTAAATTAGAAAGTGGGCATGATAATGAACCAACGACAATTGCCCCTCTCCAGAAATCCAATTATCAATCCATTACTTGCCACTTCTGTGAGAAGAAGGGCCACAAAATGATGGAATGTAGAACCTTTCTTAAGATGTTTGGAAGGAATACACAGTTTAATAATGGTTTTAGAAATAATAACTATAGAAATTATGATAATGGTTATAGAAACCAGAATTCTAGAAATTATAATAATGACTATGGAAATAACTATAATGAATATAGAAATAAGAACTTTAGAAACCAGAATTATAGAAATAGGAATTGGGAATTTAATGACAATGCTCAAATTGAAGAAAATTTTAATGATAATACTCAACAATATATGAGAAATGGTGCTCGTCCAAAAATTACTCGAGGTACTAATGACCCTCAGAGAGGTACCCTTCAGGGGGGTGCCCAAGGAATATCCCAAACACAATGATGGTGCCCGGGGGGGGGGGGCTGGGGCACAGGAATCAGAGGATACAACCTTTGATTTCCCAGACCCTGATGTCCTACTACCCGTTGTCCCTATCCACTGCCCTCCCCATACTAATGAACCCCATGTTACCTTAAAAGTGGGTAACACCTATTATGATTGTCTATTAGACACCGGAGCTTCCTGGTCTGTATTAAAGAGAACACCTGATTTACAATGTTATTCTATTGGCTCAGAGAATGTAATGGGAGTATCAGGAATAACCCAAAGAGTTAAAAGACTTCCTCCTAGAATGGTGTCTGTAGGACCCCTAGAGGTACAACACTCCTTCCTTTTGATGCCTGACTCCCCTTTAAATTTGCTGGGGAGGGACCTTCTATGCAAACTCAGAGCCACAATAACCTGCTCCCCAGATGGCTCATTATCATTAGAAGTACCAGAGGAATCTTTAAATTTACTCCCTGTACTTCTCTTGGAAAACCAGGAGGCAAAAGAACCTTCCATTTTTGAAATACCTAAAGATATACCGGAGTCTCTTTGGGCCACATCTTCTTCTGACGTAGGTTTACTTAAATCTGCTGTTCCTGTGCAGATAAAAACTAAATCTAGCCCACCTCCTTCTATCCCTCAGTATCCCCTCTCAAAGGAGGCAATTGAGGGTATTACACCAGTTATTAACTCATTAATAGAACAGGGAATAATAATCCCTTGCAAATCTGAATACAACACACCCATCCTGCCAATTAAAAAACCAAAAAAAGGACCCGATGGCAAACACATCTATAGATTCGTACAGGATCTAAGGGCAGTGAATAATCACGTTATAAAGAGACACTCCGTAGTTTCTAACATACATACTATTATTTCATCTATTCCTAGCACAGCTACATACTTTACAGTAGTAGACTTGTGTTCAGCTTTCTTTTCCATACCAATACATGAAAACTCCAGGCATATTTTTGCTTTCACCTGGAAGGGCTCACAATATACCTGGTGTCGGCTGCCACAGGGTTATGTCGAAAGTCCGAGCTTATTTGAGCAAATTTTGAGCCAAGACACAGACAATATAACATTTAAAAATAGCAAATTAATCAAATATGTAGATGATCTACTCTTGGCTTCAACAGATGCAGAAACATGTCAAGAAGATAGCAAACACCTTCTTTTGGAATTGCACAAAAGAGGACATAAAATCTCTAAGGATAAAGTTCAATGGTGTCTCCAAAAAGTAGAATATTTGGGATTCATCTTGACTGCGGGTGCTCGTTATATTTCTCCAAAACGAATTGAGAACATTCAAAAATTGAGTGCTCCTACCACTAAGAAACAGCTGAGAGCAATTTTAGGAGCAACAGGGTTTTGTAGACAATGGATTCCTTGCTATGGGGAAATCACTAAACCCCTTATAGCATTAACAAAGGATTCGGTTCCTGAACCCCTCAAATTAGAGCCTGAACACTTGTCAGCTCTAACATATCTGAAAAAGGCTATCATGTCTGCCCCTGCTCTAGGCATCCCAGATTACAACAAGACATTTACTTTATATGTGCATGAGCGAAGAGGAGTAGCCTCTGGTGTGTTAACTCAGACTTTGGGACCTTCTCAGCGCCCAATTGCTTATTATTCTGCCCAACTAGACCCAGTAGCAGCAGGAGCACCACCATGCCTTAGAGGAGTAGCTGCTACAGCCTTACTAGTAACAAAAACCGTTGATTTAGTATTGGGATGTCCATTAACAATAATGTGCCCACATGAGATTGAAGCATTATTGGTAAAACATAGAACACAGGCATTCTCGGATCAGAGAATTACAAGGTATGAAATAACCTTATTAAATAGTGAAAATATTACCTTGAAACGCTGTTCAACTCTTAACCCTGCCACCTTGCTTCCAGATTTACCTACTTCAGGAGAACCACTACATAACTGTGAAACATTAGTGTCCATGGCAGAAAAGCCTCGAGATAATCTCTTGGACACTCCCTTAGAAAATGCAGATCTGATTTTATTTACCGATGGTTCCTCTTTTATGAGGGATGGCATACGTTACACTGGAGCTGCCGTAGTCTCAGAATTTGCCACTGAATGGTCAGCTTCACTACCTTCTAACATTAGCGCTCAAGGAGCAGAACTCATAGCTCTAAAACAAGCTTGTATAATTGCCAAGGATAAAAAGGCAACAATTTATACAGATTCTAGATATGCTTTTGGCATTTGTCACTCAGTCGGGATGCTATGGCTCCAAAGAGGATTTTTAACCTCAGCTGGAAAATCCATAGCTAATGCAGAAATTATTAATGAAGTTCTTTCTGCTCTCAAACTGCCTAAAGCCCTAGCTGTAGTTCATTGCTCTGCCCATACAGGTGGCTCTGACCCTGTCTCTAGAGGAAATGACCGAGCAGATGCCGCTGCAAAACTAGCAGCCATAGAAGGACCTGGATTAATTTTAACATTAACAACCACTGATAATTTAAATTTATCACTCTCCTATAATGAAAAGGAAGTGGAAAAATGGAAACAAAAATTTAAAGCAAAACAAATTAATGGAGTATGGGTGTCACCTGAAGGAAAACCCCTGCTCCCTAGAAGTTTCTATAACCAAATTTGCCAATCTATTCATAAAAATGGTCATTTTGGCACCCAGGGCATCGTGGACTCTGTCAAGAGAGTATGGATAGCCCCTGGTATAACTACTGTAGCCTCTAAAGTATGTTCAGCCTGCCCTATTTGCCAGGCATATAACCAACATGCATATCGTGGAAAAGCCTTTGGGGGAAGTCCTCTGGCTTACACACCTTTTGAACACCTACAGATAGATTTCATAACAATGCCAAAGGCTGGACGTTATAAATTTTGTCTAGTAATTGTAGATCAACTAACCAGATGGCCGGAAGCATTTCCTACGACCCGAGCCACAGCAGATTTTGTTGCAAAGATACTTTTAAAAGAAATTATTCCTCGTTTTGGCCTACCAGCACGTATTGACTCCGATAGAGGGAGTCATTTTACCGATTCTGTCTTAAATCAAATATATTCTTGCTTGGGGATAACTCCAAAATTCCATGTTCCATATCACCCCCAGAGCTCAGGCCAAGTGGAGAGGATGAATAAAGAACTTAAGACTATGATTGGCAAATTATGCACTGAGACCCATTTAAAATGGCCTGAAATTCTCCCTCTGGCCCTATTTTATCTTAGAAGCAGGCCTAGAGGAGACTTACATATTTCACCATTTGAGATGCTTTTTGGACATCCGCCTATACAGGCTAAGCCTTTCTCCCCGGCTTATACATCGCTATTAGGGGGAGATATTACTATTGCTTCCTATATACAGGAGTTACAGCACAAACTACATGAACTTCATGAATCCGGAGCTGCAGTACAAGCTGGACCATTAGACTTTTCTCTGCATGACCTGAACCCAGGAGATAAAGTTTATATCAAGAATTTCAAGCGAACTGGAGCAACTCAACCTTCATGGGAAGGACCATTCCAAATATTATTAACTACTCCAACATCTATAAAGATTGGAGAAAGAGACTCTTGGATTCACTGCTCACATGTGAAGAAAGCATCTTCTGCTGAGACTGATTGACTCTATCCTATCATATGAATTGTGACTCTATCTTATCATATGAATTGGAGATAATAATCCATAGACAAATGGATGTTTTTTTTTTCAAGAATATATTGAATTACTGATTTTTTTTCCTTATTTTTTCTTATTTCTTTTTATTTTTTGATCAGAATATTTGATTTTTTTCTCATTTTTTTGTACTGAAGGTACACATAATTAATATTAATATTATTTTTTTCCCTGCAGTAATACAAGTTAATATATATACTCTTGCTATAATATCAATATATGCCTAAAAGCTTTAAACTATGGGAACCTGCCATTTATTGATAAAATATTATAGGACTGTGATTAATGTTTGTGTCTGATTCCAGGAAAAGGGATAAAAACAAGGAGCACAGACTAAACCTGAATAGTGCCAATAGAGCACACATGAAATATTAAAGTGAGACTCAAGGTTGCGACGCTTAACTTATGTTTAAGTCGTAGGACTTCCTTGTATCTACACTCCTTTCGAAGTACTCAAACAAGTACAAAGCTTGACTTTCATGCTGGCTCCCTATATCTCTGAAGGAAAAAAAATCAGACAAGGGAATGACATTTCCCCATCAAAATAGAATTCTAATTCTTTCCTTCTTATATTATGGCAACTTCCTGTAGTCTTGGCTACAAATGGCTAAGTGAAATATTACTGTAATCTGTCCTACATACTTGTGGGATAGAAATTACTTTAAACTGGACCTATACAAGGCCTATTTTGAATTTTTCTTATGTTTTTGATTATTTTTCTATTTTTTTGATAATTGACACATACAACCCCATACCTGAACATTGCATTCTGAGCTTAACTTGATATTTTTTTTAATACTTACTTCAGGGGGGATTGTATTTTAATTTAAAATCTAAGAATTTTTGAATTTTTTTTGTTTGAGATTTTATTTTTATAAAAATCCAAGACTTTTGTTTAAGATTTTACTTTTATAAAAAAAATTTTCAAAGATTTTGATTTTGTTCGAGAAAACATCTTCAAGAAAGAAGCTTGAAACTTTTATATCCAGAGAATGAACTGTTGCAGAAAGATGCCAAAAACCTACACTTCATCAAGAAGATCAAGAATGAACTTTGGATGTGATTGATTGGACTGAACTTTTGATTGAACATTTATTGTAACATTTATGCCAAAAGGGACTGCCCCTAATTTGGCTTTCTGTCAATGCGCCTAGCAAACATTGGTTTTGCTTTCTTTTCTTTTCTATTTCCTCTCTCACTATTCTAATTTCTCTTAGAAAATTGAATATTGTGTATATCTTTAGTTAGAAGTGAATTTAGAACTACAAAATGATTATGTTAAATGATCAATGGGGAGACTAGTCTCCCAATGATCATCAGGGGGGATTGTAAACCTCAAATTTCCTTAGACTTATAATTGTTGAAAATTTCACCATTGGGATATTTCATACTTGGAAAATTTCTTACTGATAGTCTATTGGAATGGGAACTCCATTGGCATGGGAGGTTCCTTCTCTTCCCTTCTTAAGATTACTTTAGGACAGAAACCCTTTGCTGAACAATGGAAAGGACTTTGACCTATGCTTAAGCATAGAACAGGAATTTCTTTGAGTCTTGATTGATTTTAGAATTGATACAATGGAGATACTTGGAATCAATCTCCACCCTATTCAGTCCTAATAGGATTGAGTAAGGGCTGCAGCCTAGATCAAAATTTAATTATTCCAATCTCTACCATACTCAAGTTAACAGGATTTAGAAAGGGCTGTAGCAAAGGAGTATAGATTTAATCATTTGAAAATATGACCTTCAACAGACATGTGCAAAAGCCAGAAACCTCTGGGCAGTCCTGGGTTAAGCGAGAGCCTCCATTGACAGGGAAATTGATGAAGAGTGATTGGTAGATGTGAGGACTGAGGGGAGGCAACTTGGATGGTGTCCTTAAAGATAGGAGGGTCTGGAGAGAGTGGGGGTGGAGTTTTTGGTCGGTGTGGTTCCTGGGCTCTGAGGAAGCTTGCTCTGAAGGAAGCTGAAGGTAGGGGCCTCTGAGACTGTTTCTCCATTTTGGACACGTGAGTAATAGGGACTGATCTCTTTTCTTTGCCCCAGCTATCTAAGGGCTTGGGCCTTTTGGCCCAGCCTAAACAGAAGGGGTATTTAAGCCCTATTCCCTTCTCTCCCTTTTTCTCTCTATCTCTAATTCCTTTCTTGCTCCTATTGTAATTAAACTCCAAAAAAGGCTGACGGCTGACTTGAGTTTTTCAATTAGGAATTACATAGCTGATTCCTTGGCGACCTTAAATTAATATATATCAGTCTTTTAAAGTGATTCCCTTGTAACAGAATGCAAGGGCAAATATCCTCTTTACCAGCTCAGTAGAAAGCTAGATCAGGAGTGACAGTTAATGCCAATAAAAACTCTCAAGATCCTTTTCTCCTTTCAGAATCTTTTCCCAGGCTTTGAGTCTAAATTCTTGCCATTTCCTTTTAAAGCAAATCCATACTTTTTCTCTATCCCTTATCCCTTATTTAAGGGGGAAAAGGGGTTATATTTTAAAAGGGTTCGATTTCATATTATAAGAGAGTGGTCACCAGGAATTTAATTAATTCCAAAGAGAAATTATTTACAATTTTATTACAAAATGTAGGAAAAGTTAAGCAAGAAATCAGAGTGAGGATAAGGTAAGATATCTGGCCTCAGCACTAAGTAATTTATCTCTGCCCCTGCCTCCCTTCTCCTCCCCAATCCCCCCACAGAAAGAGTTAGTTTCAGCTGGCCTTGACAAAGCCATGGAACCAGGAAGTGTCTCTCAAGAGTAGGTCTCTCCAGAGGATAGTTTTTTCAGAAAAATCTAGCAGCTAAGAGTCAGCTTTTCACTCACCATGTGTCAATTCAAAGGAACAGGGTCTCAGGTTCAATCAGCAGATCAAAGAATGAAGAATTCATCCAGTCTCTACTTCCAAAAAACAAAGAACTGAATCTCACAGGAAGTAACAGCTCCTTTTCAAGATACTTCTTTTGCATCACTTCTTGTGACAACCCTGATTTTGTGTCTACCAATCACAGTTGATGCTTTGTTTTGGGACTGCCCAGAAGGCAGCCAGTCAATTCTGATTTGTTATCCACTATCACACATGTGGGTCACAGACCTTCCCCATTCAATGTGTGAAATGGGGTGTTTGCACCTGTGGTGATTAAATCTAAAAATGGGTAGATCTCCATACCTAACTTTTAAGTTCTGAGTTCTAAAAATAGACA
The DNA here is from genome assembly GCF_027887165.1 of Monodelphis domestica. Lineage (NCBI taxonomy): Eukaryota > Metazoa > Chordata > Mammalia > Didelphimorphia > Didelphidae > Monodelphis > Monodelphis domestica. The sequence goes on along the minus strand of NC_077230.1, from coordinate 44,030,779 downwards.
GGGGTTACAATTTAATCTTCACTATCAGGGGAGAGTTAAATATTTTCATTTTTATAATCAGGGGAGTGTTAAATTTAATCTTCACACTTACATTCCTACAATATCCTTTGACCATTTATCAGTTGGGGAATGACTTGTATTCTTATACATTCCACCCATTTCTCTGTGTATTTGAGAAATGCAGCCTTTATTAGACTTAACATTTTTTGCACCATTATGATGACTGTGTGTTATTTTCCATTCTGCTTTCCCCCTGTTTCATTTCTGACCACCACATCCCCTCTTTTCCATTAGTCCCACTTCACTTGCCTTCTACTTTTACTCTCCTACTTTATGGTAGGGTAAGATAGATGTCTATACTCAATGGATTGTGTGTATTCTTGACTCTTTGAGCCAATTCCAATGAGAGTAATATTCACATCCTCCCCTCCCCACATCTCCCATCTTCCCCTCATACCTTATAGAACAACAATATTGAATCACATCATATGCCACAATTTATTCAGCTATTCCCCAATTGAGGGACACCCCTTGCTTTCCAATTGTATTAGCACCTCAAAGAACATGACCATGAATATTTTTGTACAAATATTTTTCATTGTTATCCCTTTGAGCTAAAAACCTAATAGTGGTATTGCTGGATGAAAGGGTATGAATTCTTTTAGTGCCTTTTTTCCAAATAGTCTACCAGCAATGAATTAGTGTCACAATTTTGCCACATTCTCGCCAACATTTATCATTTTCTTTTGCTGTCATATTGGCCAATCTTCTAGGTGTGAGGTGGTATCTCAGAGTTTTTTTTAATTTGCATTTCTCTAATTATGAGAGATTTAGAACTCTTTTTCATGTGATTATTTATAGTTTTGATTTCTGAATCTGAAAACTGCCTATTCATGTCCCTTGCCCATTTATCAATTAGGGAATGGCTTGATTTTTTATACAATTGATTTAGCTCCTTATAAATTTGAGAAATTAGACCTTTGTCAGAAGTTTTGGTTATAAAGACATTTTTCCAATTTGTTGTTTCCCTTCTAATTTTGGTTACATTGGCTTTTGTTTGTTTAATCTAATGTAAAAAAATTATTCATTTTACATTTGTAATATTCTCTATCTCTTGCTTTGTCTTAAATTCCTTTCTTCTCCATTGTTCTTAAAACTATACTATTCTATGTTAACCCAATTTATTTATGATTTCACTCCTTATATTTATATTATTTACCCATTTCGAATTTATCTTGGTATAGAGTGTGAGAAGACGGTCTATACCTGATTATTCCCATACTGTTTTCCAATTTTCCCAGGAATTTTTGTCAAATAGTGTATTCTTGTCCCCAAATCTGGGATCTTTGGGTTTATAAAACACTAGCTTACTGTCATTTACTCCTAATCTATTCCATTGATCCACCCTTCTCTCTCTTAGTCAGTGCCATATTTTTTAATTAATTTAATTTAATATTTTTCTTTTAAAAATTAATTAATTGATTTAGAATATTTTTCCATGGTTACATGATTCATGGGCTTTCCCTCCCCTCTTCTATTCCCACTACCAGAGCTGACAAGCAATTCCATTGGATATATATATATATATATGTATATATAAAAATAAAAAAATTAAAAATATATAAAAATAATTAAACCTATTTCCATAATATTAATATATTCAATAGAGTGATTATTTCAAGACAAAATCCCCAGTCCTGTACCCATCAAACCATATGATCAATTACATATTTTTCTTCTGTATTTCTACTCCCATAGTTCTTTCCCTGGATGTGGATAGCATTTTTCTCCTAGGTCCCTTGGGATTGTTCTAGTTCATTAAATTGCTACTAGTAAAGAATTCCATTACATTTGATTGTGCCACAAGGTTTTACTTTGTGTGTACAATGTTGTCATGGTTCTGTTCATTTCTCTCTGTAGCAATTCCCGGATGTCTTCCCAGTTCACAAGGAATTCATCTAATTCATCATGCCTTTCAGCACAATAATGTTCGATCCCCATCATATACCAAAATTTGTTCAGTAATTCTCCAATTGAGGGACGCTACCTCATTTTCATTTATTTTTGCCACTATAAAAAGTACAGCTATAAATACTTTTGTATGAATATTTTTTCCTTATTATGTCTTTTTGGTACAAACCCAGCAATGGTATTGCTGCATCAAAGGGTATGCAATCTTTTAAAACTCTTTGGGCATAGTTCCAAATTGACTCTCAGAATGGTTGGATCAGTTTACAACTCCACCAGCAATGCATTAGTATCCTGATTTTGCTACAATCCCTCCAACATTATTTTCCTTTACTGTCATATTCCCCAATCTGCTAGGTGTGATGTGGTACCTCAGAGTCATTTTGGTTTATATTTCTCTAATTATTAGAGATTTAGAACACTTTTTCATATGCTCACGAATAGTTCTAATTTCTTTTTTCCTTTTTTTTTGGTTTTTAAACATTTTATTTGTTCATTTTCAAAATTTATATATTAGAAACAAAGTTCACCTTTTTTTAATCCCCTATCCCCCTCCCCTGACCACTACCAATGGCGATGCATGATTCCTCTCGGTATCACATGTGTCCTCAACCTGAGCCGATTTCCATGATATTGGTTTCTATAGTAGGGTGTTCATTCGGAGTCTCTCCTCAATCATATCCCCTCCACCCCTGTAGTCAAGCTGTTATCCTTCCTCAGTGTTTTTACTCCCAACGATTGTCCTCTGTTTGTGAGTAGTGCTTTTTTTTTCTCTTTGATCCCAGCCAGTTGTTCAGGGATATTGCATTGTGACTAATGGAGAAGTCTATTACTTTCGATTGTACCACAGTGTATCAGACTGTGTGTACAATGTTCTCCTGGCTCTGCTCCTCGCACTCTGCATCACTTCCTGGAGGTTGTCCCAGTCTCCATGGAATTCCTCCACTTTGTTAATCCATTTAGTATAATAGTATTCCATCACAAATATATACAATAATTTATTCAGCCATTCCCCAATTGAAGGGCATCCCTGCATTTTCCAGTTTTTTTGCCACCACAAAGTGTGCAACTATGAATATTCTTGTACAAGTCTTTTTACTTATTGTCTCTTTGGGGTACAAAACCAGCAGTGATATGGCTGGATCAAAGGGTAGACAGTCTTTTATCGCCCTTTGGGCATAGTTTCAAATTGTCTTCCAAAATGGTTGGATCAATTCACAACTCTACCAGCAATAAATTAATGTCCCCACTTTGCCACATCCCCTCCAACATTCATTACTTTCCTTGACTGTCATGTTAGCCAATCTGATAGATGTGAGGTGATATCTCAGAGTTGTTTTTATTTGCATCTCTCTGATTATGGGAGATTTAGAACACATTTTCATGTGCTAATTAATAGTTTTGATTTCTTTGGCTAAAAACTGCCTATTCATGTTCCCTGCCCATTTACCAATTGGAGAATGGCTTGATTTTTGTACAATTGCTTTAGCTCTTTATAAATTTGAGTAATTAGACCTTTGTCATAGGTTTTTGTTATGAAGACTTTTTTCCCAATTTGTTGCTTCCCTTCTAATTTTGGTTTCTTTGCTTTTGTTTGTACAAAAACTTTTTAATTTGATGTAATCAAAATTATTTATTTTACATTTTGTGACTCTATGTCTTGCTTGGTTTTAAAGTCTTCCCTTCCCATAGGTCTGACATGTATACAATTCTGTGTTCACCTAGTTTATTTACAGTTTCCTTCTTTATGTTCAAGTCATTCACCCATTCTGACACCATTATCTTGGTGTAGGGTGTGAGGTGTTGATCCAGACCTAATCTCTCCCATACTGTCTTCCAGTTTTCCCAACAGTTTCTCTCAAATAGTGGATTTTTGTCCCAAGATCTGGGGTCTTTGGGTTTGTCATAGACTATCTTGCTGAGGATACTTACCCCAAGTCTCTTCCACTGTTCCTCCTTTCTGTCTCTTAGCCAGTACCAAATTGTTTTTATGACCACTGCTTTATAGTATAGTTTGAGATCTGGGACTACAAAGCCACCTTCCTTTGTATTTCTTTTCATTATTTCCCTGGTTATACTTAATCCTTTGTCCTTCCAAATGAATTTTATTATGATTTTTTCTAATTCAGTAAAAAAAAATTGGAAGTTCAATGGGTATAGCACTAAATAGATAAATAAGTTTGGGTAGTATGATCATTTTTATTATATTGGCTCATCCTACCCATGAGCAGTTAATGGTTTTCCAGTTGCTCAAGTCTAGTTTTAGTTGTGTGGAGAGTGTTTTGTAGTTGTGTTCATATAGTTCCTGTTTTTGTCTCGAAAGATAGATTCCTAAGTATTTTATTTTGTCTAAAGTGATTTTGAATGGGATTTCTCTTTCTAATTCTTGGTGCTGAGATGTGTTGGAAATATATAGAAATGCTGGTGACTTATGTGGGTTTCATTTGTATCCTGCAACATTGCTAAAGTTGTTAATTATTTTGATTAGCTTTTTTGTTGATTCTCTGGGATTATTTAAGTAGACCATCATGTCATCCACAAAGAGTGATGACTTGGTCTCCTCCTTGCCTATTTTAATATCTTCAATTTCTTTTTCTTCTCTAATTGCTACTGCTAGTGTTTCTAGTACAATGTTAAATAATAGAGGTTATAATGGGCATCCTTGTTTCACTCCTGATCTGATTGGGAATACATCAAGTTTATCCCCATTGCAGATGATATTAGCTGATGGTTTTAGACATATACAGTTTATTATTTTAAGGAAAGACCCTTCTGTTCCTATACTTTCTAGTGTTATTAATATGAATGACTATTGTATTTTATCAAAGGATTTTTTCTGCATCTATTGAGATAATCATGTATTTTGTTTTTTGTTTGTTTTGTTTGTTTTGTTTTTTTTGTTTTTTTTTTTTTGGTTTGCTTGTTGATATGGTCAATTATGTAGACAGTTTTCCTAATATTGAACCAGCCTTGCATTCATGGTATAAATCCTACTTGATCATAGTGGATGACCCTTCTGATCACTTGTTGAAGTCTTTTTGCTAGTATCCTGTTTAAGATTTTTGCATCAATGTTTATTAGGGAGATTTGTCTGAAGATTTCTTTCTGCTTTTTTTGATCTACCTGGCTTTGGAATCAGTACCATATTTGTGTCATAAAAGGAATTTGGTAGAACTCTCCCTTTGCTTATTATGTCAAATAGTCTGTATAGCATTGTGGTTAGCTGTCTTTGAATGTTTGATAGAATTCACTAGTGAATCCATCAGGCCCTGGGGATTTTTTCTTAGGGAGTTCTTTGATAGCCTGTCCAATTTATTTTTCTGAGATGAGATTATTTAATAATTCTATTTCTTCTTCTGTATGTCTAGGAAATTTATATTTTTGTAAATATTCATCCAATACACCTAGATTGGCATATGCATTGCCATATAATTGAGCAAAGAAGTTTTTAATGATTGCCTTAATTTCCTCATCATTGGAGGTAAGGTCCCCCTTTTCCTCTACAATACTGTTAATTTGCTTTTCTTCTCTCCTTTTTTTAATTACGTTAAACAATACCTTATCTATTTTGTTTATTTTTTCAAAGTTTCAGCTTCTTGTCTTATTTATTAGTTCAATAGTTTTATCTCTTTTGATTTTATTAATTTCTCCCTTAATTTTTAGGATCTCTAGTTTGGTTTTCTTCTGGGGGTTTTTAATTTGTTCATTCTCAAGTTTTTTGATTTGCATTTCCAATTCCTTGATCTCTGTCCTCCCTAATTTGTTAATATATGCACTCAGGGATATGAATTTTCCTCTAAGTACTGCCTTGGCTGCATCCCATAAGGTTTGAAAGGATGTCTCGCCATTGTCATTTTCCTCAACAAAATTATTAATTGTTTCTATGATTTCTTCTCTAACTAACTGATTTTGAAGTATTAAATTATTTAATTTCCAATTAATTTTTGATTTGGCTCTCCATGTACCCTTACCGATCAATATTTTTATTGCCTTGTGATCTGAAAAGGCTGCATTTATTATTTCTGCTTTTCTGCATTTGAGTGCCATGTTTCTGTGACCTAGTGTATGATCTATTTTTGTGAATGTGCCATGTGGTGCTGAAAAGAAGGTGTATTTCTTTTTGTCCCTATTTATTTTTCTCCATATGTCTATTAATTCTAATTTTTCTAAGATTTTGTTCACCTCTTTTACCTCTTTCTTGTTTATTTTTTGGTTTGATTTATCTAAATTTGATAGTGGTTGGTTCAAGTCTCCCACTAATATGGTTTTACTGTCTATTTCCTCCTTCAATTCTCCTAGTTTCTCCATTAAAAATTTGGATGCTATACCATTTGGTGCATACATGTTGATTAGTGATATTTCCTCATTGTCTATACTCCCTTTTAACAGAATATATTTACCTTCCTTATCCCTTTTGATCAGGTCTATTTTTGCTTTGGATTTGTCAGATATCATGATTGCAACTCCTGCTTTCTTTCTATAAGTTGAGGCCCAAAAGGTCTTACTCCAACCTTTAATTCTAACCTTGTGAGTATCGACCCACCTCATATGTGTTTCTTGAAGACAACAAATGGTAGGGTTTGGGGTTCTAATCCAATCTGCTATTTGTCTATGTTTTATGGGTGAGTTCATCCCATTCATGTTCAAAGTTATGATTGTCATTTGTGGATTAGCTGGCATTTTGATATCTTCCCCTAGTTCTGACCTTTCTTCTTTAGCTATATCCTTTTGAACCAGTGATTTACTTTGGGTCAGTCCCCCTAGTCCCCTCCCTTGATATGCTTCCCTTTTTAGCCCCTCCCTTTTTATGTTCCCTTCCCCTCCCCCCTCTCCTTCCCTCACTTTTCATACTCCCTCCCCCAACCCCTCCTTAATTTTCCTTTCTTTCTTGCCCTGTTGGTTAAGATAGAATTCAGGATCCCCCTGGATCTAGATATTCTTCCCTCTCAGATTTGATTTCATTGAGAGTAAGGTTTAAGTAATTCCACTTCACACTCTCTTCCTCTCCTTCTCATATGAGAGTTCTTCCCCTCCCCTTCCCATTTGTATCTTTATAGGGGAAAGATTATTCTATTACGTCCCCCCCCATTTCTTGAAGTAAATCTTAGTATTATCGATGGTTCCCCCCATCCCTTTTCCTTTCTTTGCCCCCACTTTTCCCAAATCTTCTTAATGCCCCAATCTTTCCCTATGCATGTTTTTCTTCTAACTACTCTTATGATGCATACAATTTTTGAGAGTTACACAAAACATTTTCCCCACATATTAATATATATATAATTTGATGTAAATGTAGTCCTTATAGAAGAGAGTTTGACTTAAAGGAAAAGATAAGATTTATCTCCTTTTCCCTTTCTTTCATATTTACCTTTTCATGTTTCTCTTGCTTTCTGTGCTTGGATAACAAATTTTCCACTAAGTTCTGGTCTTAGCAAATGCTTGGAAATCTTCTATTTTGTTGAATGTCCATAGTTTCCCCTGGAAGCATATAGTCAGTTTTGCTGGGTAGTTGATTCTTGGTTGGAGACCCAGCTCTCTTGCCTTTCTAAATAGCGTGTTCCATGCTTTGCAGTCTCTTAGTGTGTTATCCACTAAGTCATGTGTGAACCTTATGGGAGCCCCCCTATATCTGAAGCTCCTCTTCTTGGCTTCTTGTAGGATTTTCTCCTTTTCTTGGAAGCTCTTGAATTTGGTGATTACATTCCTGGGGGTTGTCTTTTGGGGATTTAGTATAGAGGGTGTTCTATGAACCCTTTCTATTTCTATTTTGCCCCCTTGCTCCAGAACATGTGGGGAATTTTCTTCTATAATCTCCTGTAGAATAACATTGAGGTTATGGTTTATCCCTGGTTTTTCTGGGAGACTGATAATTCGGAAGTTGTCTCTTCTTCCTCTGTTTTCTAAGTCTGTGACCTTTTCAGTGAGATATTTTATGTTTTCTTCTAATTCATTAATTTTTTGTCTTTGCTTTATTGATTCTTGCTGTTTTATGATCTCACTTTCCACGAGTTGCTTAATTCTGGTCGTTAGGGACTAGTTTTGCTTTTCAGCTTTGTCTGCCCTTCTATTGGATGTTCCAGCTCTTTCTCCAATTGAGCAGTCTTATCTATCAGACTGATGATCTCTTTCTCCCATTTTTCTTTCCAGAAGGTTTCCATCTTTTGGGTAAGCTCCAGTTTGAGATCTTCCAGAGCTTGTTGTTAGTTTCCATTTTGGGAGGCATGTTCTGATTTATTTTTTGATTTCATCCTCATTCTCTTCTTTCCTTGGGCACTCCCACCAAAAAAGTCTTCATTAGTCATGTTTTCCCCTTTCTTCCTTGAGGCTTGATTTTGGGCCATGTGACCATCCCTTTGGTGGTTTTATTCCCCTTTCCTTTTTGTCTGGGGTCTGGGTGATATGGGTGGGTTATCTGTGAATTTAGGTTGCCTCAGACTAGTTCTTCCCAGCCTCTGAGGTTTCTTAGAGAGCTGGGCCCCCAATCATAGCCAAACTGCCCAGGTGTTCAGCTCCTCCCAGATAATCAGCACGTGGTCCACCCCTGGGGTTTAGCCCCGCCCAGATACTTAGTGCAACCGCCCCAAGTACAGCTCCGTGGTCCCCCCATGCTCAGCTCAGGAATCTCCCGTGAAACCACCCTGAGATGTCATGTCCTGGCAGTTCCCAGATCCCAAGGACCCTGGAGTGCCCCCCCCCCAGACAGAGACATTCCCCACTCACTCGCTGTCCCAGTGAGCACTCTGGTAGCTCACTCTGGTTTGGTGGGGGTGGGGGTGGGGGGAAGGGTGGTTCAGTTCATGTTTCTGTGCAAGCTTTTCCTCCTTATTATAGTGTAGAAATGTTCAAACCCCACGTACCTTCGCCTCTGTGGAGTACTGGGGAGTCCTTCTGTTCCTCCAAACGTGATTTTTATGCTCCTTTGATGTAGTCTATTTCGTTCGGTGCCGGGGAGAGGAAGCGTGTGGTGTCTAGATTGCAGCCATGTTCACCCGGAAGTCCCATGTGTTTTTTGAAGACAACATATGGTAGGGTTTTGGCTTCTAATCAATTCTGCTATTTGTCTACATTTTATTGGTGAGTTCATCCCATTCACATTCAATGTTATGATTGTCATTTGTGAATTCCCCAGCATTTTGTTATCCTCCCCTAATTCTGACCCCATCTTTCACTATGAGTGATTCTTCTGATTACTCTATTAATGCATACAATTTTTGAGAGTTGCACATAACATTTCCCCCATATTTTAGTATATATAATTTGATCTAATTGTGGCCCTTATAAAAGAGAGTTTGAATAAAAGGGGAAAAAAGCACTTTTCTCCTTTTCCCTTTCTTTCATATTTACCTTTTCATGTATCTCTTGCTCTTTGTGTTTGGATGTCAAACTTCCCACTGAGTTCTGGTCTTTTCTTTATGAATATTTGGAAATCTTCTATTTTGTCGAATGCCCATACTTTCCCCTGCAAGTATATAGTCAGTTTTGATGGGTAGCTGATTCTTGGTTAAAAACCCAGTTCTCTTGGCTTTCTGAATATTGTGTTCCAGGCTTTATAGTGTCTTAGTGTGTTCACTACTAGGTCTTGTGTGATCCTTATTGACGTGCCTCTGTATCTGAAGTTTCTCTTCCTAGCTTCTAATAATATTTTCTCCTTAACTTGGAAGCTCTTTAATTTGGCGATTACATTCCTGGGGGTTTTCTTTTGGGGATTTAGTGTAGAGTATGAAATCTTTTGATTTATATTTTGCCCCCTTGTTTGAGAACATCAGGGCAATTTGCTTTGATGATTTCTTGTAGTATGACATCGAGGTTTTTGTTAATCTCTGGTTTTTCAGGTAGACCAATGATTCTCAAATTGTCTCTCCTTTCTCTGTTTTCCTGATCTGTCACCTTGTCAGTGAGATATTTTATGTTTTCTTCTAATTCATTAATTTTTTGACTTTGCTTTATTAATTCTTGCTGTTTTGAAAGATCATTGTCTTCCAGGTGCTTAATTCTGGTCTTTAAGGGCTGGTTGTGCTTTTCAGTTTGGTCTGCCCTTCTGATTGAGTCTTTCAGCTGTTTCTCCAATTGTGATTTTCTGTCTGTCAGAATGAAGAAGTCTTTCTGAATTAGTTCCCAGTTTTCTAGCCATAAGTTTTCCATCTTTTGGATAGACACCATTTTGAGTTCTTCCAGAACTCATGGATAATTTCCATTTTTTGGGCGTTTTGATTTTGTTTGCATTTTATCCTCTTTTTCGTCTGTAGCCTGTGTTTTCCCTCCATAAAAATTTTCAATAGTAACTTTTTTTTCCCTTTCTTCTTGGAGGGTTGATCTTGGGTACTCTGAGCCATCATTTTGGTGGTTTTCCCCTTTTAGTCAGAAATCTGAGTGAAATGGGCAGATTTTTATGTTTTTGCCTCAGTATGGTTCTTCCAAGCCTCCGATTTTTGTTAGTGCACCCACCCATGTAGTCTTTGTTCTCTTCTCTCCCATGAGCACAGGCTTCCCCTGTAATGCCGCTCTATGGGTTGGTTCCCTAGTAGTCCTTGTCAGTTCCCAAGGACCCTGGCATGTTCCCCCCCTCACTACAGCAAGTAGCAAAGGATATTTTGCCTCTGGCCGTTTCTAGAGCCTCCATGGTGTTCGCAGTTTGCAAGAGCCCCCTTGATCTGTGAGCTCTCCAGGAAAACGCTCTGATGGGTTTCCTCGTTAGATCCCAAGGACTCTGGAGTGCTCCCCACTCACTGCAGAGACGTTCCTCACTCACTCACTGTCTCCAGTGAGTATGCTGCTCCCTACTCTGGTTCCCTAGGTGGGCTGGGGGAGGGCAGCTCAGCTCAGCTCATGCTTGGCAGTGAGATTTCTCTCCCTCTTATAGTGTGGAAGTATTAAAACCCCATGTACCTTTGTTGCTGTGGGCTACTGGAGAGTCCCTCCAATCTTCCAAAGATGATTTTCATGCTCTTTTGAGGTAGTCTATTTTGTTCAGTATGGGGGAGAGGAAGCATTTCATGTCTAAATTGCTGCCATGTTTACCTGGAAGTCCATTCTGATTTCTTTATTTGAATACTGCCTATTCATGTCTCTTGCCCATTTATCAATTGGGGAATGACTTGATTTTTTTTTGTACAATTGACTTAGTTCCTCTTAAATTTGAGAAATTAGACCTTTGTAAGAGGTGTTTATCATAAAATTTTCCCCAATTATTTTGTTTCCTTTCTAATTTTTGTTGCATTGGTTTTTATTTGTACAAAACCTTTTTGACTTAATGTAATCAAAATTATTCATTTTACTTTTTGTAATATTCTCTATTTCGTTCATGGTCTTAAATTCTTTCCTTTCCCATAGATCTGACAAGTATACAATTCTATCAGTACCATATTGTTTGAATGATCACTACTTTTTAGTATAATTTAAGATCTGGTACTGCTAGGTCCCCATCCTTCACATTTATTTTTCATTAGTTTCCTTGGTATTCTTGATATTTTGTTCTTCCAAAGGAACTGTGTTATATTTCTTTCTAATTCTATAAAAAGGTTTTTAGTAGTATGATAGGTATAGCACTCAGTAAGTAAATTAGTTTACATAAGAATGTCATTTTTATTATATTAGTTTATCCTACCATGAAAAATTAATGTTTTTCCAATTGTTTAGATCTAGTTTTATTTGTGTGAAATATTTTGTAGTTGTGTTCATATAATTCCTGAATTTGTCTTGACAGATAGTTTCCCAAATATTTTTTATTGTATAGAGTGATGTTAATTGCATTCTCCCTTTCTAAAACTTGGTGCTGATTTTTGTTGGAAGTATATAGAGATGCAGATGATTTATGTGGGTTTATCTTGTATCTTACAACTTTGCTAAATTTTTTAATTATTTCTAGTAGCTTTTCAGTTGATTTCTAGGATTCTTTTGGTCATTATATCATCTGCAAAGAGAGATTGTTTAGTTTCTTCATCCCCTACTTTAATCCCTTCAATTTCTTTTTCTGAGATAGAATCATTTGAGAATTCTAATTCCTCTTTTGTTAATCTAGGCAATTAAAACTTTTAAAATATTCATCCATTTCATTTAGATTGACATATTTGCCATATAATTGATCTCTTAATATATAATTGTCTTAATTTCCCCTTCATTGGCAATGAGATTGCCCTTTTCATTTTTGATACTTTTAATCTGATTCTCTTATTTCTTTGTTTATTAGATTAACTAGTACTTTATCTATTTTATTTGTTATTTCAAAGTACCATCTCCAAGTCTTATCTATTAGTTCAATAGTTCTTTTAGTTTTGATTTTTTAAATTTCTCCTTTAATTTTTAGGATTTCCAATTTAATTATTGTCTGTAGATTTTTAATTTGTTCTCTTTCTGATATATTTTTTTTATTTGTAAGCCCAATTCATTGATCTCCACACTCTCTATTTTGTTGACACAGACACTCAGGGATAATTTTTCCCTTGAGTACTGCTTTGGCTGTACCCCATAGATTTTGATTTTGATACATTGCCTTTCTTTGTCATTCTCTTTAGTGAAATCAGTAATAGTTTCTATGATGTGTTCTTTGATCCACCAGTTTTTAAGAATTAGATTATATAATTTCTAATTAATTTTAAATGTGCCTCTCTATGTACCCCTGTTAATTATAATTTTATCACATTATTATCTGAAAAAGTTGCATTTATTATTTTTGCTTTTCTCCATTTGTTTGCAAAGTGTTTGTGCCCTAGCATATAGTAGATCTTTGTGTGTGTGTGTGTGTGTGTGTGTGTGTATATATATATATATATATATATATATATATATATATATATATATGTATGTATGTATGTATTATCTGCTGCTTAAAAGAAGGTATATTCCTTTTTGTTCTATTTCAATTTTCTCCAGATATTCAATTAATTCCATTTTTTCTAATATTTCATTCAGTTGCCTTACTTTTTCTCATTTATTTTTTGTTTTGATTTATCTAGTTCTGATAGGAGAAGTTTGAGGTTCCCCACTAGTAAATAGTAATATAATAGATAGATAGATAGATAGATAGATAGATAGATAGATAGATAGATAGATAGATAGATATACTGGGGTGTATGGAGTGCTCAGGGAGGAGTAGTATCTCTGGTATGGAGGGCTTGTCGTGCCCTCCTAGGGCAGCTCTCCAAACTCTGACCCTCACCTGTCACCCAGCTCTCACTTGTGGCTCCTAGTAGCTGCTAGCATGCGGCAGAGGCCACACCCTAGGCAACGGCTTTGACAGGCTGGCTAAACCTTGTGAGGGTAGCCATCAGGTTATTGACCCCTGGTGAACCAGGGCCTTGCTCACCCAGCATGTGAAGACCACTTTGGCCGAAAAGACAGAAAAAAATCAATAAGAAGGTTCAATGCCTAAGATGGTGATGCATCCAAGCACTGTGGAGTGCTTAGGGCACGTTGGAGCACAAAAGACAACATGGCCATCCAGTGCAGCTGAGGAAGTCTCCAAGTGTAATGATTTTTCATGCCAATGGACCCAGGCTTCCAATGCCGAGAGAGTGGGACTGTCTCTGTGCATAGACTTTTCCACTTAAATCTCCTTCACGCACAAGTGTCTTTGTGCACACTAATCTACATCACAGATGAAAATGTACAAAGACAATTGTCATCCTCAGTTACCGAGAGACTACTACTACTACTATATACTAGTAAATAGTAATATAATAAAAGTAAAATATTTTTACTATTTATTTCCTCCTTAAGCTTTTCTAGTTTCTCTTTTAAAAATCTAGATGCTATACCACTTGGTGCTTAACTATTTAGTATTGATATTCCTTCATTGTATATAGTTCCTTTTTGCAAGATATAATTTCCTCATCTCTTTTAATCAGATCAGTTTTTACTTTTGCTTTGTCTGGTATCATGATTGCTAATCCTGCTTTTTTTGCTTTATATGACACATAATAAATTCTGCTCCAGCCTTTTGTCTTGAATCTGTGTGTCACCCTTCCTCATATGTGTTTCTTGTAAACAACATATAATTGGATTCTGGTTCTTAATCTACTCTGCTATCCACTTTTGTTTTATGGAGGAGTTAATCCCATTCACAATTATTATTACTAACTGTGTATTGTCCTCTTATCTTATTTTCCCCTCTTGATTCTGCTCTATTCCCTTTCAATCCATTCTACCTCACCAATGTTTTGCTTTTATCATCCCCCCACTTCCACCTTCCTTCAACAACCTCCCCTCCTCTTGTCTCATTCCCATTCTACTTCTCTGTAGGGTAAGATATAATTCTATATCCCAATGAGTATTTTTTTTCACTCTTTTAAAAAGTTACAATGAGAGTAAAGTTTAAGCATTGCCTTTCATTGTCCCTTCTCCATGATTTTTCATGCCTCTTTATGTTATATACTTTTCCTCATTCTGCTTTCCCTTCTCTTTTTTCTCAATTCAATCCTCTTTTCCACCACCTGATTTTTATATATCATATAATATGTATATATATATATATATATCGTGCATATATATAATTTAATATTATCACATATGCATATTTATCATATCATCATACATCATATCATCATAATCAGCTTACTTCCCCACCCTCTTTCTAAGTATGTTTCCTCCATCTTCTTTACTACTATAAGTAATTTTTGAAAATTATGGATATCCTCTTTCCATGTAGAAATACAAACATTTTGACCTTAATGAGTCCCTTAAATTTTCTCTTTCTTTATCTTTTTAGGTTTCTCCTGAGTCTCATGTTTCAACTTCAGATATTTGGTTTAGGTCTGGCTTATTCCTCAGCAATGCTTAGAAATCTTTTATCTTATTGAATACCCATTTTTCCCTGAAAGAATATACTCAGTTTTACTGGATAAGTGACACTGGATTATAAATTCATATGTTTTGCCTTCCTAAATATCATATTCCTTGCCTTCTGATCCTTTAATGTAGGAATTTCTAGGTCCAGAGTGACCCCAATTTTAGCTGCATGGTATTTGAATTGTTTCTTTCTGACTGCTTATAGTATTTTCTCCTTGGCTTGGTGGGGGTGGGGGTCTTGAATTTAGCTATTATATTTCTGGAAGTTGTCATTTGAGGATTTATTTTTGCAGATTACCTGTTAATTCTTTCCATTTTAATTTTATTTTCTCATTCAAGGTTATCGGGGTCTTTTTCTTTGATAATATCTTATAATGTTCAAATTTTGTTTTTGTTTTTTATCATGTCCTTCAGGTAGTTCAATAATTCTTAAATCATCTCTTGTGGATCTATTTTCCAGTTCACTTCATTCTTCTGTTTTTTCATTCATTTGATTTTGTTATATTGGGTATTTTAAAATTTCTTCTGAAATCATCAGTTTCTAGTTGCTCAATTCTAATTTTTAAGGATTGATTTGCCTCCATAAACTTTTGGCTCTCCTTTTTCATTTCTTCTTGCATTGTTTTAATTTCTCTTCCTCACTTTTCCTCAATCTCTAATAATTGGTTTTTGATGTCTTTTTTGAGCTCTTCCAGAATCTGTGTACAATCAACATTTTTCTTTTTGACTTTGCATGTCCTTGCTTTACTTTCACTGTCTCCTGCTTTGTCTATACTTTGTTCTTTGTCTTCATAGTAATTCTTTAGAGATAGGTACTTTTCTTGTTGTTTGCTCATTTTCCCTACCTTTTTATAGGTAGGCTTTGTTTTCTAGGAGGTTAAGGTATCTTCTTAAACTTCAATCCTTCCTTGATGCTAACATTAGATTTTTTTCTCCGGTTCTGCCAGTTTCAGTTTTTCCAATATGGCACAATGATCTGAGGCCTTAGAGCTCTGAGATCTCCCTCCCACTGCTAATTCAATTAATTCTTGAAATGCTGATAGATTAAAGTCTTGCCTCATGCCTCAGGGTGTTAGCTTTTGTTCTTACTCTGAGATTTTCAGGTCAGCAACTGAGCAAATTATAGCCATTGGCTTAGGTGTAAGTTTTTGGACTCACTATCTACTGGCTATAATTGGGCATATAATTGGTTGCCTTGGACTGGGGCTCCACCCTGAACTTTTGACAAAAAGATCCTGACCTACTTTGATTCTGATAACCACCCTAAACTTGGATCTATTTCCTCACCCCAAGCCCTGACTGGAATCCCTGACTTCTCTCTGGGCCCATGTAGATCAGCCCACTTCAGCTCAGACTGCCCTTGGCTGGAATTCTGGACTTCCCCACAGTTTTAGAATTTCAAGGGATGTTGGTTGATTGAACCTCTATTTGCCAAGGTTTCAGGGCCTGAGTTTTGGCTTGGGTTTAGGTTCTGAACCTGTGAGAGCAGATGTGGTATAGGGGTGTGTGGCTTGCTCTTGCCATGCCCTTCATTCCTTGATATAGCCTCCTTCTGCCTGTGATATCATTTCACCCCAGTTCCCCAAATGTTCTCTGCCTACTTTTTAGGGTTTTCTTTTCTTAAAATTTTTCTCTCTCTCTCCTTGTTGGTTCTTTCTCTACTGATTTTATTTTGGGATGTAATTTTAATATTGGTTGGAAAAAATTCTTATGGTGACTCTGATCTCCTCTGCTTTACTTTGCATCTTGGCTACACCCCTGGAACAAACAACCTATAATATAGTTTGAAATCTATTATAGCTAAGCCACATTCCTTCATATTTTTTTCATTAATTAATCCAGATCCTTTGCTCTTCCAGATGAATTTTGTTATTTTTATGGCTCTATGAAATATTTTTGTGTAATTTTATTCTTAAAATTATTTATTACTTAAATCATTAAAACATTAGTCATTACTATGCGCTTATAAAGTGAAATGGCAACTACACAGTGAATGAAACCAGGCAGGAATCTCCCATATTATTAGATAAGAACATAGAAAACCACAAATAAAAATTCCCCAATGTAAATCCAGGTCCAGTAGGATATTTTTACAAGGGTTGCTAACTCTTCAATATCTTCAGTAACAACAAAAAAAGAGTTCCCATGAATTAATTTCAAGTTCTTTTTTAGGTCTAAGATTTATAAACCTAAGATCTTATTTATTTTTCACAAACTCCTTATAGTAGTGGAGAATATCAGTGGAGAATATCATTGATACCAACTTAAAGAAACTTAGAGATGTAAGGCAAAATTAAGGAACAGGGCATAGTAGAAAACTTCTAGAAAGGATGCAACTGATAACTAGCCATATGATCTTGGTCTAGTCCCTAGACATCTCTGATCCTTATATTTTCTAATCTGTAAAAAATGTAGTTAGATTAAAACAAACAAAAAACCTGTTTCCAGCAGCATATATTTATGATTCAGTGAAGTTCAAGCATTTTGGCTCATGGGCATGATATCAAATCCTGAAGAGAAGTCAAATTATATTTCTTAATTCTATCCTGTTGTTATTTTCCAGAGACTCAGATGATTGGAGTAAGCCTAATTGCAAAAATTTTTTTTAATTTCTCTTCCAAGAAAAAACACATTCCATAGCCCTCTGCAATTCATCCATCAATAGTTATTATCAGCATAATTTGAAATAAATTCAGCTTTCAATTAAAGAAGAAATTTTCCAGTAAGTGAGAAAAAATCACAGAACGAGAATGATTCATTCAAATAGTTGGAGCCTGATTGTTTGTCAGATGCATTCTCATTAGAAATTTAATGATAATAGATTAGAATGTCACCCACTTCATTTGTCATCTCTGTATTGGTAATATTATGTTTCTATAGCTAGAGGCAAGTTTAGTCCAATATTTTTTAACTTTAATTCTCTGGTCAACAGACTATTGGGCTACAGGCAGTATGGTCTATTATAGGGTAAAGAGAATATAATGATCTAGAACTTGGTTCATGCTCTGGAATTGATACTTATATGTGTGATTTTGGAGATGTCATCTAAGTTTTTGGGTCCTCAGTTTTCTTGTATATAAAATAATGTTAGACTAGATGATCTTTAAATTTCAGCTTTCAGCATTAAATTTATGATCCTGTCATTTTATTAATTGACAACTTGAAAGAATTTTCTCAGAGTTACTATATGTTTGAGTCAAAGCTTGCATGTGATAAACAAAGCTTTGCCCTACAAAACTAACTTAATAAAATCAATTAACCATTAAGCATATATTAAACACTCATTCTAAACACTATGCTAAGCATTGGCGACACAAAGATGAAAATGAGTCTTTGCCCATAAAGAGCTTACCTTCATTCCATAAGCAGAAACAACATGTAATCATACATACATACATACATACACACATACATACATATGTATATATGTATATATGTATATATGTATATATATATATATATATATATATATATATAATATAATATAATGACAGGTTGGTGTTCAATCACCCAATCATTTTCTTGTCACTCCTGTAAATGAATGGAATTATTTTTCCTTTTTCTCCTTTACCACACTACCATCAGGAGAATGGAGATAAGACAGAAAGAATGAGTAACAGATCACATAACCATCTTTTTGGCAACGAGACATTCACAAACCATGAACTTACTCAGTTATCAAACTTCTTTATCTCTCCTAGATGTAGAGGCCATTCTTTTTCTTTTCTACAAATATAGATTCTTCTTGAGGCAGTCTTAGCTCATAGATGGTAAGCTAAGGAATAAAATATGAATGCTGACCAAACAGAAGTGATAGAAAAGGAATAGCCAGATTGTTAGAAAAACCAAGAGAAAGAAGCATCACAGTGCCCAGAAAGATATAGACATAGATATAGATATAGATATGGGATATAGACATAGATATAGATATATGAATATATAAAATAGTAATGCAAAATGTTCTAAAGAATTCAAGATAAGTGGACATAGCTACAACAAAAAAAGTTGTTTCTGTGAATTTATATACATATGGATTCTTGCACTATTTTCCTTATACTTTGTTCAGATATATGCATAGTAGCAGTATTGCTGGGACAAAGAATTATATATTCTAATGATTTAGAGAGGGGATTCCAAATTTCTTTCCAAAGTGCACAGCTCCACCAACAATGTATTGTAAGAGAGGAAAGTCAGATTCAATATGTGCTTTGTGTCCTTATAATTCTTCCAAAAGGTGCAATTTTCCTTTTTTTTTCCTTTGCTTGGGTATGGGGGTTGGAGATCATTTATGTCAATCTTATGGAAATGAGATATGTAAAAATTGCTTCAACTTGCATTTCTCTTCTCATTAGAGATTATTATATGATTGGTTATAACTTTGATTGCTCTTTTGAGAATTTTTCAGATCCTATATGTTTTGGAAAATGACTTTTGAAACAATTTCTTATACATCTTAGATATCAAGCCTTTAACAAAAAAAAAGGATTTTCTCCCAATTATTTCCTTTCTAACTTTAACTATGTTAATCTTGTTTGTGCAAAATCTTTTCATTTTTAAAAACTTGAAATTGTCAATTCTGTCTCATAATAAAGTTTGTTGATTATCTTAGAACTCTTCCCCTCTCCAAAGTTGTTTAAGGCATCATCTTCCTTACTCTTCTAATTTGTTTATGATGTGATCTTTTATATCTAGGACATGTAGCCTTCTGATATGAGATTTAGATTTAAACTCAATATTTATCAGACTGAATTCTATTTTTTTCCCAATAAAATTTGTTGAATACTGAGCTGGGATATTTGTCTTTTGTTTTTATTGTTTTGTGTTTTATTTCTTCTGGATATTGTGTAACTAAGCTATTTAGCTGATCCAATTTTTAATTTTAGACAAATACAATTTATGAAATTGTTGCTTTGTGATATAGCTTGAAATATTGTTTCCTTCACAGTATTAAAATATTTTCCTTGATATACTTGAACTTTTAGTGCTCTAGACCAAATGTATTTTTTCCATATAGTAATCATTTGATAGATGAATTGCTGTAGAACTAAATTGCAATTCAATTTCTTATCATTCTTATAATATTGGCATATCCCAATTATGAGTAATCAAAAAATCTCCAACTATTTGTCTATTTCATTTCTGAAAAGACTGTTTTGTAACTGTGTTCATTTAATTCCTATGTATGTCTTGATAAAAAAAATAAAGATTCTCAAGTATTTGATACATTCTGCGGTTATTTCAAAACAAATTTTTCTCTTTTTGTTAAGCTTCCTTAAAAATATGAAAAAAGGTTAAGAACGGGTATGAGATTTTATATGTTGCTACTTTACTTAAGTTGTTTCTTCGTTATTTAATTTCTATAGGTTATTTAAGACTGTAACCATGCAAAAAGGATAATTATGTTCCTTATTTACTATATTAATTTAATCAAATTATTTTTTCTTGCCCTGAAGCTATTGCTAGAATTTAAAGAATGATAATTAATATACTGGCTTTACTCCTTATCTCACCAGAAAAGTCCACAGAAACATAGGGAAACAAGCCAGATTCCTTCTAGCACTCTAGCCAGGAACATACAGTGCTGTTCCTCGAGGAAAGAAACCCAACATGTTCTGACAGAATTTTCAGCAGAGTTAGAAGCCAATAATGCTCTGACTGGATTCTCTTAAAAGATTAAAATCTGACAGCACTCTCTCCTATGATAATCTGGGATATGATGAGGAGAGTGTTCATTCATCTGACACTTTCCAGTGGAAATCAGGATCTCAGGAAATTTCCATCAGGACTAAATAAGTGCTAACCATCGGATGTAAGAGTATGGAAGGACACAGAGTCTGGCTCTGGTATAAAGATTAAGACTAGAAACTGAAACTGGAGATATGTGCAATTAAAAAAGATATGGAACACAATACAGCAATACTCAGGCTTACAAGACACCAAGGAAATAAATCAAGAAAAAGAGAGTCACACCATAACAAACACAGACAAAACCAAAGAGGGGAAATATGGCCTGGTCATAATTACAAAATTATCTAGTTGAAAGGAAGTATGAATACAAAATGAAATGAGAGTTTTGAAGAAAGGAAACACTTAGGGGGGATAAATAACTTAAAACAAGGTCTGGAAAACCTTTCTTAAATATCTAATTTTTTTGAAAATTAGAATATCACAAACAAAATTCAGTGACTTCAGGAAATCACAAGAAATATTTGAAAAAATCCAAAGATTAAAAAAAAATACATTACAATGTAAGTCATCAATTATGACAAAATAGAAGACAAAATAGACCTGTATTATTTGGCAATGGTTCAACACAGGGAAAAGGAAGATATGGTGTCTATTATAGGGGTGATGTCCTCAGAGGGAACCTTTGAATCAGGTGTTTGGCAGTCATCATCTGCACAAAAATAGTTTGGTATTAGAACTCAGAGAGAGAAGTATAATTAGATTAGAATGTGATCAGATAAGAAAATTTCAGAGCTTGTGAATATGGATTTGATGCAGTTGTAGGTTATGGAGAAAGAAATGATATGAGCATATTTTTGTCTGTCTGAGGTTGGGTGAAGGAGTAGATCATGGGTAATAAGTAAGTTAAATAAGCAGAAGGTTAGAATATTTGAGGGAATATTAATATGAAGTCATATACAGTCCTTTACTATATTGAGGTTCACTTATTGAGGATTTACTTTATCACAGATTTTTTAATATATATATGTATATGTGTATATATATACATATATAAATATATATAATTCTATATTGGGGATTTACACTTATTGAGGCACACCATTGGCAGATGGAATGAAAGGCAACCAGCCGCAGCATTGTGTTCTGGATCCTGGGCACTTTTTGACTCAGTGACTAGATGTGGAAAAGGTTTATAGAAGAGTGGAAATAGCTTATAAAACCTGAATATATATATATATGTATATATATATATGTATGTATAATAAAATAAATATAACACAATACTTCGCAGATTTTCACCATTCCCCGCACTCTCTGGAACATAACTCCCATGATAGGTAAGGGATCACTGTAATAGGAAAACAAGAATTGAGAAGGAGAGAAAGATTGTGATACAGGTACTAACATTTAGGAAGGAAAGAGAATATACTGGAGGTAAACAGCCTTTTTAACAATTTTCAATAAGGCAAGGCTCCAGGACAACTCTAAGTGTCTCATGATGAAAAAGGATATCCACAGCCATAGAAGGAACAGTCTAAATTGTCTAAATGCAGATTGAAACATACCATTTTTCACTCTATTACCTCCATGAATTTTTTCTTTAGTTTAAGCAATATGTGCCTTGCTTCACAACATGAGGAACTTGGAAATATGTATGATATGATAATATATGCACAACTTATATCATATTACCTTCCTTCTTAGGGAACAGAAAAGAGTAAGTGGAAGGGAAGGGATATGGATTGCAAAATGTCAGAAAACAAATATTAAAAATTGCATTAATGTGTAATCTAGAAAAAACTAAAAGATGTAGTATATGTAAAGTACATGTATATGTAAAATAACAATGTATAGAACTCAAATTAGTGGCCACAGATCCTCCCATGATCACTCCTTCCAGGGTGGCTTGTATCAGCTCAGTCACTTACACTCATATTCTTCAAGGGACAAAGATGGCTCCTCAACAAATGTCTTATAATACTAATACCAAAAGAAGGAATAAAGATTAGGAAAACAATACATACAATATAAATGGAAAGAAAAATGTCTAGATAGATAGCAAAAGATAGAAACACAGATATAGATAGATAAGCTCTTTGCAATTTTAGTAATTGAGCTAATCACTGAAGAAGAATAAAAACTATTGAAGACTTAACTGTCTTCTTTGAAGAGGTAAGTTTGTGACTATTGAATGTTACATTTTTGTCATATGATGTCAATATATGTTCAGGGCTGGGCTTCCCTTTGGAAGTGAGTTTTTGACTTCAGAACTCTCTTACTTAAATGTTAAGTAGGAATGTTTTGAGTTCTTGATTGATTGAGTTAAAAGTTGCTGATTGATTTTCCTAGCATTTGGGGAGATTGTTTCTGGAGATTCCTGCCTTGGTTTTGTAGGAGACTCTTTCCCTGGATTCTGCGTGGATGAGAGGAGCTACTTTCTTTTCCTTGGTAGGTATGAATTGAATGAACATCATTAGAATAGTCAAAGAGAGATAATTCTAACTTCACAATCCTTAAGTCCTAATAAAATGGAAAATCTGATTGCTGAAATGTAAGTGATACTTGAGGCCTCTTTTTAAAAAGGTAGTATCGAGATTTACTCATATTTGAGTCCCTAGGACTTAGTAAATTATCTGGCACATAGTAGCTATACAATAAATCATTTTTCCTTTATTCCCTCATTCAAATATTTAAGGCAAAACAGGTAAACATAGTTATAATGTAATGTATAATGTGGAGACATAAGCATAGATTCTCTTGAACTTCAACTGATGGAGTAAAAGAAAAGTTAATGACCTCCTTTATCCCTGTACGTAAAATTGACAACTTAGAGTAAGTTACTAAAACTAGCCCTGAGGAATATTTGCTATGCACTGAAGCAGTAATATAGTTCATTTACTTAAGACCAGCAATCTTTAAAGGTATTTTTTTTCCTTTTGAACATTATTTTATTTGGTCATTTTCAAACATTATTCCTTGGAAACAAAGATCATTTTCTTTTCCTCCCCACTGTCCCACCACCCATCCCATAGCTGACACATGATTCCATTGGGTATCACGTGTGTCCTTGATTCAAACCCACTTCCATGTTGTTGGTATTTGCATTAGGGTGTTCATTTAGAGTCACTCCTCAATCATGTCCCCTCAACCCATGTAGTCAAGCAGTTGCTCTTCCTCGGTGTTTTTACTCCCACAATTTGTCCTCTGCTTGTGGATAATGCTTTTTCTCCTAGATCCCTGCAGAGTGTTCAGGGACATTTTATTGACATTAATGGAGAAGTCCATTAAATTCGATTGTACCACAGTGTTTCACTCTCTGTGTACAATGTTTTCCTGGTTCTGCTCCTTTTGCTCTGCATCACTTCCTGTAGGTTGTTCCAGTCTCTATGGAATTCCTCCACTCTATTATTCCTTTTGGTACAATAGTACTCCATCACCAACATGTATCACAATTTGTTCAGCCATTCCCCAATTGAAGGGCATACTCTCATTTTCCAAATTTTGGCCACCACAAAGAGCGCAGCTATGAATATTCATGTACAAGTTTTTTTCCTTATTATCTCTTTGGGGTACAAAGCCAACAGTGCTATGGCAGGATCAAAGGGCAGGCAGTCTTTTATAGCCCTTAGGGAATAGTTTCAAATTGCCCTCCAGAACAGTTGAATCAATTCACAACCCCACCAGCAATGAATTAATGTCCCCACTTTGCCACATCCCATCCAACATTCATTACTTTCCATAGCTGTCATGTTAGCCAATCTGCTAGGTTTGAGGTGATACCTCAGAGTTGTTTTGATTTGCATCTCTCTGATTATAAGAGATTTAGAGCTCTTTTTCATGTGCTTATTAATAGTTTTGATTTCTTTGACTGAAAAATGTCTGTTCATGTCCCTTGCCCATTTACTAATTGGAAAATGGCTTGATTTTTTGTACAATTGCTTTAGCTCTTTATAAATTTGAGTAATTAGACCTTTGTCAGAGGTTTTTGTTATGTAAATTGTTTCCCAATTTGTTGCTACCCTTCTGATTTTGGTTACATTGGTTTTGTTTGTACAAAAGCTTTTTAATTTGATGTAGTCGAAATTATTTATTTTACATTTTGTGAATCTTTCTATGTCTTGCTTGGTTTTAAAGTCTTTCCATTCCCATAGGTCTGACATGTACACTATTCTGTGTTCACCTAATTTACTTATAGTTTCCATCTTTATGTTCAGGTCATTCACCCATTCTGAATTTATCTTGGTGTAGGGTGTGAGGTGTTGATCTATTCCTAATCTCTCCCACACTGTCTTCCAATTTTCCCAGCAGTTTTTGTCAAATAGTGTATTTTTGTCCCAAAATCTGGGGTCTTTGGGTTTGTCATAGACTGTCTTGCTGTGGTCACTTACCCCAAGTCTATTCCACTGATACTCCTTTCTGTCTCTTAGCCAGTACCAAATTGTTTTTATGACCACTGCTTTATAGTATAGTTTGAGATCTGGAACTACAAGGCCACCATCCTTTGTATTTTTTTTTTCATTAGTTCCATGCATATCCTTGATCTCTTTTTCTTCTAAATGAATATTGTTATGGATTTTTTCTAAATCAGTAAAAAGAAAATTTGGAAGTTCAATGGGTATAGCACTAAATAGACGAATAAGTTTGGTAGGATGATCATTTTTATTATATTGGCTCGTCCTACCCATGAGCAGTAAATGGTTTTCCAGTTGCTCAAGTCTAGTTTTAGTTGTGTGGAGAGTGTTTTGTAGTTGTGTTCATATAGTTCCTCTGTTTGTCTCGGCAGATAGATTCCTAAGTATTTTATTTTGTATAAAGTGATTTTGAATGGGATTTCTCTTTCTAATTCTTGCTGCTGAGCTGTGTTGAAAATATGTAGAAATGCTGATGACTTATGTCGGTTTATTTTGTATCCTGCAACTGTGTTAAAGTTGTTGATTATTTTGATTAGCTTATTGGTGGATTCTCTAGGATTCTTTAAGTAGATCATCATATCATCTAGGAAGAGGGATAACTTGGTCTCCTCCATGCCTATTTTAATGCCTTCAATTTCTTTGTCTTCTCTAATTGCTACTGCTATTCTAGTACAATGTTAAATAATAGAGGTGATAATGGGCATCCTTGTTTCACTCCTGATCTATTTGAGAATGTATCTAGTTTATCACCATTGCAGATGATGTTAGCTGATGGTTTTAGATATATATTGTTGATTTTTTTAGGAATGACCCTTCTATTCCTATGCTTTCTAGTGTTTTTAATAGGAATGGATGTTGTATTTTATCAAAGGCTTTTTCTGCATCCATTGAGAAAAATCATGTGGTTTTTTGTTGGTTTGCTTATTGATATGGTCAGTTATATGGATGGTTTTCCTAATATTGAACCAGCCCTGCATTCCTGGTATAAATCCTACTTTATCATAGTGGATGACCCTCCTGATCACTTGCTGGAGCCTTTTTGCTGGTATCATCTTCACAATTTTTGCATCTATATTCATTAGGGAGATTGTCCTATAGTTTTCTTTCTCTGTTTTAGACCTTCATGGCTTTGGAATCAGTACCATGTTTGTGTCATGAAAGGAATTTGGTAGAACTCCCTATTTGCTTATTATGTCAAATACTTTGTATAGTATTGGGATTAGCTGTTCTTTGAATGTTTGATAGAATTCACTAGTGACTCCATCAGGTCCTGGGGATTTTTTTCTTAGGTAGTTCTGTGATGGCCTGTTGGATTTCTTTTTCTGATATGGGATTATTTAAGAATTCTATTTCTTCTTCTATTAGTCTAGATCGTTTATATTTTCATTCAGATATTCATTCAGATATTCATCCATATCACCCATATTGGTATATTAATTGTCATATAATTGGGCAAAGTAGTTTTTAATGATTGCCCTAATTTCCTCTTCTTTGGAGGTGAGGTCCCCTTTTCATCTTTGATGCTGTTAATTTGCTTTTCTTCTTTGCTTTTTTTAATTAGGTTGACCAGTACTTTGTCTATTTTATTTTTTTATCAAAGTACCAGTTTCTTATATTATTAATTAGTTTAATAGCTCTATCACTTTTGATTTTATTAATTTCTCCCTTAATTTTTAGGATCTCTAGTTTGGTTTTCTTCTGGGGGGTTTTAATTTGTTTGTTCTCAAGTTTTTTGGTTTGGATTTTCAATTCATTAAGCTCTGCCCTCCCTAATATGTTAATAAATGCTCTCAAGGTTATGAATTTTCCTCTGAGTACTGCTTTGGCTTTATCCCATAAGGTTTGAAAGAATGTCTCACCATTATCATTTTCCTCAATGAAATTATTAATTGTTTCTATGATTTCTTCTCTAACTAACCGGTTTTGGAGTATCATATTATTTAATTTTCAATTGATTTTTGATTTGGCTTTTCATGTACCTTTACTGATCATTATTTTTATTGCCTTATTATCTGAAAAGGTTGCATTTATTCTTTTTGCTTTTCTGCATTTGTATGTTATTTTTCTGTGACCTGGTGTATGATCTATCTTTGTGAATGTGCCATGTGGTGCTGAGAAGAAGGTGTATTCCTTTTTGTCCCTATTTACTTTTCTCCATATGTCTATTAACTCTATTTTTTCTACGATTTCATTCACTTCTTTCACCTCTTTCTTATTTATTTTTTGGTTTGATTTATCTGAATTTGATATTGGTTGGTTCAGATCTCCCACTAATATGGTTTTACTCTCTATTTCCTCCTTCAATTCTCCTAGTTTCTCCATTAGAAATTTGGGTGCTATATATACCATTTGGTGCATACATGTTGATTACTGATATTTCCTCATTGTCTATACTCCATTTTAACAGTATATATTTACCTTCACTATCCCTTTTAATCAGGTCTATTTTTGCTTTGGCTTTGTCCGATATCATGATTGCAACTCCTGCCTTTTTCTATCAGTTGATGCCCAAAAGGTCTTACTCCATCCTTTAATTCTGACCTTGTGATTATCTACCCGCCTCATGTGTTTTTCTTGTAGACAACATATGGTAGGGTTTTGGATTCTAATCCATTCTGCTATTTGTCTATCTTTTATGGGTGAGTTCATCCCATTCATGTTCAAAGTTATGATCATCACTTGTGGATTCCATGGCATTTTGATATCCTCCCCTATTTCTAAGCTTTCTTCTTTAGCTATAACTTTTTAAACCAGTGATTTACTTTAGATCAGTCCCTCTACTCCCCTCCCTTGATATGCTTCCCTTTCTAGCCTCTCTCTTTTTTTTTCCCTTCCCCTCCCACCTCTCCTCTCCCTCTTTATACTCTCTCACCCTTCCCACCCTCCTTAATTTCCCCTTCTCTCTTACCCTGTTGGATAAGATAGAATTCAAGATCCCAATGTATCTAGATGTTCTTCCCTCTCAGAGATGATTTCACTGAGAGTAAGGTTTAAGTAATAATGATTTGCACACTCATACTCTCCTTCTTATAGGAGAATTCTTCCCCTCCCCTGCCCATGTGTATCTTTGAGTGACAAAGATTATTTTATTTAGGGTTTTTTTTTTCTATTTCTTGATGTATATCTTAGTTCCATTCACGATTCCCCCCATCCCTTTTTATTTCTTCCCCCCCCCTTTCTCTATATTGTCTTGATGCCCCAGTCTTTCCCTATGAGTGATTCTTCTTTTTTTTTTTTAAATATATTTTATTTGATCATTTCCAAGCATTATTCGTTAAAGACATAGATCATTTTCTTTTCCTCCCCCCCACCCCCCATAGCCGACGCGTAAGTCCACTGGGCATTAGATGTTTTCTTGATTTGAACCCATTGCTTTGTTGATAGTA
Source organism: Monodelphis domestica (assembly GCF_027887165.1). Taxonomy (NCBI): domain Eukaryota; kingdom Metazoa; phylum Chordata; class Mammalia; order Didelphimorphia; family Didelphidae; genus Monodelphis; species Monodelphis domestica. The sequence continues at coordinate 44,002,542 of NC_077230.1, read as the reverse complement.
TTTGCATTAGAGTGTTCATTTAAAGTCTATCCTCTGTCATGTCCCCTCAACCTCTGTATTCAGGCAGTTGCTTTTTCTCGGTGTTTCCACTCCCATAGTTTATCCTTTGCTTATGAATGGTGTTTTTTTTTTCTCCTGGATCCCTGAAAGTTGTTCAGGGACATTACACCGCCACTAATGGAGAAGTCCATTACGTTCGATGATACCACAGTGTATTAGTCTCTGTGTACAATGTTCTCCTGGTTCTGCTCCTCTCGCTCTGCATCACTTCCTGGAGGTTGTTCCAGTCTCCATGGAACTTCTCCACTTTATTATTCCTTTGAGCACAATAGTACTCCATCACCAACATATACCACAGTTTGTTCAGCCATTCCCCAATTGATGGGCATCCCCTCGTTTTCCAGTTTTGGGCCACCACAAAGAGCGCAGCTATGAATATTTTTGTACAAGTCTTTGTGTCCATTATATGAGTGATTCTTCTAACTACTCTAATGAGGCATACAATTTTTGAGAGTTATACATTTCATTTTCCCCACATATTAATATATATAATTTGATATAAATGTAGTCCTTATAGAAGAGAGTTTGAATATAAAGGTATTTTAAACCAGTTTACTCAAACAAATTAAATTTAGAAACAATTACTCGTTACTTTTAATTATCTACTTATGACTACTATATTTTAATCTGATTGGCATGTGCTAAAGTGTAAACATATAGCCGTGAAATTAAGCAAGGAATAATAGCTTCTGGAATAGAATTATGTTACTCATATCTGACTAAATCTGAAATTATTAACAGTTTTTTTGGGCAAGTACTATATATTGGGAAGATGAGTCAAGTTAGTTAGATTCAGATAACGGCTAACAGAGTATGTGAAAATCCACAGTGCTTTGACAAGAAGGATGAGAACTACCCAACTATAAAGAGTATAGCTAGCAGAATGTTGGTTCTTGCGTTCTTAATGCACTTGAATAATCACCAAAATGATTGTCTGAGTTTAAGGAACATTTGTCATTTGAATAAATCAGAGTGAAAAGGTGTTCTTAGTAAGAATATCAGAATATTCCATATGGGTCTAAATATGTTCTCCCAGAATTTAAGAAGTTCTGCTAAAATTAGTATGGAAATATAATCTTTTTTAAATAAAATTGAAAGGATATCATATGCATATGTATATACAAATAAGTGCATTATTATATTAAATGAAGTAAATGTGCACATATTATATGATTGAATAATTTTTAAAGCATGTATATTTTCTTTCAAAGAGATTTACATGTCTATAATATATATGTATATACATATACACACACACACACATATATATATATATATATTACTGAACATATCATTCACACAAATATTGAAAATCTATTAAAAGCTAGCTTGTCTCCAGTGGTTAGACAAGTTAGGAAGACCTGAGGTCAAATCCAGTTTCATTCATTAAAATTTGGTTTAATATTCTTATTAGCTTTGTGGCCCAAGGCAAGCTACTTAACCTCTCTCTGCCTCAGTTCATTCATCTGTAAAATGTGGATAATAACACTTATCTCCCACAATTCCTGAGAAGATAAAATGAGATTTTTACAAAACACTTTACAAACCTTAAATTATTGTATAAATTATATCTTTTATTATTATTATTATTATTATTATTAAAATGGGGCAAGCTAAGGCCAGGCCAATATGTGAGTATGATTAGTTAAAGGAAAGGAGTCTGAATTAGGAAAATACATTATTCTAGGGTGATTATGGAGGTTCATAATATAAGTGGATGAGGCAAATATCAGACTGTTAGAGTAGGAATCTGGGTCCAAGAAATCTTTTTTTTTTAATAATATATGATTTGATCATTTCCCAGCATTATTCATTAAAGACAAAGATCATTTTCTTTTCCTCCCCCCACACACCCCCATACCTGACGCGTGATGCCACTGGGTGTCACATGAGTTCTTGATTCAAATCCATTGCCATGTTGTTAGTATTTGCATTAGAAGTTCGTTTAGAGTCTCTCCTCTGTCATGTCCCCTCAACCGCTGTAGTCAGGCAGTTGCTTTTCCTCGGTGTTTCTATTCCCACAGTTCATACTTTCCTTATGAATGGTGTTTTTTCTCCTAGATCCCTGCAGATTGTTCGGGGCCATTACACCATTACCAATGGAGAAGCCCATTACATTTGATTATACCACAGTGTATTAGTCTCTGTGTACAATGTTCTCCTGGTTCTGCTCCTCTCGCTCTGCATCACTTCCTGGAGGTTGTTCCAGTCTCCATGGAACTCCTCCATTTTATTATTCCTTTTAGCACAATAGTATTCCATCACCAACAGATACCACAATTTGCTCAGCCATTCCCCAATTGATGGGCATCCCCTCTTTTTCCAGTTTTTGGCCACCACAAAGAGGGCAGCTATGGATATTTTTGTACAAGTCTTTTTGTCCATTATCTCTTTGGGGAACAGACCCAGCAGTGCTATGGCTGGATCAAAGGGTAGACATTCTTTTGTTGCCCTTTGGGCATAGTTCCAAATTGCCCTACAGAATGGTTGGATCAGTTCACAACTCCACCAGCAATGAATTAATGTCCCTACTTTTCCACATCCCATCCGGCATTCATTACTTTCCTTTGCTATCAGCTAGCCAATCTGCTAGGTGTGAGTTGATACCTCAGAATTGTTTTGATTTGCATCTCTCTGATTATAAGAGACGTAGAGCACTTTTTCATGTGCTTATTAATAGTTTTGATTTCTTTGGCTGCAAACTGCCTATCCATGTCCCTTGCCCATTTATCAATTGGAGAATGGCTTGATTTTTTGTACAATTGATTTAGCTCTTTGTAAATTTGATTAATTAAACCTTTGTCAGAGGTTTTTATGAAGATTGTTTCCCAATTTGTTTCTACCCTTCTGATTTTGGTTACATTGGTTTTGTTTGTACAAAAGCTTTTTAATTTGATGTAGTCGAAATTATTTATTTTACATTTTGTGATTCTTTCTATGTCTTGCTTGGTTTTAAAGTCTTTCCCCTCCCAAAGGTCTGACATGTATACTATTCTGTGTTTACCAAATTTACTTATGGTTTACTTCTTTATGTTCAAGTCATTCACCCATTCTGAATTTATCTTGGTGTAAGGTGTGAGGTGTTGATCTATTCCTAATCACTCCCACACTGTCTTCCAATTTTCCCAGCAGTTTTTATCGAATACTGGATTTTTGTCTCAAAAGCTGGGATCTTTCGGTTTATCATATACTGTCTTGCTGAGGTCGCTTTCCCCCAGTCTATTCCACTGATCTTCCTTTCTGTCTCTTAGCCAGTACCAAATGGTTTTGATGACTGCTGCTTTGTAATATAGTTTAAGGTCAAGGACTGCAAGGCCCCCATCATATGTGGTTTTTTTTTTTCATTATTTCCCTGGATATCCTTGATCTTTTGTTATTCCAAATGAATTTTGTTATGTTTTTTCCTAAATCAGTAAAGAAATATTTTGGTAGTTCAATGGGTATGGGACTAAATAGATGAACAAGTTTGGGTAGGATGGTCATTTTTATTATATTGGCTCACCCTATCCATGAGCAGTTAATGTCTTTCCAATTGTTCAAGTCTAGTTTTAGTTGTGTGGTGAGTGTTTTGTAGTTGTGTTCATATAGTTCCTGTGTTTATCTCGGGAGGTAGATTCCTAGGTATTTTATTTTGTCTAAGGTGATTATGAATGGGATTTCTCTTTCTAGTTTTTGCTACTGAGCTGTGTTGGAGATATATAGAAAAGCTGATAACTTATGTGGGTTTATTTTGTATCCTGCAACTTTCCTAAAGTTGTTGATTATTTCAATTAGCTTTTAGGTTGAATCTCTAGGATTCTTTAAGTAGACCATCATGTCATCTGCAAAGAGTGATAATTTGGTCTCCACCTTGACTATTTTGATGGCTTCAATTTCTTTTTCTTCTCTAATTGCTACTGCTGGTGTTTCTAGTACAATGTCAAATAGTAGAGGAAATAATGGGCATCCTTGTTTCACTCCTGATCTTATTGGGAATGCATCTAGTTTATCCACATTGCAGATGATATTAGCTGATGGTTTTAGATATATACTGTTTATTATTTTTAGGAACGACCCTTCTATTACTATACTTTCTAGTGTTTTTAATAAGAATGGGTATTGTATTTTATCAAAGGCTTTTTCTGCATCTATTGAAATAATCATGTGATTTTTATTGGTTTGCTTGTTGATGTGGACAATTATGTGGATGGTTTTCCTAATATTGAACCAGTCCTGCATCCCTGGTATAAATCCTACTTGATCATGGTGGATGACCCTTCTGATCACTTGCTGGAGTCTTTTTGCTAGTATCCTATTTAATATTTTTGCATCTATATTCATTAGTGGCTTTGGTCTATAGTTTTCTTTCTCTGTTTTTGACCTGCCTGGTTTTGGAATCAGTACCATGTTTGTGTCATAAAAGGAGTTTGGTAGAACTCCCTCTTTGCTTATTATGTCAAATAATTTGCATAGTATTGGGATTAAGTGTTCTCTGAATGTTTGATAGAATTCACTGGTGAATCCATCTGGCCCTGGCGATTTTTTCTTAGGAAGTTCTTTGATGGCTTGTTGGATTTCATTTTCTGATATGGGATTGTTTAAGAATTCTATTTCCTCTTCTGTTAGTCTAGGCAGTTTGTATTTTTGTATATATTCATCCATATCACCTAAATTGGTGTGTTTATTGCCATATAATTGGGCAAAGTAATTTCTAATGATTGCCTTAATTTCCTCTTCATTGGAGGTGTTGTCCCCCTTTTCATCTTTGATGCTGTGAATTTTCTTTTCTTCCTTCCTTTTTAAAATTAGATTGACCAGTATTTTGTCTATTTTGTTTGTTTTTTTCAAAGTACCAGCTTCTTGTCTCATTTATTAAATCAATAGTTCTATCACTTTTGATTTTATTAATTTCTCCCTTAATTTTTAGGATTTCTAGTTTGGTTTTTCTGCTGGGATTTTTTAATTTGATTGCTTTTGAGTTTTTTATTTGCATTTCCAATTGATTGATCTCTGCTCTCTCTAGTATGTTGATATATGCACTCAGGGATATGAATTTACCTCTGATTACCACTTTGGCTGCATCCCAAAAGGTTTGAAAGGATGTATCACCATTATAATTTTCCTTGATAAAATTATTAATTATTTCTATGATTTCTTTAACTAAACGATTTTGGACTATCATATTGTTTAATTTCCAATTACTTTTTGATTTGGTTTTCCATGTACCATTACTGATCATTATTTTTATTGCATTGTGATCTGAGAAGGCTGCATTCATTATTTCTGCTTTTCTGCATTTTTGTGCTATGTTTCTGTGACCTAATGTATAGTCAATTTTTGTGAATGTGCCATGTGGCACTGAGAAGAAGGTATATTCCTTTTTATCCCTATTTATTTTTCTCCATATGTCTATCAATTCTAATTTTTCTAAGATTTCATTGACTTCTTTCACCTCTTTCTTATTTATTTTTTGGTTTGATTTATCTGAATTTGATATTGGTTGGTTTAAGTCTCCCACTAATATGGTTTTACTGTCTATTTCTTCCTTCAATTCTCCTAGTTTCTCCATTAAAAATTTGGGTGCTATATTATTTGGTGCATACATGTTGATTAATGATATTTCCTCGTTGTCTAGAGTCCCTTTTAACAAAATATAATTACCTTCCCTATCCCTTTTGATCAGGTCTATTTTTGCTTTGTCTTTATCAGATATCATGATTAACACTCCTGCCTTCTTTCTGTCAGTTGAGGCCCAGACTTTGGATGGAGACTTACTCCATCCTTTAATTCTGACCTTGTGGGTGTCAACCCACCTCATGTGTGTTTCTTGAAGACAACATATGGTAGGGTTTTGGATTCTAATCCATTCTGCTATTCGTCTACGTTTTATGGGTAAGTTCATCCCATTCGCGTTCAAAGTTATGACTGTCATTTGTGGTCTCCCTGGCATTTTGATATCCTTCCCTGGTTCTAACCTTTTCTTCTTCGGCTCTACCTTTTAGTCCAGTGATTTACTTTAAATTGGTCCCCCTTGTCCCCTCCCTGATATGTTTCCCTTTTTAGTCCGTCCTTTTTTGTTCCCTCCCTTTCCCCCCTCTCTTTCCCTCCCCTTTTGTTTTCTCTCCCCCCACCTTGGTTTTCTCTTCTCCCTACCCTTGTTGGGTAAGATAGAATTCAAGATTCCAATGGATCTGGATATTTTTCCCTCTCAGAGTTGATTTCCCTGAGAGTAAGGTTTAAGTAAAAACGCTCTTTCTCTTCTTCTTATAGGAGTTTTCTTCCCCTCCCCATCCCACGTGAATGTTTGTGTGAGAACGATTATTCTATTTGGTCTTTCTTTCCACCCCCCATTTACACATTACATTTTCCCCACATGTTAGTATACATAGATTGATATAAATGTAGTCCTTATAGAAGAGAGTTTGAGTAAAAGAAGAAGATAAAATTTTTCTCCTTTCCCCTTTCCTTTATATTTACCGTTTCCAGGTATTCCATGCTCTTTGATTTACGATATTTAACTTTCCACAGAGCTCTGGTCTTTTCATTGCAAAAAGTTGGAAATCTTCTATTTTGTTGAATGCCCATACTTTCCCTTGGAAGTATATAGTCAGTTTTGCTGGATAGCTGATTCTTGGTTGAAGACCCAGCTCTCTTGCCTTTCTGAAGATCATGTTCCATGCTTTACGATCATTTAGAGTAGAACTTGCAAGGCCTTGTGTGACCATGATTGGCATTCCTTTATATCTAAGTTGTCGTTTTCTGGCTTCTTGTAAGATTTTTTCTTTTGTTTAAGAGTTTTGGAATTTGGCAATTACATTCCTGGGAGTTGTCTTTTGGGGATTTAGTGTAGAGAGTATTCTGTGAGCTCTGTCAGTGGCAGTGTTGCCCCCTTGTTCTAGAATCTCTGGGCAATTTTCTTTGATTATCTCTTGTATTACGATGTCGAGTTTACTGTTTATTTCTGGCTTTTCTGGAAGTCCAATTATTCTTAAATTATCTCTTCTCCCTCTATTTTCTAAATCTGTCACTTTGTCTGTGAGATATTTACGTTCTCTTCTAATTTCTTGTTCTTTTGTCTTTGCTTTATTAGTTCTTGCTTTAAAGCCTGGTTTTCTATTTCAGTTTGGTCAAACTGGTTTTGTAGATGCGTGAATTTCTTTTGCATTATTTCCCACTTTTACTCCCAGAAGGCTTCCATCTTTTTGATCATTTCAGATTCAAATTTTTCATGGGTTTGTGGAGAGTTTCCATTTCCTTTGGAAGGTTTCGGGGCATTTGCTTGTGTTTCCTCTTCTATCTCCTCTGTATTTTGTATTTTTGCTCCATAAAATATGTTCAAAGTCGCCTACTTCTTGGGGGTTTTTTCTTTTTTTGAATTTTGGGGCTTTTGTGCTTCTGTGGGTTTGCCATCTCTGTCTGAGTGGGGAGGACTAGCTTTTCTTATCTCTGTCTGGTGTTCAGAGGTTTTAGCCCTAGGCAGATTGTCTGTTCTATGCAGTGTTGTTCTGTCTTCCCGTGGAAGCCAGGAATTGCTGGTGTGTCCCTGTTACTGCGCTCCTCTCCTCAGCACCCTCCCAATGCTTCTCCATTGACTTACTTACACGCTCTAAGCCTGGCTTGGCCCTTATTTCTTTGCCTTAGCTGGCCAGCGCTAGTACTCTGCCGGGGGAGGGGCCGCGGCTTCCCAGAGCTTCTTGGGCTCCTCCCAGGTGCTTACAAGCTCCCCTGTCTCTCTCTGTTTCCCGGCTGTCTGGGTGCACCCTCAACTGCATCAGGTTGTTTTCAGCAAGTGGCCTTCAGAATAGCTGGCACTCTGGGTTGGGTGGGATGGGTCCTAGGACCTTCCTTCTACCTACCCCTTAGGTCTGAGTGGTCTCGGTTCTGGCTTTTGGAGGGGGGGTGTACCTTTTGATCCAGGTCCAGGTCCATGAGGAGGACTTCCAGGGTCTATGCTGTTGATTGTTTTGAATTTAGGTGTTCTCAGAGCATATAGTTTGAGTTTGGTAGGGAAGGGTTTCAGGAGATCTGATCTTTAGCTTTCTCTAAGCCACCATCTTGACCAGAAGTCCCCAAGAAATCTTTACTAGATTTAGAAGCGAAAATGTTGGGTGTTCTTGTGAGATGATAATTTATTTGACTCCTCCTCATTCCACAAAACTTTAGTTTATTAATAATTGCTATATAAAATCCTTGCCCCAGATGACATAATGATTAAGGTTCATCAAGTGTGCTTTCCTAATTCAATCACTTTCTTTGCACCACATACTCAACAGAAGCCATTCTCTGGTTTAATAAAAATATTATTTCAAGATATTACAGACCATTACAATAAATAGCAGCAAAGAAGGTATATTTTCAAAGCAGCAGAATCCCTGTCTTACCAATCAATTTATTCTGAGGCTATGAGCCTATATTTGAGAGACCACTTGATAATTTTCTTGAAGTTTATATCTCCTTCTTTAGTGTCCTTTAGCTACATGATATTTTCTGGAATATTGTTTTTATCCTAAAACTAAAGAAGAAACTAAGTACTAAAAAATTGCACCACTAAGTAGAATTAAATTCAATGGATGGTGAGGTTCTGCAGATATTCTAATTTGTGGATAACATCATCTTGGTTACAAGTATAAGAACTGAAATACAAGTCTGACCATCCATAGAGGAAAAAAAACAACTGGATGAAGAATAACTATTGTTCAGAATCTTATATGAAGTTTTTAATAGAAAGCTTATAGAGCATATTTATAAGTATGTAAATCTGAGACAGTCAATAAAATGGATTAATATTTGCACACAGAGTAGAACTGGAGGAGGAGAAAGAAGAAGGAAAGGAAAACAGGGTGAATTTCTTTCAGAAAATTCCAAACAAATTTAATTATCCCAAGAATCCACTGAAAGAAAAGGCCACTCTTTGTAATACAAATATTTCCACAGGCTTCTTATGCAGCTATATGACATAGAATAGTTGCTAAAGAATAGAAAGTGAATATCAGACAGAAGGCAATGGAGCATCAGAGGGAGTAGGGGCAAGGTGTGAATACATTGCAATAAGGAACTAATGGACTTTGAAAACCAATCAGAGCAAAATACTGTAACAATAAAATGAATGATAGGAAGAGAAAATAAGTAGTCATGTGACAAGGGTAGGAGATTAAAAAGTATCCTAAGGATATTCAGGGAAATTGAGGATTACTTGTAGTATGTTGAGTGGTCTCCATGTGGTGTATTTGAGGGAGGGTAGGGATAAGAATCATGAAGCATGAGCAGCTGTGAATGAATGTGAACCTCTATGATCAGTCAGAATTTCAAAATCAAAATTACATTACAAATATAACTAAAGATTTACAAACTTGGGCTTCACTTCTAAGACATCAATAAGGGATCTCTTTATAAAGTGATAATTGTATAGATGGGAGGAATGTTAGAAAAATTCGTAGATATAGCCTCTTACTTTATAGATGAAGAGACTAAGGAATATAGAGAATAAACTTGTTTTCCCAAATTCACTCAGCTAGTTAGCAACAAAACTGGGTCTAAAATTTAGGGCTTAGAACTCTTAGTATAGTATAATTTTCTAATGTATCACATGGCTTTTCATATTCAAAAGAGCAGAAAAGTGATAAGGCCATATAGACCTTAATTTAGGCAGCTCATCACATTCAAGTGACAGAGAATCCAGGGAAAAGAAAGAAATGTAATCAAGTTCAGAGTAGAGTCCAAGAGAAGTATCATGGACATATTGATAACTTATTTATAGTGTTGAGGTTTTAGATGGAAGCTATATTGTTGAATTAGTTGAAAACTGGGGCCAAAATGACAATTTATGAAGCCAGTTCCTATCAAAAAGGGCCACCGAACTGAAGGACCCCAGAGTTTCAACAGCCGCATTAGGACCTTAAATAAGCTCAAAGAAACATTTCATTGGGACTAATGTAGCCAATTTTTTTTTTTCAAAACAATGTTTCATTGCTTTGTCTGTTTTTTGTTTTTATTTTGGCCTTTATGTGAACTCCAGCCATAATGAGTTCAGATGACTTAAACTAGTCCTAATATATTTTGTTAGCTATTGTTTTCTTCAGGAATAGTGGTTGTGGATGCTATCTGATTTCACACAGTTTAATACTCAAGTTGTATATACATAAAGTAAAGCCAGACTTTCCAGGTACAGATGAAAGTACTTCCTCCTGTCTTTGGCAAGCATCCCAATGGCTCCATGACTTCCTTCCCCCTACCAATCATTTTCTATTTTGGCTCAAAATTGCTAACAGCTGTGATCAAGCATGGAGACTGTGGCCCAACTCCAAAAGAGGAGGAACTTACAATGAGTCTGTGTTGGTAGAATAATAGAAACCACCATCTGAGCCTGTGTTTAGTTGCAAAAAGTTTGCAAACCGAGGGAATGTTGACTTTCCGGTGATTAGACGATGGCTTTGGAAGAAAAAAAAAACACCACTATTAACTTGCCAGACTGGGTGATATAAGGAAGATATTCCTTTGAGCTGTAGATAAGTTTAAGAAGTCAAATGAATGCCAAGGTACATAATTGTGAGAAAGTGTGAGAAATAGAATTTGAGGGTGATGCAAAAACAGGGACATAACTTCCCACACACTTACTAATATAAAGACTTACATTGTTGTAATAATGTTAAAGTTTTACTTTTCTGTTTGTATACCTAATTTGTTAATTTGAATGATTCTATTATTAGATTATCATGTACTGCTAAGGCAGATGAAAGGAGTTTCTATAGACTCAAGTATTTATGTTTTCAAAATGGATGGCAATTAAGGCATAGCAACATTGTGCCAACACTATTATTTATAAAATGAGTTATGGGTTCATTTATTAATTTTTATTTTGTTTTCAGATAGCTATCAGAGCTACATAAAAATTCAGATTTGTGAATCTTACCTGCTTCTCTCTATGTGTGTGTGTTTCAACTATTTCATTACAGACAGAGAAGAAATTGAACATTGAGATAAAAGATTTAGGTAGTATACATCTGATGACAAATACAAAGGAAATAGTAGTTAACATATATATATATATATATGTTAACTACTATTATATATATTATATATATATGTTAAAGATCACAGGAACAGCAGTTTGTTCTACCTCTTTTTGTATTCTATTCAGATTTTATTAAAAATCTTGGATTTCAGAAAATTCTCTCCAATAGCTTGAATTCCTCTTGATTCATTTTTTCTTCTATGTATAGCAGAAAAAATAATAATTGATTACCATCAGCAATGCTGAAGACTGCAGTTGCTTATAAACAGTTTAGATGTTGTATGCCTCTTTTTAAATTTGTAACTCATCTCTGACAATACTGGGAGAGAATGGGCATTATAGGTTTAAATAATCTTAAAAAGTATGGCCTCTAACTTATTGTGAGGAGGTATGTTTCAGCTTCCGAAAGACTTGAGATGGAGTCCTCAAACTTTAAATAGAGAACATAACCACAAGTCATTATGCTTCTGCTCTTTCTCCAATAGCATGGCACATTTCAAGGTAAGGAAGATAGCTTGAAGGTGGCATCTGGAATTCTGTCTTTCTTTCTTGAAATTCTGATAGGTCTTAGAGAAAGGGAGTATCTTTGTTCCACCTAGCAATCAGTAAATACTGACTCCATAATGGCCTAGGTAAAGAGTTCAGCTTTATAGACTTCACCAGGTTACCTAAAACTCATTACGTTCATGATAATTGACCTCTCCAAGATTCCTACTTGTTTCTTGAGTATGGAAAGCAAAATTGTGCATGTTATATTGTTAAGAATTTGAGTAATATTGTTTGGTGGAAGCATAATCACAAGGTTTCTACTAACCTTTGACACATTAATATCTTTTTTCTTAGCAGTAGAATCACATTGATATATATATATACACATATATACATGTATACATACATATATATTAATATTTCAGTATACATTCTAGAAATTTTTTGTCCCATAAAAGCATAGCCAGCAATATGCCATATCATTAAGTCCCTGGGTATTCTATTCATTGCTTAACATGACAGGACATTTTTATAACTAATTATTTAACTTACCAGAGGTCAAAATAAAGATTTTATTACTATGAATTCATTATACTCTGTTGTGGTACTAAACTTCTACTATTCTTTTATTTTTTTAATTTAAAATTTTACTTTTACAAGTGTTTCTTTTCTTCCCCTTCTAATTCTCTCACATTTATTAGAAAAAATGAGACCTTAATAATAAATATAAATAGTTCAGTAAAACAACTTCCCACATTGGCCATTTCTTAAAATGTCTATCTTGTTCTGTATTTTAAATGCATCATCACTACTCTGACAATAATTATGTATCATTATTCATCATGAGTCTTCTGGAAGGTTTTTGATTATTTTGTTTTTGTTTGCCATTCTGTTGATTATAATTCTAAATGCTTTCAATGTTCTTACCAGTCTTGCAAAAGATGGAGATAAAGCAGCTAGACAGAGGTGTACTTGGAACTGTTTGAATGTCTAGAAATTTTAAATAACTATTAATGGTTCGATGTCAACATGGAGGGAGTATCCCTAATATAATCCCCTTAGCGTATCTCCATGATCTTTTGAAATTTCACAACTTTTAAGGGCTTGAATTGTGTCATAATTGGTATGTTTATCAAATTTATAGATGACATAAAGTCATGCCATATAGATAATATGTTGAACAAAATAGTCCAAATTTAAAAAAAATACCTATAAAAAGTTGGTAGGTAGAGTACAAATGCAAAATGAGTCAACAGTATGATATATGAACCAAAAAAGTTTATGGAATCTCAGCTACTTTAAGAAAAATATAGTATTCCAAAATAAAGAAATGAAAAGCTACTGCTCTGGCCAGGAGACACCTGAAATAATACATTTAATTCTGGGGCCACATTTTAGAAAGGGCAGTTATAAATTGGAGAGCACCCAGAAAAGAGTGACCAAGAAAGTTAAGGGCTTCAGTATCATGCCATACAAGATTTTATTGAAAGAGATGATTGTTTGTTTAGTTCACAAAAGGGAAGGCTAAAAACATAATAAAACAATGAGTATTTGAAATATCATAATATGGGGAAAAAGATGTGGGGGTAGGGAAAAAATTAGACTTGTTCCACTTTGCACCCCAAAAACAGAGCCAGAGATGGAAATTAGAACAAGAGGATTCAAACTAGAACAAGGACTTTCTACTAATTAATATTATCTTAAAATTTGAACTTGGAATTCTAGGGCAGTCCTAGTATGGGAACTCATTAAAACTTATTCAATTTAGAGTAATTATTTAACTGTAGCTTTAATCTTAAAAAATCTCCCACATGAGTTAAAGATTAAGTATTTTTTCATGGTCATAAGTCAAAGATGTAGAAAAAGCAGAATTTGAGCTCAGTCTTACTAGTTTCAAGGAGGCTCCTCCATTTAAGATTCTTTTTATTTCCTCCTCATAAGCAGAGCTATCTTATAATTGAATGTATTGAATTTGGAAGTCATAGACTTCCCCCTCACCAAATCTCTTTAATTCAATTGATCAAGTAACCATTATTAATTGACTCCTATGTATAAAGAATTGTGCCTTTCTAAATTTTCCATTCACCTAATTGACAAGTAATTTATTATTATTTATATTCTATGTACAAAAGATTATTATATATACTGGGGATACAAAGACAATAATTTAAAAATCTCTGACCTCAAGGAACTTATATCTATTGGAGGAGACTAAATATTTTTATGTGCATATATCCATAAACTAAGACTAAGAGATAATTGGGGAGAGCATTTAGATAAGTCACTAAGCAACCAGAGACATTAAGAAAATTTTCATTTTGAAGGTGATATCAGAGCTGAATTTAGAAGGAAACCAATGATGATAAAAGGAAGAGTTGAAGAAGTTCATTTAATGCATGGAGGAAAAACAGTTCAAGGTCACACTGATGGAAAACCGGTACTTTTTTCTAAAGAACTACAAGGCCACATTTGCTAGAACACAAGACTATGGAAAAGGAAGCATTGTATAATAGATTTATAAAGGTAGGTTGGGACAAGGTTGTGAAGGATTTTGAATACCAAATAGAGGAGTCTGTATTTGCTTTTGGAAGTGAAAGTTAGACAAAAGCGTTTATTGAATAGGAGAATAATATGATCATACCATTGTTTTAGGAAATTCACTTTGACAGTTACATAGAATATGGCTTAGAGAGGCATCAGATGAATCACCAAAGCCAGTTAGAAGGCCAATACAGTAATACAAGAAAAAGGCAACAAGAATCAGAACTAGAAAAGTTATATGACTATGTAAACTGAAAGAAAACAATGAATCCAAAATATATGTATTTCTCATAATCATGATTAGAGAATTCATTAAATTTAGCGGTTAGAGTGAAGATTTCCTCACTTGGAAATTTCAGGAATTTTCAACTCTATGTCCAAGTTCAAAAGGAGGCTGGTAGCAAAGAACTGTGCATGAGGCCTTTGGCTAATTTGTAGAAGACTTCTATAGAGTATTCTGTAAAGTTTTCAGAATAACTAATTTTTCCTCCCAGTAGAAGTTTTCTCTCTTAAAAAATCATGCAACACTTCTTCATTATGGTGCTTTAAAGGAAATATCATTCTGAGTTCATACACTGAATGGCAAATGTTGGTGTTTCCTCCCCCAAACACTATTTTATCATGTTTCTACCAGAAGTTCTGAATCCTGAGTGAAACAACTAGATTATAAGAACAAGGAGTAAACACTGTAATAACCAGTTCAATCAAGGTCCTCCTTTTCACAAGTTTAGATCAAATCCTTTGAGGGGATAGTTCCTGGGCCAAGTCTGTGTGCCTGAATGCTTTTAGATGCTATACAAAGTGTTGACTAAAGCATGGTGAGAGCTTCAATTGAATCTCAAATTTGCACTGTCATAGGGTGGCTGAAAAGGAATGCAGTTAATACATTGTGTGACCTAGAAAATGTTTGTGTTCTAGATGGATTAACCATTAATTTATTGTATTTTTGTTCTCTTCACAATAGCCATGTACTTTTCCCTTGATTTTCATTTCTGGGCATATGACACATAATGACCTATAAATATATATTTTTTTTAATTTTATAGAAAAATGCTAATTGCATTATCCTGGAGAGAAAGCATTTTCCCTGAAAATAAGATGATGTTTTTCATCCTCATCTTAATTCTCTTGCTTTGATGAGTTTGAAAATATGCTCTTCTCCATATGAATTAACATGAAAGCTTAAAAAACTTCTGAATTCTAAGATTTCAATCCCTTGTGACACTTTCAAACTTCCCTCATATTTTTAATCATTTAATAAGTGTATTTATTCTGTAGCATTACTTCATAGGGGGCAAGTTGGGGAGATTTCTTAAAATCATGTTTGCTACAAATCCTTTTTTATGGAAGTCTCCTGAGCATGACAAGTTTTATTCATGTCCTTCATGTTAGCTCTGTATTAATTTTGTTTTTACTTTGATGTTTCAAGTGTGTTTCTTTTGATATTGGTGAATATTACTTCTTAACCCTTTTCTACTACTTCCTTTGTTTTATGGGTGAGTTCATCTTTTTCACATTCATTGTTCTGATTAATAATTATTTATACTTTTGCTTGTCATAACCTGTTATACATATTTTATTTTTCCTCTTGTTCCCCTCTTTCCAAGAGGAAAAAAAGGTGGAAAAAGAAAGGAATCTGATCATTATGGGGGTTACAGGAGCAAAAATAAAAAAAAAACATAGTTGAAAATTATAATAATAAAACTTCATCATTTTTAAACTAGCATAGATTATGAAACACTTATTAGCACACTCAAATTCATGTTAAACTTTTGAGAATTTCCCCCTCTAATTTCACGTCTATAAAATGTATGTGCTTGAGTACATGTCAGTTTTAACCCTTTTACATAGATCACACTGAAATTTAAATCTAGGATCATAGCTGTAGGGATGGAAGAGACCTTTGAGGTCTTCTTACCTGAGCTAATCATTTTACACATAAGGAAATTCAGACCCAAAAAGAATAAGTGACTTTTCCAACATCAGAGACCTAAAATTAGAACCTAGCTCCACTAGCCAAATACATAATGCTTTCTACTGGGTGACAATTTCATTGTTAAAGTTCTGTAAATCAAAGCAAAGATTCATTATGTATATTTCTAGGACTATTATTAATTTTTAATTAGTTCTAGTAAGCTACTACTCTCTTCTAGAAATATCACTACTTATTAAATAGTAAAGAAAGTATTTAGATCTTATACCAGTGTTGAAACTAATGCTACTCTTGCTTATGGAAGAGGTATTTTATTTGAGTAACAATTAGTATTGCATGCACCATCACCCAAAGTGACTTCCTTGAAGAGGTAAACATTCTACCCTAGGTAGAGTACATATTATGTCTCCTTAGTTAGAGTATATACTCTCTGTAGGCAGGAACTGTCTTTCTTTTGTAATTGTATCCCCAGCACTTAGAACAGAGCCTGATGCATAGTAAGTACTTCATAAATGTTTTGTTTTTCATTCATTTACCTATTATGCATTTTTAACATCAGAACAATTAGCAATTTATTTCTAAAGGAAGTTATGAAAAGTAATTCTGTATTATCTAAATAGTCTTCATATTGTCTAGCTGTCTTTAAAACCACCTGTGCTTCCATTAGCATCTATTTGAGACCTTGAAAAACAAGACCAAATCACATGTATACTTTTATTTCTCAGAGGGAAATGCTGATATTTTAGCCTAAAATATACATCAGCAATGGTGTCATCTATGAACATCATCTATTTATTGTCAGGGTATTTTATTTTTTGCTATAAATTATAGGTCAAGTGCCATAATTTCCATTCCCTTCCTGTCATGCCCAGCAGAGAATGATTGGTTTTAAATTTTAGAACTGCTGCTCAGATGCTTGGTAACAATAGAACATCCAGAAAGAATGGAAGAGTGCTAGATAGCATGCAAATTAAAAAAAATAACCTTTTATAACTGCATGTGTGTGTATGTGTATGTGGTTTCTGCAAATCTTTCCTTTCAAGCACTGCTTTTACCTCTTTGCAAAAATAAATTTCAGTAGTGATCACAAAGGATGCAATTGACCAACCTATCCTATGTAATCATGTTCTTTACCTTATCTAGGGGAGATTGACTCTGTTTCCCTTCAATGAGAGTTTAGACAATATGTTCACCATAGAGAGAATGCATTTCAGAGTTTTAGTTACATTCTCTTTTCATTCAATTTTAGTATTATTTAATTTCTTCAGATTTCCACAATACATGAGTAAAGTAGAAAACAAACAAACAAAAAAAAGGTGAATTTGTATCTTTGAAAGCTTTTCTGTGCCTTGGAATTTCAGGTGGGATTTTTAAGGGTGCTTACATATGAAGAGATAGTCTCATTTTAGGGAACATTTGTCCCAACCCTCCCACCCCCAATCCCAGACATCTGCAACATATTGTGGGGCTATATCTGTGATAATATTCAATGGGGCAAGTGATGCATGCATTTACAAAATACACATTTTAGCAAGAGAATAGGTGAGGGCATATATGGCAATGCCTGCATGATTTTCTTCCCCTCCTGTCAATTATCCTTCAGTCATCCAACTAGTTTAAACTATAGGTCAATAAAATGAATTTCAAAGCAAAAGTCTTCCACACCATTGAGGAATTAACTCTGTGGGGTTGCTTCAAAAAAGAGCTGCCTTTTCCATTGCCCTTACCAAAAGCAATTAATATTTCTTCAATTTTTGGCTTCTGTCAGGAGAGTCCCTTATTCCCATTTAATTTGGCTTTCTTATAAGAATCTGCTCAAGACTGTCAGTTCCCATCAATAGAACTTTTCCTCCTCTAAAGATAACGTAGGAAGATGTTGGGTTTAGTTTTTAGGACTTTTTGTTTTGTTTTCATTTTATTTAAGGTATTAAATTTTACTTGGCATGTAATATTCAAGAATCTACCTCAGCAGGGATTGCAGGTGATGTTAGATTTTTAATGGAAGGGAACAAATTCTTAGATTGTATCACTACTTTTCCAGATAACTAAAATCACATTGGGCAACAAGGTAGTGATGTGAATAGTGGGCCAGCCTGGAGTCAGAAAGACTCAAGTTCCTGAGTTCAAATCTGGCCTCAGACGCTACCTATGTGACTATAGAAAGAGTAAAAGTAAGAAAATCAAAGAGAGAATAGGGTAAGATATCTAACCTAAACAACACTAAGTATTTTGTTCCAACCCCTAGCTCAACCCAGGCAAGGCTAATTAGTCCTTAACCCGAGGAGTCTCAGCCTTGAGCTGAGGACCTGGAGATGTGGAGGACTCTCCTGAGGCTAGTCCCTTCAGAAAAATTCAGGAAAGCAGTCAGCCTTTTTTCACTCACCCCCCCCCCACATGTTAGTTCTAAAGGAAAAATCCAAGAGCAGTCCAAGGTCCTCAGCCAGAGTTCCTCCAAGGTCAAGTTGAAGGCAAAAGACAACTTCACAGGAAGTTCTTGGCATTTTTAAAGATCATTCCTTTTTATCACTTCCTGTGACTTCCTTCCATTTAACATGTACCAAAGTCGATTCTGATTCATCACCTACTATTGCACACATGAGTCACAAACTTCCTGCACTCAAGTGTAAGTGGGGTGTATATGCTTCTGGTGACTAAATATAAAAATGGGCAAAGGAAAGTTAATTTCATCTTCATAAAACCTCAAATGAGGTTACAAAGAGTAGGAAACAATGAAAATGATTGAACAGCAATAAAATCACATTGTTATCTTTCCTCATTAGAATAATGATCAACCCTTTCCCATTTTTCTTTTCTTTAATTTTAAGCCTCAATTGTAAATAATACCAAAGCCTGAAATTTATGAATGTGTGTATAATATATATATATGTATATGTATATACATATATATGAAAGAATTATTATATCTGGAAGCCAAAAGACTTTTCATCAATCTAAAATTATTATTGATCTTTTATGTATCCATTGTTTTTTTATGTTTTTATAATTTCATATTCCCCTACATCTAATTACAAAGAGATAAAATTTTTTCTAAATTGCATGAGTCAATTAAAAAAAATTCATGTTCAACTTGCTAAAAATTGTCCTTGTTTTCCCCTTGAAATTGTTTTATATTTTTCCAAACAAAACTCCTGTAGGATCAGCATGAGATATAAAATTGATACAGAAAAAACACAGAAGATCCTTGAAGAATTACAGTTATAGTAAAACAAAAGACTTTTATTCCAATTTGCCATAATAAAGAAATAAAAAGATATAAATACCAATGGTAAATGTTATTAATGCAGATTCACCAGAGTGAAAGTCCCTTTCTGACAGTAAAAACTGGAATTGAGAAAGAAAATGCCCCAGTTAACTGGCAAATTCAGGGAAGAAACTATCCTACTTAATTCCTAGGACCAAGGCCAAATTTAATTTACTTTTATAGTTGCATAAATATAACATTGATGAGGACTATGATATGAGAGTATTTCCCCACAAAATGATAAAATTATTACCATTATCTTCCATTTTGAAAACAGGTTTTTTAACAATTAAAAATAAGGAATATATTTCATGATTACTTCTGCTTATAAGCTTATAGGATGTTTTAAAATTCTATATATATATATGTGTGTGTAATTATATATATATATAATATATGTGTATACATATTGTTAAAATTAATTGTGGTTGGACTCTGAAAGTTCATGTGCTTTTAGAAATCTAGTTTGTTCAAGTTCAAAGATGAGTCATGTAAATCACTATTGATAGTTAGCCCTGGCTGAGAATTGAACTCTTTTCCCAAACCTCAATAGCTACCCAAGTAGGGTGTTAATGCTATTTCTTCACTGGTTCAAACTGAGGGAGTCTACTTACCCTGCTGAAATACTAGAGTTTAGTCCATTTCTAATTGCTACAGCATGAGAAGGACTTCTCAGATCTCTTTTTCCCTATTCTAGACAAAAGATCATGTGCACCCCACCCCATCTTAATTTCTCTGACATATGGTCAGTCTCCTATGAAGACTCCAAATCCCCCACTAGGGTTTGCCACAATTTCATCTGTCCCTTTGCCTTATTTCTCCTAACATTATTCAGCATCATTACTGTGACCTGTATTATTCCACCCTTTTCTATTCTATCTTTTTTCCTTCTAGACTTACTTCTAATGTAGTCTGTGTGGTCTTACTTTATGATATGCCACTATAGTTGAATAGATTAAATATGCAGTGTTCTCCATCCTAGAATCCTTGGACCTTTGTTCTGTCTTTTAATTTTTAGTCACCCTCTAACACCAAGTTATCTCCAATGCCCAAACTATCTGTTTTTCCTTGCATGGTTCTGAATATCAATGAATGAATAAATGAAATGGCATAACTGTGGCATCTGGATCAGCTATGAATTCATATTATTTAATATCAACAAAATTCTCACTGCTTTAGGAAAATGCTTATATACTTCCCTGACTTTCTCTATCTGTCAGTGTCTCTGTTTCTCTCTCTGTCTCTCTCTAAATATGTCTGTTTGTCTGTCTGTCATTCTCCCCTACCCACACACACTAGCAAATGTTCCAATTTTTCTCTTTTCACTTTAAACCTTTTATAGACCACTTTCTCTCCTACTGAAGGCCTTCACACATATCTTAAGAAATTCAGAGAACTCATTGTGATCTCTTTTTAATTTATATCTGAAATTCCTTTGCATTGTCTTTTATTGTCTCCTCCCTTTTCTTACTCTCTAGAAATGATGTAGTCCTAATAAAAATAACTAAGATCTTCCTCAAGATCATCTTCTCTACTTGTATTCCTACCTTGCCTTCAGTAGGATCTTGTTCTTTGATTTCTCCCTCATTCTCAGTTTCTCCTAATATGCTTATTCTGCTGTTTTTAACTACAAAGCCTCCACATGTCCCATATATTTAAAATGCATTTACATGAACGTGACATTGCCCTTTATTTCTCATATCTCTCAAACTTTTCATAAGAAAACTCATTAAAAAAACAATAATGGATCATTTTTTTTGCTACATTTGGTGGTACAATAGACAAAGTGCTGGACCCAGAGTCAGGAAGACTTATCTTCTTGAGTTCAAATCTGGCCTCAGGTACTTGCTAGCTATGTGACCCTGAGAAAGTCCCGTATTTTTGTTTTTCTTAATTTTCTCATCCATAAAATGAGCTGGAGAAGGAAATGGCAAACCACTCCAGTATCTTTGCCAAGACAAACCTAAATTGGGTGACAAAGTGTTAGAAATGACTAATCTGAAGAAAAATAATTTGTTGCAATCACTTCCTCCTTCTCTAAAACCCATGCAACCCTGCTTTACTAACACACTCAGTTGAAATTTTTCTCTCAAAGATAGTAGTTGCCTTTCAATTGTTAAATATGGTGACTTGTTATTAGTCTTCATCCCTTTTAACCTCTAAGTAACTTTTGACACCATTAATTATCTGTCACATTATCTTTCATATACTCTTAACTTCTCTCACTGCTTTTTCTTAACTCTCCACCTATAATTCTGACAGCTCCTTTTCAGTCACCTTTCTTGGATGATCATTTATCTCTTGCTCTGAAACTACAGAATTGTGGATATACTAATATAGAGGAAAGCGAACTAGTTTGGAGTTGGAAAGAACTTAAAAAGAACTATAAACCAAGACAGAACGTAGAATTCAACTATTTCTCTTTCTACATTATATTTTTATAGTGATCTCATAAGATCTTTAGGTTAAATTATTATACCTGTGCAGATGACTTCCCATTCTATATATCCAGTCCTATTACTTGCAATGATATTCATCAATTTGCCTTTTGAACATCTCCATTTGCATGTTCCACAAGCTTCTATTTAAATTTAAAATTATTTATTTGTTTCTTACATTATAATACCCAGGTAACTCCCTTCCTTTCCTCTCCTCATTAGAAAAGGCATCATTTCACAAAAAATTGTCTTTATATAAACTTCTTGAGCTCAACATGTTCCAAATGAAACTCCTAATCTTGCCTGACCCTGTTAGCACTTCCTCCAAACTTCTTTTTGGTTAAAGGTTTCACCAATCTCCTCAGTAATTCAAATTCACAATCTCAAAATCATGTTTGATTGCCCTAACTCTATCTATATCCAACTGGTTACCAACTTTAATTAATTATATGGACACAAAATTTCTCACCTCTACTCTTTTATCTCCATGTTTATAAACTCCACTTTGTTTCAGTTCCTCATCACTTCACACCTGAATTATTGTAACAATCTTCTAATTTGTCTCCTCTGATTCCTATTTCCCTTCTCAAGTCCATTCTCACACACACACACACACACACACACACACACACACACACACACACACCCTCCAACTGCCAAAATGATATTTCTAAGGCACAGATTACTTCTCTGCTCAAAAATCTTTGGTGACTCCATATTAACTCTAAGATAAAACATATAAATGTACCACCTCAGTAATATTTAAAGCCTGACTCAAGCCTGCTTTTTCAGACCTACTTCAGAGAAGTCTTTTGCCCATTCTACCTTTTCATCAGGCACTCCCTTATATATAGGATATGCTCCCTACATAGTTCTTCCTCTGGGATTCCAGGCTCTAAGTGAGCTTTTGACTTATCTTGAGTGGATCTGGGCTTCCATGATACTATATGTCTATCTTGATCATTTCTACACCAAGCTGCCTAAAACCCAGACATTGTCCTTTATTTTTCACCCCTATACTCCTGGATAGTGCTCAGAGTACACCAGCTTGAATTGGTGAGTTTTCACCTTTTCTTTTCCAGAACAGTATTCCACAATATTCTCTAGCTATCTCCTCACTGTCTTTATCTCCCAACTCTTTTTAGCAACCATTCAACAATCTTATATTATCCTCCCTGATTGTCACATAGATAATACTTAATAAATATTTTATCTGTTTGTGAATCCTTAGTTTCTACCTATCCTGGAAATTTTTCCTAATCCCAATGATGTTTTCATTCTTTCCTCATATTATATTTAATTGACTGCTTTTATGTTGCATTCATGCCAAAATGGAAATTTGTTAAGATCAGAGGTGATTTAAAAAATTCTTTTCTTTGTATTCACTTTATATAGCTAGCTAATGTAATGGCCAGGAAGCCTGTCTTGGAGATCAAAAGGCCTAGATTAAAATCTTGTCTCTGATATATACTGACTAGATGAAACTAGTAAGTCATTTAATTTTTTTAGGTTCTATTAAGTACCTGTGAATATAAGTAGCAAAACAGCTGCCCATCTGTACTGGTAGAATAAATTTCCTTACCAGGAGTTCTACAAGCAAATAAAATCAGAGGCACACACACACACAATTCAAAATGAAAAGCTACACATATTGGGCATTTTCACTCTCTAATTTTAATTCTTTAAGTATAATAGGGAAATGGACACTATATTGCATATGTTATATTCAAGAGCCATCAAACAATATAAATATTTTAACTCCCAAATGCAAACATTGCTCTTCTGATATTTCTTCTAATCATGAAGTATTTATTGTCCTTAATTTTCATATTTCTAGATTTTTTAAAAAGAAAACATCATATAGTATCTTGGTATGTGAAGTGTGTATATTTCAGTAGAGCATCTCTCATAAACATAGCTTGACAGGGATAATTTATCTAAGACTGAAATGTGATCATGAAACCAATTTGCTATTGCACTAAAAAATGGCATAGTTATGGGAAAATGTCCTGTTCTGCACAATTTCTAACAAAGTTAAATTGTTCCAGAGCATTTGATGTAACATGGGGCCAACAAGTCACCCCTAGCCATCACAGTAGGCGGACAGCACTCAATTACATTTCTTTGCTAATGGGTACCTGCTAATTAAGATGATCTCAGTAGTCAGAAGTTTCAAGTCATCTGTGCTATATTCTCATTCTCTAATTTCCCTCTTTAAATGAATGACTGAAAGGAAAGATAAGGATGTCAGTGCTTGCACATAAATTAAAACTGAGGAAATGCCCCAGATAGGCAAATATACCTCCAACTATATCATTTACCAACTCTTTCAATTGACCAGTAATAATAAAGGGGAGACATAGGGCACTCAAAAAACTTACATTTCCCAAATGCCAAAGGGAAATGGAAATGTCTAAGATTCTGACAAACTGGGAGTAAGATGCTTACCCCAGATCTAGTGAATACAGGTAATCTTAATGCAAATATCTGAAATTCTCAAATTCTTCTTTCCTCTTTTTATACAGATCTTAAGAAGCAGAGTTATTCATGAGGATAAGAAACAGATGGGAAACTCAATTTAATCATAATCTTAAAGCTGAAACCTAAAGACTTTCCACCAGTCTTCTAATCTCTCTATGCTCATTTTCTTCTCTGTAAAATGGGGATATCAGGAGCAGTGTCCCTCATGTAACTGTCCTAAGGAATAATGAATACAAATGAGTTATAAATACAAAATGACATATAAATCTTTTAGCTCTAGGGACCCAGAGTATTTTAAATACACAAAGCACACAGAAATACGATTATATGTCTTGTACCCTACTTCTCCCACAAAAGATGAAATCCCATTCTTTAATCATATCATATTACCTTCAAAAAGGTACTTGACTAGAAGTCAGGGCATCTATATTTTTGTCCTCTTTCTGTAACTTACTAGCCATGTGACTACGAGGAAAACATTTTACTTTCAGTCTATTTCCTCTCATTAAATTCAATGTGAATACAAGAAACTTTTATTAATAAAATTTATTTCTAAGTATCTCAGGCCCTCCCTGTATCATATATTACATCATGCAGGCAAACAGATATAGTGATAGAGAGTATGTCTTTTGTTTTCCATTTTTCAGTTCGTTATCCTTCAAATGTTAATTAGTAACTGTATATAATGTTTTCTTGATTTTATCATTTCACTCTTCATGATTAAATAGTATGGCTGGGTTTAAGGGGATACACAATTTTATAACTCTCTTGGTACAATTCCAAATTGCTTTCCAAAATGAATGGATTGTGGGAGAGTTCCACAACAATGTATTAGTATCCCCATTTTTCCACATCCCCTTCAACATTTGTCATTTTTCCCTTTTGTCATTTTTAGCTAATTTGATGGATGTGTGATATCTTAGAATTATTTTGGTTTGCATTTATTTAATCAATAGTGATTTAGAGCATTTTTCATATACCTATAGATGGTTTTGATTTCTTCATCCCAAAATTATCTATTCATATATTTTGCACATATGTCAATTAGGGAATGACTTCTATTATTATAATTTGACAAAGTTCACTCTCTGTTTTATATATTAAAACTCTGAGAGGTTGTCTATAAAAATGTTTCCCCAATTTTCTGCTTTCCTTCTAATTTTGACATTTTTTTTATTTGCACAAAACCTTTTAAATTTAATGTACTAAAAATTATCCATTTTGAATCTCACTGCTCTCCATCTCAGGTCTACTCACAAATTCATCTCCTTTCCATTGATCTGAGAGGTGATATGTTCCTATTCTTCTAATTTACTTATGATATCTCCTTTTATGTCTAGATCACATATCCATTTTAATCTTATATAAGTGAATGGTGTAATATATTAGTCTCTGTATAGTTTCTGCCAAATTAATTTCTAGTTGTTCCAGAAATTATCAAATAGTGTTCTTATCTTCAAATTCTGGATCTCTGCTTTTTTCAAATATGAGAGCAATTTAAAGTTTTACTATTGTGTTATATGTCTATCCTGTTCCACTAATCTATCTTTCTATTTCTTAGCCAGTACCAAATGGACAGTTTTAATACTTACTACTTTATAATGTAGTTTAAAATCTAGTACTACTAGAATTTCTTCCTTTACATTTTTTAATTGATTCTTTTGCTATTATTGATCTTCTGTTCTTCCAAAATTAATTTTATTTTTTGTAATTATTTAATATAAATGTTTGGTAATTAGATTGAGATGATATTGAATAAGCAGAGTAGCTTAGGTATGATTGTAATTTGAATTATATTGGCTCTGCCTATCCATGAATAAATATTCCTCCAGTCACTTAGATCTCACTTTATTTGTGCAAAAAAAGGTTCTTTAATTATGTTTCTGTGATTCCTTGGTCTGTTTTGCCAGGTGTGATTCCAGGAATTTTATTCTATCTGTGATTATTTTAAATAGAGTATCTTTTTTCTATCTCTTCTTGCAGGACTGTCAGTAATATGTAAAAATGATGAAGTTTTTGTGGTTTTCTTTTATATCCTGCTGCAATGCTAAAATTGATAGTTTCAACTAACCTTTTAGCTGAATCTGTAGGATTTTCCACATGTACTATCATATCATCTGCAAAAGAGATAGTTTTATCTCTTTGCACATTTTAATCCCTTGCATTTCTTTTTCTTTCTAATACTACATTAAATAATGTTGGTGATAGGTATCCGTGTTTCATTCCTGATCTTATTGTGAAGGTTTCTGGTTTATACCCACTACAAAAAGTGCTTGCTGGTGATTTTAAGGAGATATTTCATATCATTTTAAGAAAAAATCCATTTACACCTATGCTTTCCAGGGCTTTTGATAGGCATGAGTGTTGTATTTTGACAAAGACTTTTTTTGCATCTATTGATATAATCATATATGTTTTACTACTTGTTATTAATATAATTAATTGTGCTTATGGTTTTATTTATATTAAACCATCCATGCATTCTTCATATAGATCCTATTTGGTCACAATATATAAACTTTGCGATATATTATTATAGTTTCTTTGATATTATTTTATTTAGGATTTCTGCATAGTCATTAGTGAAACTGATCTGTATTTTTTCTGTTTCTATTGTTCTTGGTTAAATATTAGCACTATATTTGTTTTATAAATGAAGTTGTCAAGGTAAATTTTTTAAACTGTTATTTCAAACAATTTTATTTAATATTGGAATTAGTTGATCTTTGGTAGAATTCACATGTAGATCCATCACATGCTGATGCTTTTTTCTTAAGAAGTTCATTCTTAAGGACTGGTCAATTTATTTTTCTAAAATAGGCTCCTTTAGATATTTTGTTTTCCCCTCTGATAGTCAAGGCAGTTTATTTTTTGTAGGCACACTTCCATTACACTTTAATTGTTAAACTTGTTTGCATATATTGAGCAAAATAACACCAAATAATTGTTTTTAATTTCATTTTCATTGGTGATTTAGTCACCCTTTTCATCTTTAATGCTAGTCATTTCATCTCTCTTTTTTCACTTTATTAATCAATGCTTTATCTATTTTTTCATAAAGCAAACTCCTAGATTTATTTATTAATGTAATAGTTTCCTTATGTTGATTTTTACTGATCTCATCTTTAATTTTAAGGATTTCTACTTTGTTATTTAGTTGGGGATTCTTATTTTGTCCCTTATCTAGCTTTTTAAATTGCTTTCCCAATTCCCCAATGTGTTCTTTCTCTATTTTATTAATATAAGCATTTAAAGATATAAACTTTCCTCTGATTACTGCTTTTACTAAAACTTATAGGTTTAGGTACATTATCTTATTGTCATTCCTTTCAAATGAAATTATTTTTTGTTCCTATGATTTGGTTTTTAACTTACTCAGATTCATTAAGAATAAGTTATTGAGTCTCTAGTTTTTACTTTGTATTTCTATGGTCCCTTAATTATTTATAATTTTTATTGCCTTATGGTCTGAAAAGGATGCATTTAATATTTCTCCTTTTCTTCACTTAACTAAAATGTGTTGTGCCCTAATATATAGTCAATTTTTGTAAAGATACCATATACCCAGGGGAGGAAGATATACTCCTTTATGTTACCATCCAACTATTTCCATATAGCTATTATATTTAACATCTAAAATTCTATTCATCTCCTCAATTTCTTGCTTAGATATCTGTTATGGTTAGATTTATCTATTTCTGAGAAGGGAGAAATGAAGTCCCCCACTATAATTGTTTTGTTATCAATTTCCATTTGTAAAAATTTAGATTTTTCCTTAAAAAATTTGAATGCTAAAACAGTACAGATGGGTTTAAGACTAATGTTTCTTTATTAATGTACCTTTTAACATAATATAGTTTCCCTGTTTATCACTTTGGATTATATCAATTTTAGTTTAACTTTCTCAGAGATCATGATCACTTCCCAGTTTTCTTTTTATCAGTTGAGAAGTAGTATATTCTCTTCCAGTCCTTTATTTTCACTCTATGTGTATCTATCATTTTGAGATATTATTCTTGTAAACAACATGTGGTCAGGTTTGATCCATTCTGCTATTTATTTACATTTTATGGATGAATTCTTCCCAATTACATTCAAAGTCATAATTATTAGTTGAATATTTCCTTCTATTCTATTTTTTCTCATTGTGTCCTTCTCTTCCTATCTTTTTGCCATATGTCAACTCAGATGTCCAATTTCTTCTGCCCATTATTTCCCCAATCTGTATCCTTTTTTGGAATTCTTCCATATTCTCTTCCCCTTGCCCTGACAATCTCAAATTAGTCTGCCCTTCTAAAGCTCCCTTCTTCTTCCCTTCCCCCTAACTTTCTAGTTCTTATTCTATCTATCTTTCCAAAAGTGTCTTCCTTATTGCCCCAAACCACCCTTCAATTACTTGATATTGATTCAATTTTAAAGATCTCTCCATTCTCTTTTCCTGAGTCCCTCCATTATTGCCTCATCTTAGCCTCTTATTTCTTGATATCTTATCACTTCTAGTTATTATTCCATTTCTTATCCTCTGGCTTTCTTTTTTCTTATTTTATCCTCCCTTCTCTTAGTCCCTTAAAAGGACTCATACTCCTTCCCTTATACTATCTTCTTTTCCTCCTGTTTTTCTGTATGTTAAGAAGATTTTTACCTCACTTGTTGTATATGCTATTCTCTCTTTAGTCAAATCTAATGAGAATATTGTTTTAGTACTACCAACCCCAGCCCTATCCTCCCCTTCTCTGTGATAGTTCTTCCACCCATGCTGTTTTCATTAAAAAAATTCAATAGCCGATGCACGATTCCATTGGATATCACATGTGTTCTTGATTCAAATGCATTTCCATATTGTTGGTATTTGCATTAGAGTGATCATTTAGAGTCTCACCTCAGTCATATCCCCTCAACCCATGTAATCAAGCAGTTGCTTTTCATCAGTGTTTTTATTCCCACAGTTTATCCTCTGCTTGTGGATAGTGTTTTTTAGATCCCTGCAGATTGTTCAGGGACAGTGCATTGACACAAAAGGAGAAGTCCATTAAGTTCGATTGTACCACAGTGTATCAGTCTCTGTGTACAATGTTTTCCTGGTTCTGCTCCTTTCGCTCTGCATCACTTCCTGGAGGTTGCTCCAGTCTCCATGGAATTCCTCCACTTTATTATTCCTTTTAGCACAATACTAGGATCCATCAACAACATATACCATAATTTGTTCAGCCATTCCCCAATTGAAGGGCATGACCTCATTATCAAATTTTTGGCCACCAAAAAGAGGGAAGCTATGAATATTCTCTTACACGTCTTCACGTCTTTTTCCTTATTATCGCTTTAGAGTACAAACCCAGCAGTTCTATGGCTGGGTTAAAGGGCAGACATAGTTCCAAATTGCCCTCCAGAACGGTTGGATCAATTCACAACCCCACCAGCAATGAATTAGTGTCCCTACTTTGCCACATCCCCTCCAGCATTCATTACTTTCCTTAGTTGTCATGTTAGCCAATCTGCTAGGTGTGAGGTGATACCTTACAGTTGTTCTGATTTGCATCTCTCTGATTAAAAGAGATGTAGAACACTTTTTCATGTGCTTATTAATAGTTTTGATTTCTTTGGCTGAAAACTGCCTGTACATGTCCCTTTCCCATTTATCAATTGGAGAATGGCTTGATTTTTTGTACAATTGATTTAGCTCTTTGTAAACTTGAGTAATTAGACCTTTGTCAGAGGTTTTTGTTATGAAGATTATTTCCCAATTTGTTGCTTCTCTTCTCAATTTGGTTACATTGGTTTTGTTTGTACAAAAACTTTTTAATTTGATGTAGTAAAAATTATTTATTTTATATTTTGTGACTCTTTCTAAGTCTTTCTTGGTTTTAAAATCTTTCCCTTCCAAAAGGTCTGACATGTATACTATTCTGTGTTCACCTAATTTACTTATAGTTTCCTTCTTTATGTTCAAGTCATTCACCCCTTGGTGTAGGGTGTGAGGTGTTGATCTATTCCTAATCTCTCCCATACTGTCTTCCAATTTTCCCAGCAGATTTTTATCAAATAATTGATTTTTGTCCCAAAAGCTGGGGTCTTTGAGTTTGTCATAAACTGTCTTGCTGAGATCATTTACCCCAAGTCTATTCCACTGATCCTCCTTTTTATCTCTTTGCCAGTACCAAATTTTTTTTTTTATAACCACTGCTTTATAGTTTAGTTTGAGATCTGGGACTGCAAGTCCTCCTTCCTTTGCATTTTTTTTTCATGATTTCCCTGGAAATCCTTGATCTTTTGTTCTTCCAAATGAACTTAGTCATGGTTTTTTCTAATTCAGTAAAGAAGTTTTTTGGTAGTTCAATGGGTATGGCACTAAATAAGTAAATTAATTAGGGTAGGGTTGTCATTTTTATTATGTTAGCTCATTCCATCCATTAGCAATCAATATTTTTCAGTAATTTGGCCTTTTGCCTGACTTATAACTAACTGGTCTTTCATATTTACCTTCATATATTATTTATAGAACAAATTTTTCTATGAGTTCAGGATTTTCCCTAAAAATAGTTGCAACTCCCTTAGTTTGTTAAAAATTCACTTTTTTTCCTAGTTCAATTATGCTCACCTTTGCTGGGTATAGTATTCTAGTATTCTTTATTTTAAATCCAATTCTTTTTTTTTAACATTATTTTATTTGGTCATTTTCAAACATTATTCATTAGAAACAAAAATCACATTTTCCCTCCCCCAATCCCCCAAACCCTCCCATTGGTGATGCATGATTCCACTGGGTAACACATGTATCCTCAATCCAAGCCCATTTCTTTGCCATTGATTTCCCTATTCGAGTGTTCATTCAGAGTCTGTCCTCAATCATATCCCCTTCACCCCTGTAGTCAAGCTGCTGTCCTTCCTCAGTGTTTTTACTCCCACCATTTGTCCTCTACTTTGGAGTAGTGTTTTTTTTTTTCTCCTTGATCCCTGCCAGTTGTTCAGGGACATTGCATTACGAATAATGGAGAAGTCCATTACTTTCAATTGTACCACAGTGTATCAGACTCTGTGTACAATTTCTCCTGCCTCTGCTCTTCTTGCTCTGCATCACTTCCTGGAGGTTGTTCCAGTCCCCATGGAATTCCTCCACTTTATTATTCCTTTGAGCACAATAGTATTCCATCACTAACATATACCACAATTTGTTCAGCCATTCCCCAATTGAAGGGCATCCCCTCATTTTCCAGATTTTTGCCACCACAAAGAGTGCAGCTATGGATGTTCTTGTACATGTCTTTTTACTTATTATCTCTTTGGGGTACAAACCCAGCAGTGCTATGGCTGTATTAAAGGACAGACATTCTTTTATCGCCCTTTGGGCATAGTTCCAAATTGCCCTCCAGAACGGTTGGATCAATTCACAACCCCACCAGCAATGAATTAATGTCCCCACTTTGCCACATCCTGTCCAACATTCATTACTTTCCATATCTGTCATGTTAGCCAATCTGCTAGGTGTGATTGGCTAACATCAACCTCAGAGTTGTTTTGATTTTCATCTCTATGATTATAAGAGATGTAGAACACTTTTTCATGTGCTTATTAATAGTTTTGATTTCTTTATCTGAAAACTGCCAATACATGACCCTTGCCCATTTATAAATTAGAGAATGGCTTAACTTTTTGTACAATTGATTTAGCTCTTTATAAAATTCAGTAATTAAACCTTTGTGAGAGGTTTTTTTTATGAAGATTGTTTCCCAATTTGTTGTTTCCCTTCTAATTTTGGTTACATTGGTTTTGTTTGTACAAAAGCTTTTTAATTTGATGTAGTAAAAATTATTTATTTTACATTTTGTGACTCTTTCTAAGTCTTCTTTGGTTTTAAAGTCTTTCCCTCCCCAAAGGTCTGACATGTATACTATTCTGTGTTCATCTAATTTACTTATAGTTTCCTTCTGTATGTTCAAGTCATTCACCTTTTCTGAGCATATCTTGGAGTAGGGTGTGAGGTGTTGATCCAAACCTAATCTTTCCCACACTGTCTTCCAGTTTTCCCAGCAGTTTTTATCAAATAGGGGATTTTTTCCCCAAAATCTGGGGTGTTTGGGTTTGTCATAGACTGTCTTACTGAGGTCAATTACCCTAAGTCTATTCCACTGATCCTCCTTTCTGTCCCTTAGCCAGTATCAAATTGTTCTGATGACCACTGCTTTATAGTATAATTTGAGATCTGGGACTGCAAGGCCACCTTCCTTTGTATTGTTTTTCATTATTTCCCTGGATATCCTTGATCCTTTGTCTTTCCAATTAAACTTTGTTATTTTTTCTAATTCATTAAGAAATTTTTGAAAGTTCATAGGGTATGGCACTAAATAGATAGATAAGTTTGGGTAGGATGTTCATTTTTATTATATTGGCTCAGCCTACCCATGAGCAGTTAATGTTTTCCCAATTGCTCAAGTCTAGTTTTAATTATGTGGAGAGTGTTTTGTAGTTGTGTTCATATAGTTCCTGTTTTTGTCTCAACAGATAGATTCCTAAGTATTTTATTTTGTCTAAGGTGATGTTGAATGGGATTTCTCTTTCTAATTCTTGCTGCTGAGATGTGTTGCAAATATATAGGAATGCTGATGACTTATGTGGGTTTATTTTGTATCCTGCAACTTTGCTAAAGTTGTTGATTATTTTGAGTAACTTTTTTGTTGATTCTCTAGGATTCTTTAAGTAGACCATCATGTCATCCACAAAGAGTGATAACTTGGTCTCCTCATTGCCTATTTTAATGCTTTCAATTTCTTTTTCTTCTCTAATTGCTACTGCTGGTGTTTCTAGTACAAAGTTAAATAATAGAGGTGATAATGGGCATCATTGTTTCACTCCTGGTCTTTTTAGGAATGCATCTAGTTTATTCCCATTGTAGATGATGTTTGCTGATGGTTTTAGATATATATACTGTTCATTATTTTCAGGAAAGACACTTCTATTCCTATACTTTCTAATGTTTTTAATAGGAATGGGTGTTGTATTTTATCAAAGGCTTTTTCTGCTTCTATTGAGATAATCATGTCATTTTTGTTGGTTTGCTTGTTGATATGGCCAATTATGTGGATAGTTTTCCTAATATTGAACCAGCCCTGCATTCCAGGTATAAATCCTACTTGGTCATAGTGAATGACCCTCCTGATCACTTGCTGAAATCTTTTTGCTAGTATCCTGTATAATATATTTTAAATGTTCATTAGGGAGGTTGGTCTGTAGTTTTCTTTCTCCGTTTTTGATCTACCTGGATTTGGAATCACTACCATATTTGTGTCCTAAAAGGAATTTGGTTGAACTCCCCATTTGGGTATTATGTCAAATAGTTTGTATAGTATTGGGGTTAGCAGTTCTTTGAATGTTTGATAGAATTCACTAGTGAATCCATCAGGTCCTGGGGATTTTTTCACAGGAAGTTCTTTGATGGCCTGTTGAATTTCTTTTTATGATATGGGGTTATTTAAGAATTCTATTTCTCCTTCTGTTAGTCTAGGCAATTTATATTTTTGTAAATATTCATACATATCACTTAGATTGGCATATTTATTGGCATATAATTGTGAAAAATAGTTATAATGATTGCCTTAATTTCCTCTTCGTTGGAGGTGAGGTCCCCCTTTTCATCTATGATACTGTTAATTTGCTTTTCTTCTCTCCTCTTTTTAATTAGGTTTACCAGTATCTTGTCTAATTTGTTTGTTTTTTCAAAGTATCAGCCTCTTGTCTTATTTATTAGTTCAATAGTTTTATCTCTTTTAATTTTATTAATTTCTCCCTCAATTTTTAGGATTTCTAATATGGTTTTCTTCTGGGGGTTTTTAATTTGTTTGCTTTCAAGTTTTTTGATTTGCATGTCCAATTCATTGATCTCTGCGCTCCCTAATTTGTTAATATATGCACTCAGGGATATGAATTTTCCTCTGATTATTGCTTTGGCTGCATCCCCTAAAGTTTGAAAACATGTCTCACCAATATTATTTTCTTCAATGAAATTTTTATTTTCTCTATGGTTTGTTCTCTAACTAACTGATTTTGGAGCATTATATTATTTAATTTCCAATTGATTTTTATTTTGTTCTCCACGTACCATTACTGATCATTATTTTTATTGCCTTATGATCTGAAAAGGTTGTGTCAATTATTTCTGCTTTTCTACATTTGTATGCCATGTTTTTATAACCTAATGTATGGTCAATCTTTGTGAATGTACCATGTGCTGCTGAAAAGAAGGTGTATTCCTTTTTGTCCCTATTTATTTTTCTCCATATATCTCTCAACTCTAATTTTTTTAAGATTGCATTCACTTCTTCTACCTCTTTTTTATTTATTTTTATTAGATTTATCTAAATTTGATAGTGATTGGTTCAGATCTCCCACTAGTATAGTTTTATTATCTATTTCCTCCTTCAATTCTCCTAGTTTCTCCATTAGAAATTTGGATGCTATACCATTTGGTGCATACATGTTGATTAGTGATATTTCCTCATTGTCTATACTCCCTTTTATCAGGATGTATTTACTGTTCCTTTCCCTTTTGATCTGGTCTATTTTTGCTTTTGCTTTGTCAGATATCTTGATTGTGACTCCTGCTCTCTTTCTGTCAGTTGAGACCTAGGTCTTACTCTAACCTTTAATTCTGACCTTGTGAGTTTCTACCCACCTCATGTGTGTTTCTTGAAGAAAACATATGGTAGGGTTTTGTATTCTAATCCATTCTGCTATTTGTCTATTTTTTATGGGTGAGTTCATCCCATTCACATTCAATGTTATGATTGTCATTTGTGAATTTCCCAGCATTTTGATCCCCTCCCCTAATTCTGACCTTTCTTCTTTTGCTATTACCTTTTAAACCTGTGCTTTATTTTAAATAAGTCCCCCTAGTCCCCTCCCTTGGTATGCTTCCCTTTCTAACCCCTCCCTTTTTGTTTCCTTCCCCTCCCCCCTGTGGTCCCCTCCCTTTTTGTGTTCCCTCCCCCCGAACCCCCTTAGTTTTCCCTTCTCCCTTACCCTGTTGGATAAGATAGAATTCAAGATTACAATGGATCTAGATGCTCTTCCCTCTCAGAGTAGGTTTCACTGAGAGTAAGGTTTAAGTAATACCCATTAGCACTCTTTTCCTCTCCTTCTTATAAGAGAATTCTTCCCCTCTCCTTCCTGTGTATATCTTTGTGTGACAAAGATTGTTCTATTTAATTTATTTCTATTTCTTCAAGTATATCTCAGTACCATCCTTGATTACCCTCTTCCTTTTTCTTTCTTTTTGTTCCTCCCCTTCTATTTATGTTAATGCCTCAATCTTTCCCTATGAGTGATTCTTCTAATTACTCTATTAATGCATACAATTTTTGAAAGCTGCACATAATATTTCCCCCATATGTTAGTATATATTATTTGATCTAATTGTGGCCCTTATAGAAGAGTTTGAATAAAAGGAAAAATATCACTTTTCTCCTTTCCCCTTTCTTCCTTATTTACCTTTTCATGTTTCTCTTGCTATTTGTGTTTGAATGTCAAACTTTCCACTGAGTTCTGATCTTTTCTTTATGATTATTTGGAAATCTATTTTATCAAATGCCCAAACTTTCCCCTACAAGTATATAGTCAGTTTTGATGGGTAGCTGATTCTCTTCTGTAGACCCAGCTCTCTTGCCTTTCTGATTATCATGTTCCAGGCTTTATGGTCTCTTAGTGTGTTCACTGCTAGGTCTTGTGTGATCCTTATTGATGAGCCTCTGTATCTGACGTTTGTCTTCCTAGCTTCTTGTAATACTTTCTTCTTAGCTTGGAAGCTTTTGAATTTGGCAATTACATTCCTGGTGGTTGTCTTTTGGGGATTTAGTATAGAGGGTGTTCCATAAACTCTTTCGATTTCTATTTTGCCCCCTTGTTTGAGAACATCAGGGCAATTCTCTTTGATGATTTCTTGTAGTATAGCATACAGGTTTTGTTAATCTATCGTTTTTCAGGTAGACCAATGATTCTTAAATTGTCTCTCCTTCCTCTGTTTTCCTGATCTGTCAACTTGTCAGTGAGATAGTTTATGTTTTCTTCTAATTCATTAATTTTTTGGCTTTGCTTTATTAATTCTTGCTGTTTTGCAAGATCATTGTCTTCCAGGTGCTTAATTCTCGTCTTTAAGGACTGGTTTTGCTTTTCAGATTGGTCTGCCCTTCTGATTGAGGCTTCCAGCAGTTTCTCCAATTGTGAGTTTTTGTCTGTCAGGCTGAAGGCCTTTCTGAATTTGTTTCCATTTTTCTATCCAGAAGGTTTCCATCTTTTGAATAAGCTCCATTTTGAGTTCTTCCATAGCTTGTGGATAATTTCCATTTTTGGGGTGTGTTTTGATTTTCTTTGCATTTCATCCTTTTTTTCATCTGTAGTCTGCGTTTTCCCTCCATAAAAGTTTTCAATAGTCACTTTTTTCCCTTTCTTCTTTGAGGGTTGATCTTGAGCACTCTGGGCCATCCCTTTTGTGGTTTTCCCTTTCCTTTTCCTTTCAAATATGATTTTTATACTCTTTTGAGGTAGTCTATTTCAATCAGTGCAGGGGAGAGGAAGCAATTCGTGTCTAGATTGCCACCATGTTTACCCAGAAGTGTCAAATCTAATTCTTTTGCTCTTCAAAATATTATGTTCCATGACCATCAATCTTTTAATGTTGAAACTTTTATGCCTTGTATTACTCTGACTGACTTTTCTTCATAACCTGAGAGCTATGGAATTTAGCATTGATATTTCTCTGTGTTCTCATCTTATAGTTGCTTTGTGATGGTGACTGGTACATTCTTTCCATTTCTATTTTACCCTCTAATTCTAGGACTTCTGGGCAATTTTCTGTGACGATTGGTGTCCAAACTCTTTTTTTTAATCACAACTTTTCATGTAGACTGACAATTCTTATGTTCTCTCACCTTAAGGTATTTTCCATGTCAGTTGATTTTGTCATATGCTGTTTCATAGTCTCTTCAATTATTTCATTCTTTTGGTTTTGACTTGTTATTTCTATGTGCCTTATGAAACCATTAATTTCCCCCTTGTCTAATTCTAATTTTAATTAGTTATTTTCTTCTATGAGTTTATGAATCTCATTTTCCATTTCGGTGATCTTTTTTTTTTATAATTTTCTTAAATTGCTTTTATTTTTTTATCATTTTTCCTCAACCTCTCTTATTTGATTTTTAAAGCTCTTCCAAAAGCTCCTCCCAGCTTGTGACCATTTTGCCTTTTTTGAGGGTTGTTTTAGAAGTCAGTATTTTTACTTCACTGCCCTCTGAGTTTGAACTCAAGTCTTCTCTCTCCCCATAAAACCTATCAATAGTTCTGTTCTTTCTCCTTTGCTTACTCATTAAAAAACAGTTGTTAGCATAATAAATAATCTGGAATACATCAAATTAAAAAGTTTTTGTACAAACAAAACCAATATAAAATCAGAAGGGAAGCAACAAATTGGGAAACAATCTTCATAAAAACCTCTGACAAAAGTTTAATTACAAAAATTTACAAGGAGCTGCATCAATTGTACAAAAAATTAAGCCATTCTCCAATTGATAAATAGGCAAGGGACATGAACAGGCAGTTCTCAGACAAAGAAATCAAAACTATTAATAAGCACATGAAAAAGTGTTCTACATCTCTTATAATCTGAGAGATTCAAATCAAAACAACCCTGAGGTATCAACTCACACCTAGCAGATTGGCTAACATGATAGCTATGGAAAGTAATGAATGCTGAAGGGGATGTGGCAAAGTAGGGACACTAATTCATTGCTGGTGGGGTTGTGAATTGATCCAACCATTCTGGAGGGCAATTTTGAACTATGCCCAAAGGGTGATAAAAGTTTGTCTGCCCTTTGATCCAGCTATAGCACTGCTGGATTTGTACCCCAAAGTGACAATAAGGAAAAAGACTTGTACAAGAATATTCATAGCTGCACTCTTTTTGGTGGCCAAAAATTGGAAAACGAGGGGATGCCCATCAACTGGGGAATGGCTGAACAAATTGTGGTATATGTTGGTGATGGAATACTATTATGCTAAAAGGAATAATAAAGTGGAGGAATTCCATGGAGACTGGAACAACCTCCAAGAAGTGATGCAGAGCAAAAGGAACAGAACCAGAAAAACATTATACACAGAGACTGATACACTGTGGTACAATAGAAGGTAATGGACTTCTCCATTAGGGTCAATGCAATATCCCTGAACAATCTGTAGGGATCTAGAAAACACTATCCACAAGCAGAGGATAAACTATGGGAGTAAAAACACTGAGGAAAAGCAACTGCTTGACTACAGGGTGGAAGGGGATATGACTGAGGAGAGACTCTAAATGAACACTCTAATGCAAATACCAACAACAGGGAAATGGGTTTGAACCAAGAACACATGTGATACCCAGTGGAATCCTGCATCAGCTATGGGAGAGGTGGTGGGAAGGGGGTTGGGGGCAGGAAAAGAAAATGATCTTTGTTTCCAATGAATAATGTTTGGAAATGACCAAATAAAATAACGTTTAAAGTGGAAAAAAATAGTTGTCAGGCCAATAGGCTTAGTTTTTAGTTTTATGTTTGAAATCACCCTTATTCTCAAGATAGGGGATATTGCCTCAGGTTTCAGGATTTTTGTTTTTTGTTCTTTTCTTGGCCATATTTAGTTCTTCTAATTTCTATAATCCATGGTTATATGTAGTCCCTGACACACTCATTAGCTCAAAACCCAGCTTGTGATTCATTTCAGGAACTCTAATCAGAACCTCCTGCCAGTTTTGCCACTGCAAGCATTCACCTTTCCTCCCTTCTGTGATGGCAGCTAGGGACTCTACCATCCTG
Organism: Monodelphis domestica; assembly: GCF_027887165.1. Taxonomy (NCBI): domain Eukaryota; kingdom Metazoa; phylum Chordata; class Mammalia; order Didelphimorphia; family Didelphidae; genus Monodelphis; species Monodelphis domestica. The sequence continues at coordinate 43,963,517 of NC_077230.1, read as the reverse complement.
GAAGTGATAACAGCTAACAAGGCCCTAGTCCTGTACCCTCAGGTGTGTGCTGCCTCCTCACTCTTTGCCTTTCAAAACCACAGCCTAGGAGAGAGCTGTTTGGTCACTGTACTGGAGCCCAACGTCCTTCCTTGGTCAATGGTCAGCTCCCAGCTGTGAATGTGAGGTAGTCTCATCATCTATTCTGCCAGGTCTTCACAATCCCTTTTCCTTAAGAAACATTTTAATTGTATTAAGAAAAGCATACTCTAAAGCATGCTCAGGTGCCCTTTTGGTCTTTATCCCTGGACTAAACAATCCAACTTTTACTTAAACTGTATGGTGAGGCACCTCCTCCCCCAGCGATGGAGACTGTGGTGGAGGCAGGGCCATGCCTCCCACATCCCACCCCTGATCCTGGGACCATGAGGCAGCCAAGCCTGAGGTGCAACAGCACCAGAATCAGAAGCGGCACCACGAATCCTTTTATGAAAAACCTCCTCCTGAACTTACTAAGGAAGATGAGACTAAGCCAAAAAACTGTATACCATGTGTACCAAGCAACAAACATGCCAGAGAATTTCTGGTTTATGTTCCAACTAAAGAACTCTGGTTGTGCCTGGGGAAAGAAGTGAAAGTTATGCAATGCTGGCATTGTAAAAGGTATGGAGACAGAACAGGTGACAAAGCATGCCCATTCTTTATCAAAGGCAATCAGATATTAGCACAATTCAGAGGAGCACACAAAGACCCCATTTGTGACATCATAAGAGAGAATAAGCATCATGAAACAGATGTGGGAGGTCACAGCAGTTAAAGAAATTTTACATCAGATGAAGATGGCAATAGTTCCAGCTCCTCAAAATGGAAGAAGTGTAAGAGAAAGAAAAAAAAAGGGAAATGTAAAAAAAGGAAAAAAGGAGAAGAAAAAGAGAAAGCGAAAGAAAAAGGGAAATAAAGCACAAATCTGTATCAAACAAGAGTTCAGACTCTGACTGCAAAGTAATTTCCTTTTAATCCATCTTGTCATTCCAGAATCATAGCTGAATGTCAGAGGTAACGAAGTAACCACTGTGACAGAGGCTGGCACATAAGAAAAGTGCCAGACTGAAAAGTATGTGGAACTGATCATATCAATGGGGGAGGGACCCCAAGGGATTGGAATCTTGAGTAGCAGAAGACTATGGCTGGTAGAGGAGTTGCTCTCTCAGTCTTGAGAAACCAAAGAGAGAAGGTGGAAAAATACTTTCTCCTGAGGGTTACCCACCTTTCCTGCTGGTGACTAGAAATATTTTCCCCCAACATTTTCCAGTTGAAAAGACTATTGAAGAGGAAACCTGATAAAGACATTTTAAATCTCGGTCTGACTTTACTTCAGCTCCTGTTGCCCTGAGTCTGAACTGTGGTCAAAGGGCCAAACACAGGGTAAGTTAATCTGACTTTCTCTCAGGCAGCTCAGGCTGCCAAGTCCTGAGTTTCCCCAAAACTCAAGGAGGGAGGGAAAAAGGTTTTATATAGAGGCAGGGACCCACTTTTCCCCACTTTTCTCTCCAATTCTTTCCCTTCTAGTTATTACTTTGTATTATCTTGATTGAGTTGACATTAAAATAGTTCACTTTTCCCCAAGCTGTGTGTGAGTGAACAGATCAAGGGGAGACCCTTTGGCCTCAAGCAGTAGAGGGGGAACAAGAGGGACAAGAGTGAATTAGGTAGAGCACCCTTAGTTAAGGAGGGAAGGCAGAAGAGGGAAAATCTTCAAACCCCCTCTTCTCTCTCTGAGCCAACCCTAAACATCAGCTATCTCACCTGAACCCTGCTTTGAGAAGGGGGGTTCTCCTCTCTTTCTCCCTCTCTATACTGAAAGACTGAACCCCTATAATACAAATTAACCACCCCCTCAAATACACCACAAAAAGGCCTCCACTGACAGAAAAAAAGGAACCAAAAACCATGCATAGTTGGCATCACCTCTGTGACATTTTGTCCTTGCTGCTAAGAGTGATGATGAATTCACCATTACATTGAGTTTCTTAGATGCCATACTGTTGGATTCTCAGATTCTCATCATCATCCTTCCTGTGTACTGTAGTTTGCAGTTAGTTTAAAAAAATCAAGCATAAGATACGAAAATGTTCTAGGTGTTTCCAAGAGAGATTCCTGAAGGAGAAAAGAGTGTTAGGGGGACCTAGGATGACTTGACAAGTTAAGATCATTGATAGTTACAAGTGTGTTCTATGAGGTGATGAATAATAAAGCTTGGTTATTTAAAAAAATAAATAAAGTATATGGTTAGTCAAATTTTCCACTACAAATATCTGGCATCTTTGGAATCATTAGATTTTGAGGGGACTATATGTATATTTCACAGTGAACTTAGTGAAACAACAATAATTCAAATGAAAAATAGCATAAGTCACTTTAAATTTTAAATTCAATTATAAATGCTTTGTATTTTATTACTGAACAGCTATAAGTACACAATATTTAAAATTATGTCCCCTCAGGCAGAAATAAGGTACCCAATTTGACTAATTCTGAGTGCAATTGAAACTAAGTAACTTTAACTATGCTAAATCAGTTTTTTATAATTTTTTTGGAACTTAACCTTAGGTTATCATCCTCATCATAATTTTACTTGAACCTTTGGGAGTTGTGACCCACCTGGTATGACATAAATAGCACTTCACTTGTGATCAGAAGACTTGGATTTAAAAATCAGCCACCACAGGATCATTTGCTCACTGGTTCTAAACAAGAACTCTTAGCTAGGGCAGGCAGAATCAAAGTAAAATGAAGAACAAGATTAAAATGTAACTGGTGAAATGTTTAACAAAATTAAATAAAATATAACATTATACAGATAATGTTGATTTGTGATTCTCTAAGTCCATACCACAGAGATCCATTTTTATTTGTTTGATACCATCTTCCTCAGGGCATCAATACTGGGCAGACTGTAACTAACACTCAACCTATATTGGGACTCCAACATTGCTATTCTGATCTTTTCAGACTCCCAATGTCTGAGGCATAAGAAACACAGAACCCAAGGATTAGGACAGAGGCCACAGAGGAGATAAGGCTCTTAACACTCTCACTTCACAGGGTTGTCTTTCACCAAAAATGAGGAAAATAATATTCTAAAAAGATAAGTAACTTATTAAAATAGGTAGTAAAAAATAGACAATTGTCTTGCTGTATGACCTTAGGCAAATCACTCAAACACTTGGAACCTCATTTCCCACATCTGTAAAATAGGAATAATGTCTGTACCACCTAGTTTGCAGGGATATTTTAGAAATCAATTGAGATAAATAACAGACAGAACTTTGTACCCATCACATACTATGCAAATCTGAGTTATTTTTAACAGTATGATGAGCAGACATATATATGGGTCCAAATGAATTTTCATTTAATGTATTGTCTCTCAAAAGTGATATGACTAAAGCAATCACTGAATGAAGTACAGACATCTGAAGTAAAGAGGAAGAGACTGAAGGTGACAATACCATTTTTTTTTATTTTAAACATTATTTTATTTGGTCATTTCCAAACATTATTCACTGGAAGCAAAGATCATTTTCTTTTCCTCCCCACCCCCTCTCCCACCACCTTTCCCTCTCCCGTAGCCGACACACGATTCCACTGGGTATCACATGTGTTCTTGGTTCGAACCCATTTCCCTGTTGTTGGTATTTGCATTAGAGTGTTCATTTAGAGTCTCTCCTCAGTCATATCCCCTTCCCCCCTGTAGTCAAGCAATTGTTTTTCATCGGTGTTTTTACTCCCATAGTTTATCCTCTGCTTGTGGTTAGTATTTTTTTAGATCCCTGCAGATTGTTCAGGAACATTGCATTGCCAGTAATGGAGAAGTCCATCACCTTCAATTGTACCACAATGTATCAGTCTCTGTGTACAATGTTTTCCTGGTTCTGCTCCTTTCGCTCTGCATCACTTCCTGGAGGTTGTTCCAGTCTCCATGGAATTCCTCCACTTTATTATTCCTTTTAGCACAATAGTATTCCATCACCAACATATACCACAATTTGTTCAGCCATTCCCCAATTGATGGGCATCCCCTCATTTTCCAATTTTTGGCCACCACAAAGAGTGCAGCTATGAATATTCTTGTACAAGACTTTTTCCTTATTATCTTTTTCAGGTACAAACCCAGCAGTGCTATAGCTGGATCAAAGGGCAGACAGTCTTCTATCACCCTTTGGGCATAGTTCAAAATTGCCCTCCAGAATGGTTGGATCAATTCACAACCCCACCAGCAATGAATTAGTGTCCCTACTTTGCCACATCCCCTCCAGCATTCATTACTTTCCATAGCTGTAATGTTAGCCAATCTGCTAGGTGTAAGGTGATACCTCAGGGTTGTTTTAATTTTCATCTCTCTGATTATAAGGGATGTAGAGCACTTTTTCATGTGCTTATTAATAGTTTTGATTTCTTTGTCTGAGAACTGCCTGTTCATGTCCCTTGCCCATTTATCAATTGGAGAATGGCTTGATTTTTTGTACAATTGATTTAGCTCTTTGTAAACTTGAGTAATTAGACCTTTGTCAGAGGTTTTTGTTATGAAGATTGTTTCCCAATGTGTTGCTACCCTTCTGATTTTGGTTACATTGGTTTTGTTTGTACAAAAACTTTTTAATTTAATGTATTCCAGATTATTTATTATGCATTTTGTAACTCTTTCTAATTCTTGCTTGGTTTTGAAGTCTTTCCCTTCCCAAAGGTCTGACATGTATGCTATTCTGTGTTCGCCTAATTTTCTTATAGTTTCCTTCTTTATGTTCAAGTAATTCATCCATTTTGAATTTATCTTGGTGTAGGGTGTGAGGTGTTGATCTAAACCTAATCTTTCCCACACTTTCCTCCAATTTTCCCAGAAGTTTTTATGAAATAGTGGATTTTTGTCCCAAAGGCTGGGATCTTTGGGTTTGTCATATACTGGCTTGCTGAGGTCACTTACCCCGAGTCTATTCCACTGATCCTCCTTTCTGTCTCTTAGCCAGTACCAAATTGTTTTGATGACCGCTGCTTTATAATATAGTCTGAGATCTGGGACTGCAAGGCCCCCTTTCATTGTATTTGTTTTTCATTATTTCCCTGGATATCTCTGATCTTTTTTTCTTCCAAATGAACTTTGTTATGGTTTTTTCTAAATCAGTAAAAAAAATTTTTGGAACTTCCATGGGTATGGCACTAAATAGATAGATGAGTTTGGGTAGGATGGTCATTTTTATTATATTGGCTCGTCCTACCCATGAGTAGTTAATATTCTTCCAATTGTTCAAGTCTAGTTTTAGTTGTGTGGAAAGTGTTTTGTAGTTGTGTTCATATAGTTCCTGTGTTTGTCTCGGGAGATAGATTCCTAAGTATTTTATTTTGTCTAAGGTAATTTTGAATGGGATTTCTCTTTCTAGCTCTTGCTGCTGAGCTGTGTTGGAATTATATAGAAATGCTGATGACTTATGTGGGCTTATTTTGTATCCTGCAACTTTGCTAAATGTTGTTGATTATTTCGATTAGCTTTTTGGTTGAATCTCTAGGATTCTTTAAGTAGACCATCATGTCATGTGCAAAGAGTGATAATTTGGTCTCCTCCTTGCCTATTTTAATGCCTTCAATTTATTTTTCTTCTCTAATTGCTACTGCTAGTGTTTCTAGTACAATGTCAAATAATAGAGGTGATAATGGGCATCCTTGTTTCACTCCTGATCTATTTGGGAATGGATTTAGTTTATCCCCATTGCAGATATTAGTTGATGGTTTTAGATATATACTGTTTATTATTTTTAGGAACAACCTTTCTATTCCTATGCTTTGTAGTGTTTTTAGTAGGAATGGGTGTTGTATTTTATCAAAGGCTTTTTCTGCCTCCATTGAGATAATCATGTTATTCTTGTTGGTTTGTTTGTTGATGTGGTCAATTATGTGGATGGTTTTCCTAATATTGAACCATTCCTACTTGATCATGGTGAATGATTCTTCTGATCACTTGCTGGAGTCTTTTTGCTAGCATCCTATTTAAGATTTTTGCATCTATGTTCATTGGGGAGATTGGTCTATAATTTTCTTTCTCTGTTTTTGGCCTGCCTGGCTTTGGAATTAGTACCATGTTTGTGTCATAAAAGGAGTTTAGTAGAACTCCCTCTTTGCTTATTATGTCAAATAGTTTGTATAGTATTGGAGTTAGCTGTTCTTTGAATTTTTGATGACAATACCATTTTTAATGTCTCTGAAAACAATCAAATATGCTTCTTCTTACCACATGGCTAGCCAATGCCAATCTATTTCAATGTCTATACATGCTTTGTTGTCTTCTCCAATTCACTCCCTTTAAATCCCATAATAATTCACTCAGAAACAAGCACTGTATTGTCTCCCTATGAAGAAATGCACCTCAAGTGATCTATGTACATGCTAGAACTCCATTACATATATATTAATTATAAATTCTTTAGAATTTTAGCATCTTGAGCAAATTTTGTAATTGTTTTCCAGAAAGGGGAAGTCTGTGAGATCCTAGATACATAGATACAAAAAAAGATTTTATTTTATTTTGTTTCCTACAGAAAAAAAATATCAGCATATATGGCTAAGACAACATGGTTAAACATGATGGAGGCATGTCAGAGGGAAGTACTATGCAAAACACAACCTCATGTTACAAGATGGGGAGAGAAAGATGCACCCTGGTCATCTGTATGTGTTTAGCTATTTTGGGGAGATGGAGTCAGTGTGGAGAAAAGCTTATTCCAGACAACCATCTGGTAGGTTCCTATTTTAAGGAATTATTCTTGATATATAGGTGCTAAGCTCAGTTGTTTCCATGCCACTAAAGGCCTTCAAGTGCTGTAAGAACATTCCAAAATTAACCATCTCTAAATCTACACCCCTGAGACAAAATCTGAATTACTCCACCCTAGTTATAGTTCTGATTAGCAGAAGTTTCTCCATTCCAACTCCCCTTATGTAACCATGAACGAATAAGATTGGTCTGGAAAGGCTTTAAAGTCCCTTCCAGGTATAAATCTATAGTCCCTTCCACTTACTTTAGTAAATGTCAGTTAGGTCTACGGGATTCCTCAATATATGCTGGATTCAGAAAGCAGAGACCCATACCCAGAGGTAAGGACAAAACAGATTTCATTGGTAGAAATTATGTAAATGCATTAGTTGTTGACTCCATTATGTCTCAAGAAATACATTTCCATAGGTTCAAGTCACTAAAGATTAAAGATTGTTGAGTATTCATCAAAGAATCAGGGAATGATAGTACTTTACAGGTACATATCATTGAACTGTTTTGTTTGCATTATTTGAAGTCTCTTCTCATTCCTTTAGTATTTTCAATAAAGATGCTTCTTTTAGGGATAATATAAGAGAAATTAGACTAGGATATGAACAGAGAAGATTAATACCATCCAATTCTGAAAGACTCGAATTTCCTCTAGGTTATCAACTTCCAATTAACTCTTTCCTCTAGTTATGTTTTTTCCTTTGAAATGATGATAAATAACATCACAGTCTCTGAGCACATTTTCATAACCACAAAAATGCTCATATTCTGAGAGCTTTGAAAATAGGTATGGAGAAGAATTATGAAAAAGTTTTGTACCCTCCCCAAATATTCCATTTTCCCAAAAAAAATGTAATATCCAAATTTTTCAATCTGAGCTTTGCAACAAGCATGTGTTAAATGCTTCCCATATGCAAAGCAAATGCATATTGGGATGCAAATACAAGATCAAACAGCAAAACAAAACAGATATTTCTTTTTTTAATTTTTAAAAATTATTATTTATTTACTTATTTTAAAATAGTTTTCCATGGTTACATGATTCATGTTCTCTTCCTTTCCTCTTCCCTCTCCCTTCCCGGAGTTGACAAGGAAGTCTACTGAGTTATAAATGTATTATCACTTGATAACTATTTCCATATTTTTCATTTTTGTAATAAATTAATCTTTTAAAACCAAAAACTCAAATCATATACCTATGTAAGCAACATATGAGTAAAAAACTCCTATGTTTTTCTTCTGTGTTTCTTCTCCCATAATTTTTTTCTTGAAATGTGGATAGCATTCTTTCTTCTAAGTCCCTCAGGATTGCTATTAGTAGCAAAATCTATTATATTTGATTGTCCCACAATGTTTCAAATACAGTATACAATCATGGGGGACCAAGGAGCTAAATCCCCTCAAACTCTCCCTCCTCTATCCTGTAAGTTAACAAAGAGGACACAGGTGTAGAGAAGAGAACAACAAGAAAGATATAGAAAGCAGAAAGAAAACTCCTCCCTGGCTTCAGAGGCCAGGCTCTAGCCCAAACTATGTGTGTTGACTGTTTGATTCCAATTATGTGTTAAGCTTAGTTCCCACAGTATAAGAGATGAAATAGGGACTGCTTCTAGCTTGGGAAGCAGTAGCCTAAAGCGTGTTGATAGAGTAACATGGCAGATTAAAGCTAGATTAGTATAAACCTGCAGAGTGTAAGAATCTCTTCTCCTTTTGCGTGACCCTACCCCTCCATCCCAAATTCTGGGATTCCCAAAATTGCATCATACAATTCTGGTTTTCCTGGTTCTGCTCATTTTACTCTGCATCAGTTCATGCAGGTTTTTCCAGTTTATATAGAAATCAAGCAGTTCATCCTTCCTTATAGCACAATAGTATTCCATCACCATTGCATACTACAATTTATCCAGCTTTATCCCAATCAAGGGACACAACCTAATTTTCCAATTTTTGCCACTACAAAGAACATAGCTATGAATATATTTGTAAAACTATTTTTATTATCTCTTTGGTGTACAATCCTGGTAGTGATATCGCTGAATTAAAGGGCATGTATTCCTTTAAAGCCCTTTGGGCATAATTCCAAATAGCCTACCAGCAATGCATTCATGTCCCAATTTTGCCACATCCCCTCCAACATTTATTACTTTTCTTTACTATAATATTGGCCAATCTGCTAGGTGTGAGGTGGTACATCAGAGTTGTTTTGATTTGCATTTCTCTAATCAGGAGAAATTCAGAACTCTTTTTCATATGATTATTTATAGTTTTGAAAACTGCCTATAAAAATAGGTGGGTAGTCTGACTGGTTGTTGTGGTTGATGGTGAGATACCAAGGTTTAGCTGGTTCCCTGGTACCCCCAGGTAAGGGATCTGTGAGCCTCCTCATAGGGCCAGTGCACTGCTCAGACAGACAGTTTTCAAAATAGGACAGGGATTTATTTGAATCATGGTAAAATAGAGGGGAGGATTAAAAAAATAGGTTTCCCTAGAACTAAGGATTCTAGCTAAGTTCCCACCACTACAATCCCTACATGGGGATTTCTTCATTTGCTTTCAAACTCCTTAGATCCCTACTCTATCTGTTTAAAATTCCCAGCTATCCTTCTGGGTAAATATGGCTGCAATCTAGACGCGACTCGCTTTCCCCCCACCTTGGCACCGAACAAAATAGACTACCTCAAAAGAGCATAAAAATCACCTTTGGACAAATGGAGGGACTCTCCAGTACCCCACAGAAACGAAGGTACGTGGGGTTAGAACATTCCCACACTATAAGGAGGAGGAAAAGCTCGCACAAAAATGTGAATTGAGCCACCCCTCCACCCCCAAACCAGAGTAAGCTATTAGAGCACTCACTGGGACAGCAAATGAGTGAGGAGCTTCTCTGTCGGGGGGGGGGCACACTAGGGTCCTTGGGATCTAAAGATTGCAAGGAAACGACCTCTCAGGGTGGTATTATGGGAGAATCCTGAGCTGATCACAGGGGGATGAGGAGATGAACTCTGGGTGGTTGTGCTGAACATCTGGGCAGAGCTAAACACCTGGGCAGGCGGCACTGATTGCCTGGGCAGTTGGGCTGAACAAAGGGACCTGCTCTCTAAGAAACCTCGGAGACTGGGAAGAACTAGTATGAGGCAACCTAAATTCACAGAAAACCCACCCATTTCACACATACCCCAGACCAAAAAAAGAAAGTGTTATAAAACACTAAAGGGATGGCTCACATGTCCCAAAATCAAGCCTCCAAGAAGAAAGGGGGGAAAAAGTGACTATTGAAAAATTTATGGAGGGAGTACTCAAGGAAAAGAAGAGAAAGGGATGAAATCCAAACAAAATCAGAACATGCCTCCTAAAATGGAAACTATCCACAAGCTCTGGAATATCTCAAACTGGAGCTTACCCAAAAGATGGAAACTTTTTGGGAAAAAAATGGGAGAAAGAGATCAGCAGTCTGATAGACAAGACCTCACAATTGGAGAAGGAGCTAGAAGCATCTAATAGAAAGGCAAACAAAGCTGAAAAGCAAAACCAGTCCCTAACGACCAGAATTAAGCAGCTGGAAGACAGCGAGCATGCCCAAAAGATGGAAACCTTTTGGAAAGAAAAATGGGAGAAAGAGATCAGCAGTCTGATAGACAAGACTTCACAAATGGAGAAAGAGCTGGAAGCATCTAATAGAAGGACAGACAAAGCTGAAAAGCAAAACCAGTCCCTAATGACCAGAATTAAGCAAATGGAAGAAAGCGAGATTACAAAACAGCAAGTATCAATAAAGCAAAGCCAAAAAATTAATGAATTAGAAGAAAACATGAAATATATCACTGAAAAGTTCACAGACTTGGAAAACAGAGGAAGAAGAGACTACCTCAGAATTATTGGTCTCCTTGAAAAAAACAGAGATAAACAAAAACCTTGATGCTATTCTACAGGAGATTATAGAAGAAAATTGCCCACATATTCTGGAGCAAGGGGGCAAAATAGAAATAGACAGGGTTCATAGAACACCCTCTATACTAAATCCCCAAAAGACAACCCCCAGGAATGTAATCGCCAAATTCAAGGGCTTCCAAGAAAAGGAGAAAATCCTACAAGAAGCCAAGAAGAGGAGCTTCAGATATAGGGGGGCTCCCATAAGGATCACACAGGACTTAGAAGCTAACACACTAAGAGACAGCAAAGCATGGAACACGATATTTAGAAAGGAAAGAGAGTGGGTTAATCCAACCAAGAATCAACTACCCAGCAAAACTGACTATATAATTCCAGGGGAAAGTATGGGCATTCAACAAAATAGAAGATTTCCAAGCATTTGCTAAGAAAAGACCAGAACTTAGTGGAAAATTTGACTTCCAATCACAGAAAGCAAGAGAAACATGAAAAGGTAAATATGAAAGAAAGGGATAAGGAGATAAATCTTATCTTTTTCTTTAACTCAAACTCTCTTCTATAAGGAATACATTTACATCAAATTATATATATATATATATTAATATGTGGGGAAAATGTATTGTGTAACTCTCAAAAATTGTATGAATCATAAGAGTAGTTAGAAGAATCATACATAGGGAAAGATTGGGGCATCAAGATTTGGTGAAAGGGGGGCAAAGAAAGAAAAATTGGGTGGGACGCATCGATAATACTAACATTTACTTTAAGAAATAGAGGGGAGACTAAATAGAATAATCTTTCCCATACAAAGATACACATGGGAAGGTTGGGGGGGGTTAGAACTCTCATATGAGAAGGAGAGGAAGAGAGTGTGAAGTAGAATTAAACCTTACTCTCAGTGAAATCAAATCTGAGAGGGAAGAACATCTAGATCCAGTGTGATCTTGAATTCTATCTTATCCAACAGGGTAAGAAAGAAAGGAAATTCAAGGAGGGAGAGTGGGGAGGGAATATAAAAAGGGAGGGAAGGACAGGGGGGAGGGGAAGGGAGCATAAAAAGGGAGGGGCTAGAAAGGGAAGCATATCAAGGGAGGGGACTAGGGGGACTGACCCAAAGAAAATCACTGGTTCAAAAGGATATAGCTAAAGAAGAAAGGTCAGAACTAGGGGAAGAAATCAAAATGCTAGGAATCCACAAGTAACAATCATAACTTTGAATGTGAATGGGATGAACTCACCCATAAAACATAGACAAATAGCAGATTAGATTAGAACCCAAAACCCTACCATTTGTTGTCTTCAAGAAACACATATGAGGTGGGTTGATATTCACAAGGTTAGAATTAAAGGATGGAGTAAGACTTTTTGGGCCTCAACTGATAGAAAGAAGGCAGGAGTTGCAATCATGATATCTGACAAAGCCAAAGCAAAAATAGACCTGATCAAAAGGTATAGGGAAGGTAAATATATTCTGTTCATAGGAGAGGTTGCTTACAAAGGAAGATTCTGGAAGTGAATGTTTAAGTTCTTCTGAATCTCTGAAATATTCCTCAGATGAACAAGAAGATGCCACATAGGAATTTGTCTCCTATTGTGTGTGTATGTGTTTTTTTTTTCTGGGGAGTGGCAAAGGAATATGCTCATTTCTACTCCTGGCTCAGTGTGTGAAGACCATCAGAAGAGGAGAAATCAGTGTTAGAGGAGGACATAATATATTCTGGAGAAAGCCATGTTTCTTTGGATGTCATAAAATTAGAAACATAAATGGTAGTTTGTTTCATTCATTTTATTCTAAAAAATTATATTATGCAAGATATTGGCAACAGGCAAGGAATGACTTCAGTATGACTGTATTTCAATACAATATACATTTTTCTAAAACTCACTGAGCTATATAAGTACAAGAACTAAAATATTCAACCCACTTAATAAATATTGGAAAGGGATGTTTTAGAGTTGTGGTTTCATTTTTACATGAAACTCCTGGGTGGAAAAACGTATACCAATAGAAGTTGGCATCTTCCCAACAACGTAGAGTCTTACAGTTACCTAGAGAATTGAGAGTGAATCACCCAGAGCCACACAGTCATGTGTATGTGAGCTCAGAGGCCTGACTTGAAATCAGATCTCCTCGACTTGAGGACAATTCTTTACTCACTTCACAGTGCTATGTAGGAATTTGAGGAGAATAAAATTACTCCATCCCATTATTGCACTTTCTATCATACACACATAGCTTTCATCTCCCTTTACTAGATAGATCTTTGAATGAGGGGTAAGGACACTTCTTACTCTTGGGTAAGGCTCTTTTTGTTTTATGCTAAAAGAAATGACAGTTGGATCCACTTAAGTAGTTGCTATGACTAGAGAAGAATTACCATATTCTTATTTATTCTAATTCTTCTTGTAGCTCTGATGAGTCCTGCAGTTAATGGTTCTACTTTTGACAAATCACAGTTGAAGAAAGTTTCTCACATTTAATCAGCAAGATAGTGCCACATTGACCCATAACCTGGGGTGTATGGGGTGCTCAGGGAGAGTTAGCACCTTGGTATGGAGGGCTTGTTGTGCCCTCTTAGGGCAGCTCTCCAGCTCTGACCCTCACCTGACACCCAGCTCTCACTTGTGGCTCCTAGTAGCTGCTAGCATGCGGCAATGACCACATGCCGGGCAACGGCTTCGACAGGCCGGCTAAACCTTGTGAGGGTAGCCATTGGGTCATAGACCCTTGGTGAACCAGGGCTTTGCTCACCCAGCATATGAAGACTGCTTTAGCTGAACAGGCAGAAGAAACCAACAAGAAGGTTCAACTGCTGAGATGGAGATGCAGCAAAGCACTGTGGAGTGCTTAGGGCTTGGAGCACAACGTTGGAGCACAATGACAACACGGCCACCCAATGCAGCTGAGGAAGTCTCCAAGTGTAATGATTTTTTGTGCCACTGAACCCAGGCTTCCAATGCCAGAGAGTGGGACTGTCTCTGTGCACCGACTTTTCCACTTAAATCTCTTTCACGCACAAGTATCTTTGTGCACATGCACAAAGACAATCGTCATTCTCGGCTTCCAAGAGACTTCTACTATGACCCACCTTCACCATTGATCTTAATTATAGCATCATGAAAAAAATTTTGATTAGTTTGATAATTTGTAAGAAAAGCTAATTCAGGGTAAAATGCAAACAATAAGTGTTTTCTGGTATGTCTGAGTACAGTCAAGACAAGTTATGAGACATTATTATATTAATAATTTAGTGAAACTGACTTCCATTGCTGAACCTGGAATACCACATGAAGCAATGCAAAATTAGCAAGTGTTTTCTTAGTCATTCTCCTGCAGAAATCTACATCACTAGTGAAATCATTTGCTTGAGAGTAAAATGGAATGATGACAGATTAAACCAGGTTTTCACCTACAAGTTCTTTAAACTCAATTGAATTAATATCCAGAGTCAGTCTCAGATGTCAAAACCACTGGAATAGGTCCTCTCTCTGAGGCATCTCAATGGATATGCTTCATAGGACATTCTAGAAAAAAAAATAAATAGAAAGAAAACTGATTCTGATGACATATCATCACTGATTATTTCTTTGCCTTCAATGACAAAATCCCCATGGTATTTGCCTTTGAGGCCTCATATAGACAAGATGAGTTGAATTTCAACAACTCCCCAGAAAACACACATATACACACAATAGGAGACAAATTCCCAAGGCATCTTCTTGTGCATCTGAGGAATGTTTCAGAGATTCAGAAGAACTTAAACAGAAGGAAGATAAACTTTCATAGATCTAAAATTGGAAAGGACTTCATGTGGACTCACAGGGCATATAATTAAAGCTCTCTAATTTTACAGAGGAGGAAACTGAAACCCAGAGAAGTTAAATGACTTGTCCAATGTTATACAGTGTCAGAAGCAATATTTGAACACACCTCCTCTGAATGTAATGTCAGTGTTCTTTCTACTATATTGAAAGAGAAATGATCCTCCAGAAGGAGATATATTTAGAGAGAAGGACCCAGATGGATTGATGGTAAAAAAAAAAAAAAACACCTAAGGACTTTCCCAGAGTCAGTGAAGCACAAAACCACTTGAGATTATTGAAAACACAAGAGTTAAGTTTATTTTGCAACTTAAGGTTAGGGAACTGATAGTTAAGAACAAAAATATCCCTGATTCTACAGAGCTAAATCTCCAACCAACTTTTACATCTCTCTCACGAGACAGTTCTTCTGATCTTCCACGCCTCCTATCAGCTCCTTGTTCTTATCTAAACCACCATCCCAAATCTGACTAACTACCTAGACTAATTATCCCAGATTGCTAATCAGTTAACCCTTAAATTATCTCCAAAAAGGCTATTGAGAATGGACTCACAGGTGGACTGAGATCTTCCCCAAGCCTGGCATTGGCTTCTTAGGTAAAACCCCCAAAGTCCCAGATGTTAAAATCTTTGAATTACTTTAGTAATTCAAATTGACACAACATTGCAGGGAAAACCAAATCACCTCCAAGGTATATTCCAAGGCTCAAGAACCTCCAAGTTTCTCCACAAACTGGTTAGGTCACAGTAGCTGATGGAGCAGCTGTTCTCCCTTCCAGCTCAGGGACAGGAAAATCAGTGAAGTATCAGTTAACTCCCAAACCTCTCTCTGCAGTTCTTCTCATTCTAGAATCTTTCCCAGGGTTCATGGAAAAATTTTCCTCTCTCCCTTTTAGAGACAATTTTTTCATTTTCTCTTACCCCATATCTCTCTATTCCTATAATATTATATTACTTCCTTTTCCTGGTTTAGCTCATTTACTCTCCCTTCTTATATTCTGTAATCTAGCTTAAGTGGTTTCTGTTCAACCTCAGATCCACAGCTATTTTCTATGTCTTTCTTTATGCCTTTTTCTTATTTAAAATTTTTTTTGTTAAACTTGGAAATCATATACAGATATGGTACAAAGATACATAAATCTATAATTTCATAACATAGGTGAACATGGTATACAAATAAAAATGCAGATAGAGAATACTTTTTCCTCTCCCCATTGAGATAACATCCCAGTTATCTTGGATAACAAATTATCTTCCTTGTATTCCCCCTAATTAATCCAATCACTGTAATTTTGCCATCTTTTCAGAGTTAGCTTATGAACCTTATGGTGTTGGTATTTTTTTTTAAGTGCCTGAAACGAAAAACACCAGAGAATATTATCCACAATTGCTGATTTGGTAGCAAACCTGTCTGACCCTATAATTTAATCAATTCAGGAATCCCCTTATATCCTACTTCAAGGTCATAAGTTCTATGGAACAGTCATTACTGTTTCCTCCTCTCTACCTTCCCCCAGTAACAACCAAGCTACAGTGGGCTCTGATAAGTGGCTTTTCACTATATCTTTTTTTAACCTTTATGTTCTGTCTTAGAATTGATATCAAACATAGGTTCCAAAGCAAGACAGGAAGAAAGGCTAGGCATTTGAGATTAAGTGATTTGGCCATGATCACACAGCTAGGAAGTTTCTAGGAAGCCAGATTTGAAACCAGGGTTCCCCCAACTCCAAGTCTGGAGCACTTTATCCACTGAGATACTTAGCTACCCCACCTTTCATCTTATTTTTCTTGGAACTAGAACTTCATTGTACTCCCTGTATGCCTTTTCCTTATGGCATGCTGGAAACAGACTCTTCTTCACTCCTCATCTCATGCTTCATATTTTCAAACCCTTTCTCACTTTAAGGACCAGCTCAAAAATCATATCCTTCATGGAACTCTAATTCACTCTGACCCTTTCCTTCAACCTAAATATAATTTACCCCTTCTTGGTTTTCTCATACTATTTTATCTTTACTTTTTCCTTACCTTTTTTCACTCTCTACCTTGCACATTAGTTATTCACTTCTATACATAGCATTAACCTCTATTATATCTCAAGCTACTGGAGAAGAGGATCCATGTCTTATCATCATTTCTGTAGCACTTAATGCGTCCTGCATTATTTTTCTTTTGTTTTGTTTTGTTTTACTTGAGATTTAATTGGAATAGGAAACTATTGATAAGGAAAATCAATTTAACTAATCAAGATCCACACCCTTCTATACAGTTTTGTTGAGTTGCTTAGGCAAAATGATGTTAAATGACTTGCTCAGAGTTCCACAGATATCGTTTCCAAAAGAGTATTTGATCTTAGCTGTTCTTTACTCAAATATGGCTCTATCCACTTGCCATACTGTGTGTTTTGTTTTGCTTATAATTGCCACTTAAAAGACACTGAATTGATCTACAAGAATCATAACTATGTTAGCTCATTTTTGTCAAAGAACTCTTCTGACCCTATATTCTGATACTAAGGTTCACTTTGCTGATACAGAAAAATACTTGCAAATTTCTATGAGGCCAGTTTCTTTCTCCTACCAAAGCCTACTTTAAAATTGTGACCACTAATTATAACCTTGAAATGTGACCATGGAATATGCCTTTTTATCTGAGCTAATATATATATATATATATATATATATATATATATATATATATGTCCACCTTACTCCTCCAACTACATTGTGCCAAGGTCTAATGTTTCTCCTCCCTGCCTATTTCTGATAAGACATAAACAGTCTTGGTTGATAAGTCATGGGAAGTTAAGATATGGGCTGGAACTACATACACATAATATTATTTATAAAAGATGGAAGAAATAGCTAACAAAAACCAATATGAAGACATCTTGATCACTTTCCATGAAAGAGTAGAAGCTTTAGGTGGTTATTCCAAGGAGTATGGCATAGCTCACACTCCTTTACAGTCTTTCCAGTAACAGAATTGGTTCCAGGTCAATAGACACAATTTCTAGCCAAGATCTCCATGCAAATATTTTCAGGATATGATACAGGTAATGGGGCCAAGACAATCACTTTATAGCATGAAAACATAGTTTCTCTAGAAGATTTCCTTATGGGGGAAAATAAATAATATCAACTCTTTGTGAATAGCTGGAATTCTGTGAGCAAATTTTCAGTTAATCATTTCTTCATCATCTCTTCAACCCATGCTAGAGTCTTGAACATTTAATCATGTGATTTTATCAGTGAGAAGAGTCAGAGAAGTTTATTAATATTAAAATATCCAATGGAGGTAACATAACTTAATTTGGAGTCTGTTGTATGTTTATTTGCTATAATGTCATATTTCGAAGAATTCTTGGCACGAAAAGAAAATTAGACCTATTTTTGACCAGCTAAATGCCAATAAAGTCCTAACAATAATAGCAAAATCTCAATTCAAAGGTATAGAGCGCTATAGAATTATCACCCTTTTGAAGTCTATTATTCCATTTCATGCTCATAACTGTGTGATAGAAGTATTATCACCATTTTACAGATGAAAAAAATTTAGTTAAAGGAAGGGTAAGTAGCTTTCCCAAGATCAAGTAGTTAATAACAGCACAGTGAAACCCAAATACAAATTTCCTAATGCCAAGTTTAGTATTATATCCACTGTATTATAATACCTTTTGCTAAATTATTTCTCTCTATTTAGCTTTGTAACTCAATAGGTCAGCTAAAATCCCACCTTCTGAAAGAATCTTACTGAGTCCTTACTTCTGCTATCTTCTTTCTGACAATATCTTCAGTTTCTCCTGTATATATTTTGTTTTTGGATCATGTTATCTTTTCTGTTAAATTATTAGTTCTTTGAGAGCAGGGACTTTTTTTGCCTTTTTTTTGTATCTTTTTTGTACCTTTTTTGTATTTTTAGTACAGTGCTTTGCATATAGAAGGTGCTTAATAAATGCTCATTGACTTGTGTCATAATTTGGTTGAATTGTTCCTGTGTATTTCCTATTTGGGGAATAATTTTTAGTATATTTATATTCTGTCCAATTATTTTTTTAAAAGTCTCAACTAACAAAATATTTCCCAAAAGTTATTTTCTTCATAAGACATTTAATAAATGCTTTTTGACTCACTGACTAACTAATCATCTTAAAAGTGAAGAATTTAGTTAACTTACAATATTGATGGTTATCTTATTTGCCATATTTAACAAGTCTGTTCATATCAATTTCAATTGAAGGGAATATCTTATTGATTGTAAACCTCAAAATTTCTCAGAATTATGAATGTTAGGGGTTTCCCCCATTGGGGAATCTTCTACTTAAAAAATTCCCTAGCAGATGGTGAGAACACTACTTGAATGTGAGGGCTCCTTGCCTTGGGAATATCCCTACTCCACCCTACTTAGGACTGCTTTAGGACAGAGAGCTCCTTGAGAACAATGAAAAGTACTTTGATCCATGGTTATGGAAGGGACAGGAAGTTCTTTGAGTCATGACTGTTTTAGAATTGATACAATGGGATACTAAGTACCTATAAAGGTGGGGCAACTTGTAAACTACTTAAACCTAAAAGGGTGATAATTTATTCAGAAGTTTTTTTCTAATGACATTTGTCGACACAGCAGCATTTTTTCCTGACTTACTAAAGAGATTAAAACTACTCAGCTGAGAATTCAAAATGGGCGGTCCTTTAGAAACATCTACAGTGATTGGTAGATATAAGGACTTAGGGGAGGTGACAGAGAAGATTTTGCCCTTAAAAATAAGAGCTCAGGGAAGAGCTGGAAAGTCATTCTGAAACATTCAGATTGGAGAGACTGATTCTGAGGAGACTGATTCTGAAACATTCAGATGGAGGAGGGAGCTGTGAAAGCAGCTGAGATGCTGCTGGCCTGGTGTCATTAGAAATCCTTACTTAAACAGATCTTATGGTGAGTTATAAAAAATTGACTGATTTCTCTTTTAAGACTCAGGTCTAGGCCATATTGGCTTGAGGCCCTTCATACTTATTCCTTTCTTATTCTCTCTCTCTTTCTTTGATTACTCGTATTGTTCGTTAAAAATCTCTATAAAACCCAATTGACTTGGGTATTTGAATAATTGGGAATATTTCTCTGGTGACCACCTTATATTTGATTTTAAAACCCAAGACACTGTAGTGAAACATATTTCTGTGGTCAAATTTACCCACCCTCTCTTATATCTATCACAATTTATATCTTCCACTATTTTAATCACTACAGTTTAAGAAATCAACCATTTTAAATCTCACAGATATGACTCACATCAGGACCACTGAAAGATCAAATGTGAATATACTTAAGTCTGTTTGTGCATGCATTCATATAAACCATCCACTGACATAATATAGTAAAAGAGTTAAAGGAATAGAAAGAGTAAAACTGTACAATAATTTACTAGCTGAAATTGGTCAGATTATACTTATAAAAATATACTTTCACCGGGATTTAACATTTTTAGTTCTGATACCTTAAATAGCTGAGAATATGCTTCAGACCATTCAACCTTCCAAAAAATTTAGGCTAAATACAAAAAAAGTCTTTAAACTAGAGTCATATTAAAAGAATAATGTTTGTATAAGTGAAGCAAGCTTGACCATGCTTCAAGGATCATCTATAAATAATGAAGTGAGTTGAGAAGGGGAAGGGAATTCTACAAATTGAAATGAGTATGGAATTCAAGCTGATTCCTTTCAGAAGTAACCACTTCATGACAAAAGAAGAAAACTTGACTTTGAACTTGGACAGGTCCCCTCCAACTCCTATCTTGACTAGAGCAGAACTTTCAAGCTTTGAATAGTCTAGAGAAGTTGGATTGACCATGTCTCTTCATTTACCTGGCATTATACAGATGCAAAATATTTCCAAACTTTTAAGGAATATGCTTGTCTGTTTTTATGTATGTAGGTATTGTGAGAATTAAATTTAAGGATTTGACTATACATGAGAATTCTAAAATAATAGGTGGTCTCCCATTTAAAATATTATAGCTCAACTCAAAACAGCTTTTAATAGCCTTTATTTACAAAAAGGTGGAAAGAGTGAAAGTAGAGAAATGCAGAAAGAGGGTAAAGAAGAAGACCCTATCATACTAAATATTGCTTTGATGCTTGGCTCAGCCTGGCAGGGCTTCTTAACCCACAACCAGAAGACCTGGAGTTCTATCCACTATGGCCTCCTCCAAGAAGGAAAGGCGTCTCCAAAACTAATCTCTTTCCAGACACCAGGAAAGAAAGGCCAGCTACTCACTCACACAAGAGGCAGTCCAAGTCCCAAGTTACCTGCAAGAGGCAGCTCACCAGTCAAAGATAACTACCAAAGACTATCTCCAGAAGTCTGCTTGCAGAAGACACTCTCTAGCCAAAGAAGTTCAGGACTTATAATGACTTATTGTCCCTTCCTCCCTTCACAGGGGCCAATCATAGCTTCCAAATTCCCTAGCACTGTCCAGGAGGGCAGTGTCTATAGGATCCACTTCTTATCTCTGAAGGTATTACTCTTATCATAGGCCTCTGAAGGTATCAACATTTATCATAGGATTGACAAGTTTCTAACTGACTGAGTTATCACCCACTTTAGCAAATGATTTGCGAATACTCTTATTTAGTGTTAGGTAGGGGCACTTTGAGTTCTGGAGTTATCACTCATTTTAGCAAGTGAATTATAAATTCTCTTATTTCTTCAAGTAAGTGACTTGAGAATTCTCTTACTTGATGGCTAAAGTGTTAAGTAGGGGTATTTTCAGTTTTGGTTGATCGATTTAAAAGTTGCTAATGCTAGACTAAGAAAGTCTGATTCACACTTCACAGTATGTATATATTCATGCATGAATGAATAAAAACCCTCCAATTACATGAGGATATTTATAATACTCATCTTCCCATTGGCATAGTATCCCCAGATCACCTGACAATGGTCCTGAACTGGAGAGTCAGGGACAGATTAGACTCACAAATTTATAAGGAGTCCAGCCTTATGTGAACATTTTGAGCATCCCACGAATGTGAGAAAAATGACTATCAGCAACCAAGGGCTACAAGTCACATCTTTATCACAGGTACTTTCTAAGCTTGAGTCTATTTCTTCCCTCTTGCTCCACATTTTGCATATTCTTGTAGGAAAGTATGACAGAATCTGGATATAAAGGAGAAAGATTGATTGAAAAAAATTGATTCTCAACTCATAATATTGGTATAAACCATTCAAGTCAATGGCATTGTAGAATCTTTCATTATCCATCCAAACTCTGACTATGATATACAGCTATCCTAGCTCTAGAAACCCAACTCATAAATAGAAATGGGAATTAGAAGGAGCTATAAATAGAATAAATTCAAAAACTGATCTTTAATGATATAAGGATAGAAAGTGCATGAATATCATATATCATTGTGCCTTAAATGAGATGAGTATAAAATAATAATTCAGACCTGGAATTCTTAAACTGATATCTGTAGATAAATTTCAAAACCAATGAACTCAGATGAGAATAAAAATATCTTGATTTCAATATAATTGGTTCTTTTTATTTTATGCATTTAAAAATATATTGTGAGAAGGTAAATGGTGAATGTGTCCATTGTGAATAAAAGATCTTGATTATTTCAAAACCAATCAGATTCCTTGAAATTCCTGATTAAAGAAGAATCACAAAATATGCTCTCTAAAATCATGACTATGACACAACCAGATTTTTAAAAACACTCTCCTTCATCAATGACAGTTAATTTATATCTGAAAAATAGAATTTTTTTAAAGATGTAATAGCCCTGGATTTTCCATCAGCAGCTCTGCTTGGTTTCAACTCTACAAACACCATCCTCCACCAAACCCCAATATAAATTGGTAACCTTAAATCTCATTACCACACAGACTGATTCAGGTTTTGCTATTTAATACCATTTTAACTCTCCCTCAATTGCCTCTCTCCTCTGATTATAGGTCTGGAAAGAGAATCATTAAACTGTATTCCCAGCCTTTCTTTATAGAAGGTGCAAAACCTTCCAGATAAATCCATTTTACATAAATAACTTTGATTGGTTTCTACTCCATTCTCCACGCCCTCACAAACAAACTCCCACAAACCCCTTTAGATTCCTTTTATGTGGTGTATTTAACCATTAGATTTTAAGCTCCTTGAGAGCAGAGATTGTCTCTTTTTCTTATTTATATCTACAACATTTAGCATAGCTCCTGGCAAATAGAAGGTGCTTAATGAATGTTTATCTAATTGAAAATTGAATTGAATTGATTAAGACATTCTGTCCTTTCCCACAATTGCTATTTATCAGTTTCTCTCCTCATTGCTCTTAAATCACCTAGAATCAAAGAATATTATAACTAGGAAGGGTCACAGAGCTAATCTATTCTAACTCCTTTTCTTTAAAAGTGAAGAAATCATGATCCAGATTAAATCACTAATTTAAAAGATCAGGTTTATCATTCATTGTCAAGAAGGAAGAAAGGATGACAGGATTTGGGAAACCTTAAGTAAAATGGAATGTGACATAGTAGCTGCCTAGAAGACTACATGGAGACACTTCCATTATCCAAACTTGCTTTAGATTTTATTTTTGGTCTGCAACCAGTCTATATGCAGATTTATATATTCCTCGCAGAGAGATATACAGGAGTGAGTCTGAACATTTTCCTAAATAATTCTTTAAAATGGTAACTTAGTGGTTCAAAGAGGGAATGAATCACCAAAAAGTGAGTAGCTTGTTTTTTCTCATCAGTCAAATATCATAGTTTTAAAGATTTTTTTTCCTGAAATTATATTTGCATGTTTGATGACTTTTCAATTATGGCAAATTTGTCTTTATATAAGCAATATGAACCAGTGCTGAAGAAAGGCAGATCAAAATAGCAAAAAGGCATGAGCTATCACTTTATGAAAGTTTGAAAATTAGATTAACAACTGGAATAAGAGAGATTTTTTAAAAAGGTTTTTTATCTGATTAAATTATCTGATTTATTTATCTGATTAGCTGATTATTTTATTTATCTATTTATTTATCTGATTAATTATCTGATATATTTATCTGAATCAGATTTAATAAAAATGGATAGGAAGAAAAGATACAATTTCTTATGCAACTTCCCCACAGCAAAACATTAGATTTAGTTAATATGTTTCTCCATATTGAGAATACCTGAGTATATTATGTTGCAAAAATCCAAATGCTAAAGCTATAGGCAATTGCAGATGATAAGGAGAGCATTTTTTTTCTTGACATGAACACAGGAAACCTGTTTGTTGACAGCATTATCTAATTTCAGTTAAGGCTTTGAAGTAATCATTTAGACTGACCATATTTGGATAAGTTTTTTTTTTGCTGGGGGACAAACTTCAAGGCTCTAGAAATAAAGAAATTGATCCATATTATATCCTTTTGGATTTCTCTTCCTCAATTCCTGTAGCTTTCTTTGCTAATCATCTAGTAATTCATGTACCTGTGCTCCCTTTGTCTATCAAACAGTACCATAGACTTAGTAAATGTTGTTTCCTAGCTATTTTCTTAGGTAGTGAGTGGGAGAGTTAAAGTGGACTGGGCCAACAGTTTGAATCACTCAATAGTAATCATTGTTCCTAAATTGATCTAAACCGCTATTCCCTTGAAAGGAATTCCTGATTTAATAAGAAGGATAAAATATGGTCTCCAAGATCATAACCAGAACCTGGTCAGATTTTAAATAAGATTTAAAGAATAATCACCACCCAGTCCTCCAGGTTTTCTATTAATTTTTGTTTCATTAAGACAAACAATCCAGGGGGCATCTGGGTAGCTCAGTGGATTGAGAACCAGGCCTAGAGACAGGAGGTCCTAGGTTCAAATCTGGCCTCAGCCACTTCCTAGCTTTGTGACCCTGGGCAAGTCACTTGACCCCCATTGCCTAGCCCTTACCACTCTTCTGCCTTGGAGCCAATACACAGTATTGACTCCAAGACAGAATGAAAGGGTTAAAAAAAAAGACAAACAATCCTTTGAGAAATGACCAGTGATTCTCTATATAGCCACTGAATTCTTTATGAAGGAACAACAAGCAGAGAGGGCATGTTACCCTAAATAGGCCCCATATTGTATTCTTAATAATCTGACAATCAAAGGCTAAGCATTCATCTCAATCAACATCTAGGGAGAGAGAACTTCTTGGCTCATAATCCCACTCACTTTTACCTCACTGAGTCCAAGTAAATCATATAAATTATAGAAATAAATAGAAATTATAGAAATAAAGTAAGTAATAAGAAGTTATATCATATAGAAAACACTCTCACCACCTATTTCCTAAAAACTTCTACTTTTCAAGACTAGGGGCTAGAGGTGATGAATCCATTCCCCATTCCAAATATTAAACAGAGCCTGAAAGAAGCAATGACAATCTCACTCATAAAAGATCTGTTAAAGAATTTAGGATTTGACAATGATTTAGTAGAATACTTTCCCCCTGTTCTTCTGTGGATTAGGGGATAGAAAATACACTTACTGTGAAACACAAGCCTCAGAATCCAGAAGGTGCAGTTTTTCAAATAGACAGATATATTCAATTAGCTAGTATTTCTCTGCTGTTATTGAAGGCCATGTTGAATCATATTTTATTCTTTTTTTCAATTATATAATTCTTCTAGTTTGCATATTTCTATTATTGACTTCATAGGTTAATCATAGTGTTAATTGGTTTTTGGGAACCCCAGATTTGTCCCTGCCCCTTGGAAAAATGCCTTGGGAAAATACAGGGAGCCCTAGACTGATTTTGTTTCAGAATGGACAATAAACCTTAAAGTTTGATCCCAATTTAGGTGGGACTAATAGATATAATCAAATGTTAAGTACCCTTTTTTCTTAAAAGTTTCTTCCATTGTATCAAAGTCCTCTCCCAGCAAGTCCAGCCTTTGACTGGATGTTTTCTTTAGTATCCATTGTAAAGCATTAGCTCCTCCCTGAGAATCCTGTCTTGGACTTCTCATTTCCTTATAGCTATTGTAAAGCCAACCAATTATATTTCCTTGTCCTTAGTTTACCAAAAGGTACAAAAGATATCCATGTTCTATTGTTCTTTGGAGAATCAGCTAGAGAGATGATTCTCTCAGAGACACTGTCCCCAGAGCCCCCAGGGTTTGGACTTTGGGTGGTATTTAGCACTTCACTCTGTGTGGCAGCCAATTATTAAGGACCCGTTTCTTTCCTGATTAAAGACTTGGTTTTGTTGACTACTTTAGTGGTTCTGTGTCTTTCTAAGTTGACAGTAGCAAATATTTAGTACCAAGTTAGTTCAAACCTGATACTTTGACAATCAAAAATTAACTATATTTTCAAACAAAACAAGAATCCAAGACAACTCCAAAGGACTCGTGATGAAAAAGAATATACACCCTAGAAGGAAAACATAGAGTCTAAATGAAAATTGAAACATACCACTCTTTATTTCCTTCATGAAATTTTCTCTAGCATAAGCAATATATGTCTTATTTTACAACATAACAATCAGGGATAATTATTATATGATAACATTTTATAGCTTATATAATATTACATTCCTTGTTAGGGAAGAAGGAGCAGCCAGTGGGAGGAGGAAAAGAATGCAACAGAGATTTTTGGACATAGTGAATGTGAGAATATATTTTTATTGGATAAGCATATTTATTACAATTTATTACATATAACAAATCATATGTGTTATTATGTTACATATTATATCATTATATATAAAATGATAATAAAAAGAAAAAGAAACATGAACAGTTCCTTTATAAAACAACAAAGAATATTTTTTTGTAAAAAAGTTTAACTATATCTTCCATTTCTCTCTATTTTAATCATCCCAATAAACTATCTTTTGTACCTTCTTTCAGAAAAACCAAATAATTCTGTAATTATACTCAATAATTATCCTCACTAGAAAATCAGCAGAAACTTTGAATTTGGAACCCAAGATATTAATTCATATGCCTGGTTTACATCCATTTTTAAAAGGAAAGGAAAGCTTCAACCTTTAGCTTTCAGCTCCTATACAATCCTTTCAAATGTTTATTTTCAGCATCTCTTGGTTGCTTAACTATTCATCACCCTCTCTGAATTATTAATGTTAGGCATACCCTTCTATGAATAAAGCTGTATATCCTATGTGCTACATAACGAGATTGCGAGCTCACTTCTGTTCTGTAGCTTACAGCCCACTAAGCTACCTCTCTCCCCTCCATTTTTCCACATGAAAGTCATTGCAGTGTAGAGGCTGCCATCTGTGAGCTAATTCTAAAGTTGTTAATGGCAAGGAGTCAGAGCAATTGGCATACATTTTAAAGTGCCTGTTTTAAGATTATCTATCTCTACTCATTCAATTAGAACTGTGGAAAACTCTACCCTGCTGCCTCTCTGGGCTTCAGGCAAGATCTTTCACTTCAATGCTTTTGATTGGCTTTAGGAGGATTCTTAGATCTAAACCAACTCCCAAACACAAAGCAAATTTGTGTTGCTTGATTTGTGGCAAAGCCATAACAAATTTTGCATTGATTTCCATGCCAACAACAAATGTTCTTCACTTTCTCCTTTTATTTTTAAGCTCTAATGAAAATACAGCAGGAGAGGACAGCATGATCACAGGTTCAGTGAGTCCTCTTCCCTACCTGGGACCTGTGATTCCATATGCTTCAGAAGAGCATAATGAAAGTCAAGAGGCCAGGGTTTAAGTTTCAGTTTAATGTTTACTTTAAGCAAGGTGCTTAATCTCTAAACTACTCTCCTTAATTTTCCCTACACAGGACATTAGATGATAGGCCTTTGAGGTTTTGCACAGGATACTTTAGAAGCCCACAATTATTTCTCTCCTAACTTTTGCTTTTTAGAACCTCTGGCTCCATTCAAGACTCAGATAATCCTACACAAATAATTTCTTGATACCTCTAATTGTTATTGTTCCCTTTGCTCAATTTAATTTACATTTACTAGCCAGGGGGACCTTGGGCAAATCACTTCATCTCTGCCTTACTGCAATTCATCAATAGTAAAATTGGGATAATAGTGTCTACCTCTCAGGAATATGAATGAGGATCAAATATCTAGCACATAACAGCCACTTAATAAATGTTTGTGTCTTTCTTTCTTTCCTCATCTGTTTACATCTGATACCTGATGTTAAATTTTTTATGGTTGGACTCTGAATATTAAAATTGGTGGTATCTAGGAATTTAATTTCTGCATCCCAAAATGAATTAGTAAGATAGAATGGAATTTATGGTAGTTTATTTACAATAGAATGAAGATATTAAGGAAGAGATAAAAAGTGAGAGAGATAGAGTTCTGCTTCCTCAGAGCTAGGTAGAAATTCTAAGCCCCAGCCAGGGGAAAGGAGTCTCAAGATGATAGGCCTTTCTCAGAGGTGTGAACCAGAAAGGCAAGGAAACTAAGTCAGCCTTTCACTCACCAAGGTGAGTATCCTCTAAAAGGAAAGTATTCTGAGGTCTCCTGCACAAGGTCCTCCGGGGGTCCAGTTCCACAGCCAAATGTTTTCACTCCAAGTCTGAGTGTCTGTCTTCCAGTCTCTCCTCAAGTGTTTGTCTTCTAGTCCAACTCCAAGTGACTGAATTCTTGATCTCCAAGTCTGAGTATCTAATATCCAGTCCAACTCTGAGTGACTGAAGATCTATCTCTCCTTGTGTGTTTCTGTTTCCTCTATTTAAAGACCCTTTTCTCTTGTGTAATCTCCCCTAAATGTTATGTCTACCAATCAAAGCAGACACTCCTCTCCAGGGCTGCCCACTCAATGTATGAAAAGGATGTTTACACCTTTTGTAGTTAGTTAACACCTTTTTGTGGTTAGTTAACACCTGTTTGATTAATTAACACTTTTTTTTGGTTAGTTAACATCTTTTTGTAGTTAAAATGGGTAGATCTACTTTAAATACTGAATTAACACTTTGGGGATTAAAATCTAAAAATAGATTTGGGATTACAATTTTATCTTCACTATAAAAAGAGCTAAATACATTCATTGTTACAATCCGGAGATAGCCAAATCCAATCTTCACACTGACCACTCATCAGAGTATAATTTCCTTAAGGGGAGAAACTATTTTCATGCTTTAGCTAATAGAGAACTTGTGTTGGTTTCAGGAAGACCTGAATTCAAATCTTTCCTCAGAAATTTACTAACTACATGATGTTGTTTTGTTTCAGTCTCATGTATGACTTTTCATGACCCTTTTTGGATTTTTCTTGGCAAAGATTCCTAGAGTGCTTTGCCATTTCTTAGCTCATTTTTCTGATGAACTGAGGCAAACAGGATTAAGTGGTTTACCCAAGGGCACACAGCTAAAAAGTGTCTGAGACCTAATTTGATCTCAGGTCTTCCTGGCACCATGATTATGTTGTAGGGAACTTGAGGTGAACCCAATGGGTTTCAGAAGGGTACCCTTTGCAAGGATGCAAGACTTCAAAACTTAGATTAAAAATAAAGATAGAAATTTATTATTTTTGAAGGTAATGTTGAATTTGGCCAGGAGGACGGCATAGGTGGAAGACTGCCTCCCTAAAGCACATCAAGTCTGGGGTCTTTATACTCTTTACAGCAGTTACTATGTGACTTTGGGGTGGTATGCACAGAGGCAGGGCAGGGGGAGATTTTGTCTGAAGACAAGGTGGGTTGACCCTCATAGTTTAGGGGGCAGATGAATGACTAAGATACAGCCTGATGATATCAAGACACAGTCTGAAGGTGTATATTTCTGTACATCTGAAATCTAAAAGATAATGCAAGCAGAATATTACTCTCAGGGTCTTATCAGAAGTCACAAGAATGTAAGGGAGCAAAGGAATTTCCTGTTTATAGTTTGGCCCAAAATGCTTCTGTAATTTGGATTACAATGTCCCATGCCACCTGGAATCTGCTCCATCTATCTTCTATGTACCCCTGGGGAACTCATTTAGCCTCTAAAACTCAGGTTTATCACCTATAATATGAGGTGGTCCTACTAAGTGACATATAAGAGGACCCCTCCAACTCTAATCTTCAGATCCACCTTAGTGCCTGGCACATAGCATATACTCAATACATTAGTATAACAGTACAGAGTTACAGCTGGAAGGCACATTAGAAGGAAGACAGTCCACATCCTGCCCTCCTTTATTTTATACATGAGGAAATTGAAGTCCTAGGAAATTAATTGACCTCCAAAATCACAGGTAATAATAATAAATAGTATTTTAACCTTGGTCTAGGTCCTTTCCACTATATTACTTTCCTTATGCTTGTTGAATTGAATTGAGTCTGTGAGTCAAGTCTGGTGGACTGGAGGAAACTCAACAGCTTGCAATCACAGGGCAAATATTTCAATACTTTTTCAGTGGATGAGCTCTGGAAATTCAAATATTCTCAAAGTGTCTTACAAATACTCCAACTCTGACTTTAGCCAGCAAAGAGTGGAGCTATTCCTATGCTTAGCAACAGGAAAATGTGTTGCTATATTTAAGAGAATAGCCTGAAGTATTAGAAAACTATACTATGCCATGGATTTTAATTTTATTTTTTAATTTAAAATATCACCTTTTTATGACCTGAATTCTCATGGGCCTTCTCTAATTTTATTTGAACTTCATGCTTGTCCTGGATATTTTTTAAGTATTTTGAGGGGGATAAAATCCAATCTTTCTCCATTATCAGGAGCATACTTTAAAGTAAACAAAGAAAATAATTTTTCCCTTTCCTCTTTTTAATTCTTCCCCCCTCCCTCTCTCCTTTCCTTCTTTCCTTTCTTGATTTTTTGCTTTCTTCCTTTCTTTTTTTCCTTTTTTCTTCCCTTTTTTGTTCTTCTAGATGGAAAAAATGTGAAAAAAAATCTATCAATTGATATTCTCATCATAGCATTAACCCAGATTTCATATGGCAACTTTATTTTAAAGTAAGAGTATGTAAAGCAGAAAAGGCCACTTAGAAAATAGAAAAAAGTAAAGGCTTATCTTGGTCCAGTTTCCATTGTTGGGTCCCATATTTGATAATAAATTATTTTCTCTCTAAAGGTAACTCAGATACCAAAGGAATGTTTGCTGCTTTAGGGAGGCTCTTCTTTAAACTGCCTGTTAAATTGATTAGAATGTTTAAATGCTCCACATTAAGAGAGAACTGCAATTATATTTCTTACATGACAATAACTGAGCACAATCTGTTGCCACTAATTGGCACAATCCAGAGCTTCATGTTCCCTCTCCCACAAGATTTTTTTTTAATTTGTTAGTATTCTAATCCACAATACTCCACACCCCAAGGTGGAGTACTATTTTAATATCACCTCAAATATTGTCAGTACAATCTCCTTCTTCCTTTAGTCACATAATCAGAGAGCTAGATATGGAAGAAATATTAGAGATCATCAAGTTCAATTCCTTAACATTTACAGATGAAGAAACCAAGGCTGAGAGAGGTTAAATAAGTTTTGGAGCTTACATAGAAAATAAGTGTCCATGGCATTATTTGAACTCAAATTTTCTTCAGGAAGATGCAAACCAGAAATTGGATAACACTAATAATTATTTAATTTTAGCCAAAGGAGTTTAAACTTTTTCAATAGAAAATGGAGCGTTAATACAGATTTTTGAGTAATTAAATGAACCTGATAGTTTCTAAAATACACTAAGGTGGAAGGATCATGGAGATAAAGAAAACACTTAGAATGCTATTTATTTGTCTAGTTCCTAGGATAGGGTTGGTAAGAATTGAAACTAGGGTAATGGTAGTAGTAGTAATAGAAAGAAGAGGGCAGCTATCAGGAAAATTCCAGAGGTTAAGCGAAAGGAATTGATTGTTTGATTGGAAGTGAACGAAGAGGTAAAGAGATAAAAAAACAGAGAGACCAAAGCTAGGCTGTCTCTAAGCCCAGAAATTATCCAGTGAGCCACCTGACAACATCATTCACTCTCCTCCACAATTATTATTTTACAAATACCAGTCCTCAGTCTTGGCATAGCTTTAAATACTCCAGGGGAAAAAAAGTATTCTTTTCATTTTTGACAAAGAATGCAAAGCATCTTGAAAATGTCTCTGACATTTGAAATAAGGAATTCATTACTTGCTAAGTTCTAATAATCTGTTTAGATCTTTAACAACATTGTCACTAACCATATGTCTAAAAACATATGCCTAAAAACCAGATGACTAGTGTGTAGAAAGTTGACTAAGAACATTTATTGTAGGATCACCAGGGGGAATTCTTTTGACAAATATTTTAAAATAAACTATTACTTTCATGTTACAACATAAGAAACTTGGAAGAAGGAAATAAAAAACTAAGGCAATTTAAAAATAAATAAATAAGTAAAAGTAACTCCCTATTCACAATCAAATTGATAGGCAAGATACAAAAATAAATACAGAATAAGATATAAGTAAGAATGGTAAGAGGAAAATTGCATGAAAAGTCTAAAGGATATTACACATTGAATCATGTAGGGTTCAAGAAAACAGAATGGAAGAACAAGATTTGATACTGGTCTTCAAGGATGGATGTTTTGGGTATGCATTTCAATAAACAAAGATGAAGAGATAAAGTATTAGAGCAGAACTAAGGTACAAATGCAACCAAGGATGCAAATTGTTCTAGTGATTATGAGAAATTCAATTGACTCAATTGCAGCATTCATAAAAGGGAATGATATGATCTAGATCTGACAGGTAGATTTAACATATAATGTGGATCACCCTGACTGCCAAACTAAAGAATTAAACTTTTATTAGTAGACACTGGAGAGTCAAAGTGGGTTCTTGAGAAATGGAATGAACCTAGCAGTTTGTAAAATACATTGAAGTAGAGGGACTTTGGGGATAAAGACAACATTTAGAAAACTATTTGACTAGACCAAAGGACAAATAAATGAAGGCTGGAACTAGGAAGCACAGAGAAACAGACAGATAACAGAGAAACACAAGTTCACACTCATACACAGTTTGTGCTACTTGACACCAAAGATGCTTTCACTTCTGTCTTTGTAATTTCAGTGTTCTAAAATAGTGCCTATCTCAACAAAGATCATAGTGGGAAAGGAAAAAGGTAGATATGAAAAAATTTCAGTGATAAAACCCAAAGGAACTGGTGGCTTGAATGGGCACAGGAAAAGAGGCAAAAGATAAAATCAAGGTTTAGGACAGAAGTAGAGAAGAATAGTATTGATTCTTTGATAAAAATGAAATCAGTAAAAGAAGCAATTTTTTTATTTTTATTTTTTTTAATTTTGTTTAATCAATTTAGAATATTTTTGTTGGTTACAAGTCATGAGCTTTACCTACCCTTCCCCAAGCCCCTCCCATAGCCAACATGCAATTAACTGGGTTTTAGATGTATCTTTGATCAAAACCTATTTCCATATTGTTATGTTTGTAACAGGGTGATCATTTAGAGTCTATATCCCCAATCATATCCCCATGAACCCATGTGATCAAGCAGTTGTTTTATTTCTGTGTTTCTACTCCCATAGTTTTTCCTCTGAATGTGGATAGTATTCTTTCTCATAGATCCCTCTGGGTTGTTCAGGATCACTGCATTGCCAGTAATAGAGAAGTCCATTACATTCGATTGTACCACAGTGTATCAGCCTCTGTGTATAATGTTCTGCTTCTGCTCCTTTCACTCTGCATTAGTTCCCGGAGGTCATTCCAGTACACATGGAAATCCTCCAGTTCATTATTCCTTTGAGAACAATAGTATTCCGTCACCAACATATACCACAATTTGTTTAGCCATTCCCCAAATGGAGGGCATCCCCACATTTTCCATTTTTTTCCACCACATATAAATTCTGATAACTTAGGTGGGTTTATTTTGTATCCTGCCACTTTGCTAAAGTTGTTGATCATTCTGACTAGCTTTTTAGTTGATTCTCTAGGATTCTTTAAATAGACCATCATATCATCCACAAAGAGAGATAGCTTGCTCTCTTCATTGCCTATTTTAATACCTTAAATTTCTTTTTCTTCTCTAATTGCTAATACTAGTGTTTCAAGTACAATGTTAAATAATAGAGGTGATAATGGACATCCTTGTTTCACTTTGATGTTATTGGTAATGCATCTGGTTTATTCCCATTGCAGATGATGTTTGCTAATGGTTTTATATTTATGCCCTTTATTATTTTTTAGGAAAGGCCCTTCTATTCCTATTCTATCTAGTATTTTCAATAGGAATGAGTGTTGTGTTTTGTCAAAGGCTTTTTCTGCATCTATTGAGATAATCATGTGATTTTTGTTGGTTTTCTGGTTGATATGATCAATTATGTGGATGCTTTGCCTAATATTGAACCATCCTTGCATTCCTGACATAAACCCCACCCAATTATAATGAATAACTCTTTATTTTTAACTTTTGGGTTGTATTTTATTAAATATGCTATTTTAGAATTTATTTTTCCTCTAAAGGATCATTCCAGAACCTTTTTACATGTCATGCATTTCACCATGCATCTAACCATCCATCATCTATTCTTCTATTTGTATTGTACTGGTCTGTGTACATGTATTATCTCCTTAAATAAATTTTAAATTCTTTAACGACAAAGAGTATTTTATATTCCTCCTAGTTCTTTTTTTTTCACTTTAAACATTATTTTATTTGGTCATTCTCAAACATTATTCATTGGAAACAAAAATCATTTTCTTTTCCTCCCCCCCCCCCCTTCCCACCAATGCACGAATCCACTGGGTATTATAAACCTTAACATTTATAAGTCTAAGAAATTTTAAGGTTTACAGTATCACATGTGTTCTTGGTTCGAACCCAATTCCATGTTGTTGGTATTTACATTAGAGTGTTCATTTAGAGTCTCTCCTCAGTCATATCCCCTTCCCCCCCTTTAGTCAAGGAGTTGCTTTTCATCGGTGTTTTTACTCCCATAGTTTATCCTCTGCTTGTGGATAGTGTTTTTTAGATCCCAGCAGATTGTTCAGGGACGTTGCATTGATACTAATGGAAAAGTCCATTACCTTCGATTATACCACAGTGTATCAGTCTCTGTGTACAATGTTCTCCTGTTTCTGCTCCTTTCACTCTGCGTCACTTCTTGGAGGTCATTCCAGTCTCCATGGAATTCCTCCACTTTATTATACCTTTTAGTACAGTAGTATTCCATCACCAACATATACCACAATTTGTTCAGCCATTCCCCAATTGATGGGCATCCCCTCATTTTCCAATTTTTGGCCGCCACAAAGAGTGCAGCTATGAATATTCTTGTACAAGTCTTTTTCCTTATTATCTCTTTGGGGTACAAACCAAGCAGTGCTATAGCCGAATCAAAGGGCAGACAGTCTTTTATCACCCTTTGGGCATAGTTCCAAATTGCCCTCCAGAATGGTTGGATCAATTCACAACTCCACCAGCAATGAATTAATGTCCCTACTTTGCCACATCACCTTCAACAATTCATTACTTAACTTTGCTTTCTATCTGCTAGGTGTGATCGGCTAACATCAACCTCAGAGTTGTTTTGATTTTGATCTCTATGATTATAAGACATGTAGAACAGCTTTTCATTTGTTTATTAATAGTTTTGATTTCTTTGGCTGAGAACTGCCTGTCCACCATGTCCCTTGCCCATTTATCAATTGGAGAATGGCTTGATTTTTTGTACAATTGATTTAGCTCTTTATAAATTTGAGTAATTAAACCTTTGTCAGAGGTTTCTATGAAGATTTTTTTCCCAATTGGTTGTTTCCCTTCTGATTTTAGTTGCATTGGTTTTGTTTGTACAAAAGCTTTTTAATTTAATGTAGTCAAAATTATTTATTTTACATTTTGTGGTTTTTTCTATGTCTTGTTTGGTGTTAAAGCCTCTCCCTTCTCAAAGGTCTGACATGTATACCATTCTGTGTTTACCCTATTTACTTATGGTTTCCTTCTTTATGTTTAAGTCATTCACCCATTTTGAATTTATCTTGGTGTAGGGTATGAGGTGTTGATCAATTCCTAATCTCTCCCACACTGTCTTCCAATTTTCCCACCAGTTTTTATCAAATAGTGGATTTGTGTCCCAAAAGCTGGGATCTTTGGGTTTATCATATACTGTCTTTCTGAGGTCACTTACCCCGAGTCTATTCCACTGATCCTCCTTTCTGTCTCTTAGCCAGTACCAGATTGTTTTGATGACTGCTGCTTTGTAATATAGTTTCATATCTGCTGCAAGGCCCCCATCATTTGTGTTTTTTTTTTTCATTATTTCCCTGGATATCCTTGATCCTTTGTTCTTCCAAATGAACTTTGTTGTATTTTTTTTTCTAAATCAGTAAAGAAATATTTTGGAAGTTCAATGGGTATGGCACTAAATAGATAAATAAGTTTGGGTAGGATGTTCATTTTTATTATATTGGCTCATCCTATCCATGAGCAGTTAATGTTTTTCCAATTGCTGAAGTCTACTTTTAGTTGTGTGGAGAGTATTTTGTAGTTGTATTCATATAGTTCCTGTGTTTGTCTCGGGAGATAGATTCCTAGGTATTTTATTTTGTCTAAGGTGATTTTGAATGGGATTTCTCTTTCTACTTTTTGCTGCTGAGCTTTGTTGGCGATATATAGAAATGCTGATGATTTATGCGGGTTTATTTTGTATCCTGCAAATTTGCTAAAGTTGTTGATTATTTCAATTAGCTTTTTGGTTGAATCTCTAGGATTCTTTAAGTAGACCATCATGTCATCTGGAAGAGTGATAACTTGGTCTCATCCTTGGCAATTTTGATGCCTTCAATTTTTTTTTTACTCTAATTGCTACTGCTAGTGTTTCTAGTTCAAAGTCAAATAGTAGAGGTGATAATGGGCATCCTTGTTTCACTCCTGATCTTATTGGGAATGCATCTAGTTTATCCCCATTGCAGATGATATTAGCTGATGGTTTTAGATATATACTATTTATTATTTTAAGGAACGACCCTTCTAATCCTTTGCTTTCTAGTGTTTTTAATAGGAATGGGTGTTGTATTTTATCAAAGGCTTTTTCTGCATCTATTGAAATAATCATGTGATTTTTGTTGGTTTGCTTGTTGATATGGCCAATTATGTGGATGGTTTTCCTAATATTGAACCAGTCCTGCATCCGTGGTATAAATCCTACTTGATAATGGTGGATGACTCTTCTGATCACTTGCTTGCATCCTTTTGCTATTATTCAATTTATGATTTTTACATCTATATTCATTAGGGAGATTGGTCTATAATTTTCTTTCTCTGTTTTTGACCTGCCTGGTTTTGGAATCAGTACCATGTTTGTGTCATAAAAGGAGTTTCTAGCCCCTTCATTTTTTATACTCCCTTCCCCTCCCCCCTCTCCTTCTCTCCTTTTTTATATTCCCTACCCAGTACCCTTCCTTGAATTTCCTTTCTTTTTTACCCAGTTGGATAAGATAGAATTCAAGATCCCAATGGATCTAGATGTTCTTCCCTCTCAAATTTGATTTCCCTGATAGTAAGGTTTAAGTAATTCTACTTCACACTCTCTTCCTCTCCTTCTCATATGACAGTTCTTCCCCACCCCTTCCCATGTGTATCTTTGTATGGGAAAGATTATTCTATATAGTCCCCCCTTATTTCTTGAGGTAAATGTTAGTATTATCAATGATTCCTCCTTCTCTTTTTCTTTCTTTGCCCCCCCTTTCACCAAATCTTCTTGAGGCCCCAATCTTTCCCTATGCATGATACTTCTAACTACTCTTATGATGCATACAATTTTTGAGAGTTACACAATACATTTTCCCCACATATTAATATATATAATTTGATATAAATGTAGTCCTTATAGAAGAGAGTTTGACTTAAAGAAAAAGATAAGATTAATCTCCTTATCCCTTTCTTTCATATTTACCTTTTCATGTTTCTCTTGCTTTCTGTGATTGGATGTCAAATTTTCCACTAAATTCTGGTCTTTTCTTAGCAAATGCTTGGAAATCTTCTATTTTGTTGAAATGCCCATACTTTACCCTGGAAGTATATAGTTAGTTTTGCTGGGTAGTTGATTCTTGGTTGGATTAATCCAGCTCTCTTGCCTTTCTAAATATTGTGTTCCATGCTTTGCCGTCTCTTAGTGTGTTAGCATCTAAGTCCTGTGTGATCCTTATGGGAGCCCCCCTATATCTGAAGCTCCTCTTCTTGGCTTCTTGTAGGATTTTCTCCTTTTCTTTTTCTCCTCAAATTTCTCCTCAAATTCAACGAAGCCCTTGAATTTGGCGATTACATTCCTGGGGATTGTCTTTGGGGATTTAGTATAGAGGGTGTTCTATGAACTCTGTCTATTTCTATTTTGCCCCCTTGCTCCTGAACATGTGGGCAATTTTCTTCTATAATCTTTTTTTTTTTATAATTTTGTTTATCTCTGGTTTTTCGGGAAGACCAATAATTCTGAGGTTGTCTCTTCTTCCTCTGTTTTCCAAGTCTGTGACCTTTTCAGTGAGATATTTCATATTTTCTTCTAATTCATTACTTATTTGGCTTTGCTTTATTGATTCTTACTGTTTTGTAATCTCGCTTTCTTCCATTTGCTTAATTCTGGTTGTTAGGGACTGGTTTTGCTTTCCAGCTTTGTCTGCACTTCTATTAGATGCTTCCAGCTCTTTCTCCAATTGGGAAATCTTGTCTATCAGACTGCTGATCTTTTCTCCCATTTTTTTTCCCAAAAGGTTTCCATCTTTTGGGTAAGCTCCAGTTTGAGATCTCCCAGAGTTTGTGGATAGTTTCCATTTTGGGAGGCATGTTCTGATTTTGTTTGGATTTCATCCTCATTCTCCTCTTTTTCTTGGGTACTCCCTCCATAAAATTTTTCAATAGTCACCTCCCCCCCCACCTTTCTTCTTGGAGGCTTGATTTTGGGACATGTGAGCCATCCCTTTGGTGGTTTTATTCCACTTTATCTTTTTGGTCTGGGGTCTGTGTGATATGGGTGGGATTTCTGTGAATTTAGGTTGCTTCAGACTTGTTCTTCCCTGCCTCTGAGGTTTCTTAGAGTGCAGGGCCCCTGTGTTCAGCCCAACCACCCATGCAATCAGTGCCGCCTGCCCAGGTGTTCAGCTCCTCCCAGGTGCTCAGCGCAACTGCCCCGGAGTTCAGTTCCTCAGCCCCCTGTGCTCAGTGCAGGATTCTCCCGTGAAACCTCTCTGAGAGGTAATTTCTTTGCAGTCTTTAGATCCCAATGTCCCTGATGTGCCCCCTCCCCCAGACAGAGATGCTCCTCACTCACTCACTGTCCTAGTGAGCACTCTGATCGTTTACTCTGG
The DNA here is from genome assembly GCF_027887165.1 of Monodelphis domestica. Classification (NCBI taxonomy): domain Eukaryota; kingdom Metazoa; phylum Chordata; class Mammalia; order Didelphimorphia; family Didelphidae; genus Monodelphis; species Monodelphis domestica. The sequence continues at coordinate 43,924,756 of NC_077230.1, read as the reverse complement.
TTTAGTGGGGGGGAGGGGCGGCTCAGTCCATGTTTTTGTGTGAGCTTTTCCTCCTCCTTATAATGTGGAAATGTTCAAACCCCATGTTCCTTTGTTTCTGTGGGGTACTGGAGAGTCCCTCCATTCTTCCAAAGTGATTTTCATGCTCTTTTGAGGTAGTCTATTTTGTTCAGTGCTGGGGAGGGGAAGCAATTCACATGTAGATTGCAGCCATGTTTACCTGGAAGTCATAATGAATAACTCTTGTGATCACTTGCTGGAGTATTTTTGCTAGTATCGTATTTAAGATTTTGGCATCTATGTTCATTAAGGAGAATGGTCTATAGTTTTCTTTCTCTGTTCAGACCCCAGACCAAAAAAAGTTCAGTATAGTTTCATTATCTATTACCTCCTTCAACTCCACTAGGTTCTCCTTTAGAAATTTGGATGCTATACCATTTGGTGCAACATGTTGATTACTGATATTTCCTTATTGTCTATGCTGCCTTTTATCAGGATATAATTATGTTCCCTATCTCTTTTAATCAGATTTATTTTTACTTTTGCTTTGTCAGAAATGATTACAACTCCTGCCTTCTTTTTCCCTGTTCAGGACTAATAGATTTTGCTCCAACCTTTAATTCTAACCATGTAAGTATCTATCTACTTCACATGTGTTTCATCTAGACAACATATGGTAGGATTTTGGTATCTAACCCACTCTGCTATTTGTTTTTGTTTAACAGGTAAGTTTATCCTATTCACATTCAAAGTTATAATTGCCACTTGTGTATTCTCCAACATTTTGATATCCTTTCCTAGGCCTGCCTTCTCTTCTTTTGCTATATCCTTTTAAACCAGTGGTTTGTTTTTAATCAGTCCTTCTAATCCCCACCATTATTATGCTTCCCTTTCTGCCCCCTACATTTTTATTTCATTCTTCTTATTTTTTTAAAGTTTGTTAAGTTTCCTCCTCCCTCTCTTTCCCTCCCTTTTTGTACTCCATGCCCCACTCACCCCCTTAGTTTTCCCTTCTCACTTTCCCTGTAGGGCAAGATAGAATTTGATATCCCAATGGATCTAGATGCTCTTCCTTTGTAGAATTGCTTTCATTGAAAGTAAGGTTTAAGTATTACTTATTAGCACTCTCTTCCTCTCCTCCTTAAAATAGTATTCTTCCCCTTCTCTTCCCATATGCCTCTTTGTGTTATATAAATTATTCTGTGTATGTTATTTCCTCAAGTTTCTCTTGGTATAATTTTCTATTCCCACCTCCTTTTTTTCTTTTTTCACTTATCATATTTTACCACTTATTACCCCAATCTCTACCTGTGAATGATTCTTCTTCTAATTACTATAATAGTGAATATAATCTTGACAGTTACTAATAACATTTTTCATATATTAATATAAACGATTTGATCTTATTGAAGCCCTTAAAGAAGAAAGTTTAAATTAAAAAAAAAACATTTCCCTTTCCTCTCTCTTTCTTATTTACCTTTTTATGTTTCTCTTGATTTTTCTGTTTGGATATCAAATTTTCCACTTATTTCTGGTCTTTTCTTTACAAGTACTTGGAAATCTTCTATTTTCTTGAATGACCATATTTTTCCCCTGGAAGTATATAGTCAGTTTTGATGGGTAGGTGATCCTTGGTTGAAGACCCAACTCTCTCCTTTCTGAATATCCTTTTCTAAGCCTTGTGGTCCTTTAGTGGGGAAGCTACCAGATCTTGTGTAATCCTGATTGGTGCTCCTTGATATCTAAATTGTCTCCTTTTGGCTTCTTATAAATTTTTCTCCTTAGCTTGGAAGCTCTTGAATTTGGCAATTACATTCCTTGGGATTGTCTTTTGAGGATTTAGTGTAGAATGTGTTCTATGAACTCTTTCCATGTCTATTTCCCCCCTTTTTCAAGAACATCAGGGCAGTTTTCCTGGATAATTTCTTATAGTATGATGTCAAGATTTGTATTCATTTTGGGGCTTTCAGAGACCAATGATTATAAAATTGTTTCTTCGTTATCTGTTTTCCTGATCTCTCATCTTGTAAATGAAATAATTTATGTTTTCTTCTATTTTGTCAGTCTTTTGGATTTGTTTAAAGTAATTCTTGCTGTTTTGCAAGAGCATTGGCTTCCAATTGCCTAATTCTGGTCTTTAAAGACTTTTTTCCACTATGATCTTTTGATTTCTCTTTTTGGTTTGCTCCATTTTACTTTTCATGGCTTCCACTTATTTCTCCATTTTCACATTCTTGTTCTTTAAATTGTTATTTTCTTTTTGAACTATTTCCCACTTTTCTTGCCAGAAGGCTTCCATATTTTTGATAAGCTCTGATTTAAATTCTTCGAAAGCTTGTGGCCATTTTTGACTTTTTTGGAAGGTTTTGATGCATTTATTTGTATTTCCTCTTCTATTTCCTCTGTAGTGTGGATTTTTTTCCATAAAAGTTATCGAGGTTCAATGCTTTCTTCTTGTTTTTCTTGGTATTGGGAAGTTGTTGTCCTAGGCACTGTTTGCCATTACTATGGGGGTTTTTCCTTCCCTTTCCAGTCAGAAATCTGGTTGAGGAGGGTAGGCTTTCTATGTACGGAGCTAAGGAGCAAGGTTTTTGCCTGCGTCTCTGCAGCTTCTACTGTTTGCTGTTCTTCTCTGTACCATCTCCCTGCAGGTGCCCAAGGTCTGAGTTCTTCAGCCTGCTAGAGTTTCATGTCTAGCTGCTCTCAGGGTAGGTATTTGGTACTCTTAGTCACCTGCCAAGGACCTAAAGGTGCCCCTCACTCACTCTAGAGGTGCCCCTTGCTCACTCTAACTCTGGCTCTGTAGGTAGGGTGGGGGAGGATTGATCAGTTCACATTTTGGTGGAAGCTTTTTCACCCCCTTATAGTGTGGAAATGCCAAAAATCCTATGTACCTTCAATGCTGAGCCCTACTGTATAGTCCCTTCATTCATATGAATTTGTTTGTTTGTTTGTTTTTTTACCTTTTGAGGTTGTCTATATAAGTAGGAGGTGAAGAGATGAAGAGTCCTGCTTCTAGACTGCCTTCTTGTTTACCTGGAGGAGAAGCAAATTTTTAAAAAGGGTACAATAAAGAATTTTGGAAAATATTACTGATATTCCCATGAGACATCTCAGTAGAATTGTCTCTATATTGGAAATTCAGATCTATATTTTGTGAGAAAGAAGTACTTGAAATTGTAAGAATTAAATTAATTTTCCTACCCAGATATATATATTTTATAAAGTTTATTAGAAAGGGTAGACAAACACAGTTTAAAATTTTATCATTCCTCTAAGTAACCTGACCATGAGTTACCTAGTCTGCCAGTCCCTTCCTCTTTCCCCCTTACCTACCTGCATTCTTCCTGTGTTCATTCAAAGCCAAAAGCTTTGTCTTCTCACCCTCACTTTTATTAACGTACAGCAAGTACATGGATGCAAACCTGGTGTAACTGTGTTATGTGAGTAATGTTGATGGTTAAGTCAGGCTACTCTGAAGGGAGAGGGAATGAACTTCCTTGGCACATCTCCCCCTGTGATCCTTTGGGAGACTAGTATCCCCAATGGATCATTTAAATATAACTATCTTATAACTCTAAATACCTTCAAGCTATAATTACATATAATATTTCATTTTTGTAAGAAGAAATTACAATGCTTAGAGATGAGAGGGAAATATGAGAAGTAAAATACAAAAACTGATTGATAGATGCATTGACAAAATGCCAATTAGGGGGCAATCCCCTTTGGCATAAGAGTTAAATTCAGAATAAGTATGTTCAACCCCCTTCAATTCAGGTCATTATATCTAAAAGTTCATTCTGGATTTTTTGAGCATGTGGCTTCTTCAGGCTTCTTTACAGCACCTTCTCCAAAAGGATTCACTTTCTTGATTTTGGGTGTTGGCAAGTTTCTTTTCCTGAAATTTCTCCAAAAAATTTTAAACCTTGGATTTTTAGGATAATTACACAATTCCCCCTGAGGAGGGGGTTGACCAACACCAGAATCACACTGAGTTATAAGGCACATGAAACAATTGTCAAAAGTAAAATAAAAATAAACCACCCCCAAATTATCCCAAATAAAAGAGTAAAAATCAAATTCTGTGTAAAAATAGGAAGTTCAGAAATGATAAAAAAATAAAATAAAATAACTTACATGTATAAAATTCTGAGTAAAAAATAAACCTGTAACAGGTTCTTGAATCCTTGAATCTCAGCAAGGAACAATTAAAGTGACTTATGTCCCCCAAGCCTGTAAGACAATAGCAGCAATATAGCACTTTACCCATTTGCATCAAGGACTACAGAAAATTGCCAAACTATAAGAGAGAAAGGACTAAGTTTAAGCAGCAAATGGGAAAAATTATTCCCTGGTTTGATTGTACCTTCACTGTCTGAAATAGGGGGAGCCAGGATGATAGCCAACTGAGGTACTTGACTCAGAATATTGCACATGGTACAAGGGAGTCCTGAACCTTAACATATGTCAAACACCTCAGCCTTGATTCTCACACTAGGTTCAAGTCCTTTCACATTGGCATAAAAGTTCAACAATCCTCCCTGGATTGGATTTGGTCTGTTTTGACCTCGTGGTACTTGGAATCAGACACAATAATTAAACAAAGTCCCATAATATTTATTAATAAATGGCAGGCTTCCATAGTCTAAAGCTTTTGGGTATGTATAGTTCCTAGGGCTAATAGATACTATAAACTTACACTGTAAACTTTATCCTTGAAGTAAAAAAAAAACACATTAATACTAATCTCATGCACTTCAAGTATTATCAAGGATAGGAAAAAAGAAAGAAAAACTCAAATATCATATTACAAACATAAAGAGAAAAAATGTTAATCATAATTTCATAGTTCATATTCCATGTGTCAACATGTTAGCTAAGTAAAGGCACAACACAAAAGGTGCTCACTCAAAAATGAGATTTATATCCCTCTTAACTTGGCCAGGAGCCATAGTGTGAGTGTACATAATTTTTTTCATAAGGTAAGAGCCTTTTAAACACAGTAGTGCAACAACTAATATAGATTCTAAGTACCAAAATCCACAAAATTATAAAAGCCCATTTAAGGATAACTGCAAACAAACTTGTTCTTTGTAGTCATGAGAGGGTCCACCAGCTATCATTAGGATTCACATGAGTCTCTATAGCTACTTGCTGTGTGTCATGAAAAAGTTTTTGAAGCTCATGGATATTTGTCACAAGTTATCCAGACCTATTTACATAAGAACAACAAGACTGATTAATAAATGCACAAGTACCACTCAATGAGGTAGTGATGTCAAGGACTAGTTGATTTTGTAAGACTGTTTTTTCTAAGGCATCAATCTCCTGATTTAGATAAGATATGGCTTTAGTGGTATGAGAGATGGCTTGAGCTGTGTCTTGAGCCAATATTTCAACCTCAGCTGAAATATCTCTTCATGGTTGACATCTTTAAGAACTGAATTAATATTTCTACCCAGATATATGTTTTATAAAGTTTATTAGAAAGGGTAGACAATCAGAGTTTTAAATCTCATCATTCGTCTAAGTAACCTGACCATGAGTTGCCTAGCCTGCCAGTCCCTTCCTCTTTCCCCCTTACCTTCCTGCTCTATTCCCACATACCTTTAAAGCCACAGGCCCTGCCCCCTCATTTTTATTTATGTGCAACATATACACAGATGAAACCTGGTGTAACTCTTTTATGTGAGATATGTTGACAGACAGGTCAGGCTACTCAGGAGGGAGAGGAAACAAACTTCCTTGACACAAAATATAGATTTAGGAGTTAGCTCAAGCTTCTGACTTCCTCTCAATTCAATTCAATAAACCTCCATTAATCTCCTATTATGTGGGAGGCAGTGAGTTAAGAGTTGAATATACAAATTAAAATAGTGGGAATCTAAAGATTATCCCATCCCACTTAAAGGAATTGCCTTTTTTAGGTGAAGGCATTTCTTAATTGAATCAATCGGGCAAAATAGGTGTAAACAAGGTTTTATTCCTCCTTGAATCAACCAAAGACATATCAATTAGGTTGTAGAGGAAATTTGTTTTGATTGGGTAAAGGACTTGACAGAAATTGAAAGAAATCCCAATAAAGACATTGAAAACAACAACAATGAAAGTACTTCATTTTTTCAGTAGTAAAAAGTTTAAATCATCTCAAATGATGATGGCCATTGCTTTCAGGTCAAAGCAGAAGAGTTCTTAACTTATGTTGTATTTATAGAAAAAAGAACATTTTGAGGGAGAAAACTAGAATTTTCTCATTTTAAGCAAGTTCCTTTAAAATATAATTATTAAAAATATGACTATTTCTTTTGAAGGAAGCACTGGTCTAGTCTTTTAGGGACAAAAGCTTGATATCATCATTTCCTCCTTATTCTTCTTCATCTTTCAAAAAATTTTAATGTCCTTTTCTATCTGTTCTTCCCTCCACACTCTACTCACAAAAATAACATGTTGGATAAGCCCTTCATTTCTTTTCACCTAGATTACTACAATCTCAAGCTCATATAATCCTATCCTCATTTCCATCTATCCTGCAAACTGCTGTAAAATAAATTTTCCTTAAACATAATACAACCATTTTACTCTCCTCAATAAATTCCACCTACCGGAGTCAAGAAGGAGCAAAAGTTTAGACCTCTGAAGATCCTTCCTGACTTATCACAAACTGAATGCACCTAGGAGACTGAAATTCAAACTTAACAACAGGACAGAGGTGGGAACCCTCATTCTGGACTCAAATCAAAAGGTACGCCCCACAAAAGCTGGAATCTGAGAACACTTGGGTTTAAGGGGAAGGCAGAAGGAAGGTCCCAGGACCCCTCCACCCAACCCAGAGCACTGAGCCCCCAGTGTCAGCGGGAACCTCTGGACAGGCAAAGGTGATGGTTTGAAGGGTCTACCTTGTGAGCAGCAGGGTGCCTGGCTTGAAGTGTCCAGCACAGTGGGGAGGAAGCCAGGGAGAGACCAGAGCCCCTTGTCTGTGTCATTCCATCTGACTCCAGTCTCACTGGAGGTTTTAGCCTCAGGGCACATCCAGACCAATCCAGTTGAAACTAATATCATCAGGACTTTTCAGAGCCCAGGGAGGCCAGGACCCCTCTCCCCCAAGTGTGCAGGGCCTCCCACAAGGACAGGAACCTTGAGGCAGGCAAAGGCACTGGGGAACCTTGCTGACAGTGGAGAAGCAGCTGGAGAGAACTGGAGAGAGCCTGGGCAGCACCAGTCTTCCAGGAGTCGTCAGCCTCAGGGCTCATACAGCCCAACCCAGTTGAACTTAATCTGATCAAAAGCCTCCAGAGGTCAGGGAAGCTAACATTCCTCCCCTAGAGACTGTACCAAGAGATCTAACAAAGCTCCAAGAGGGGAGACTGACAGCCCCAGAATGAAAACAAAATGAGAGGAGCAAGAGCACAGCCAAATACGGGATACAAAGAAGGGGTAAACTCGAGCAAACAACAGAAAAAGAAGAAAGAAATTACAATAGACAGCTTCTGCACAGGTAATGAGCAAAGAGCAAATGAAACAGAGGTGGAGGGATCAGCAAAGGAAAAATCAGAAATCCCAGCGAATTGGATACAGGTTTTGGAAGAACTCAAAATGAAATTCAAAACACAATTAAGACAGGCTGAAGGCAATTGGGAAAAGAACTTAAAAACTAAGATAAGTCATCTGGAAACAGAAAATAGTGTCTTGAAAGCCAAAATCAACCAGCTGGAAAATGAGGCAAAGGAGATGAAAGATGAGGTGAAGATGAAACATTAGAAAAAGGAGATAAAAGACAAGGTAAAGAGGATGAAAGATGACCTCCAAAGAAAAAAATTAGACCAAAAGGAAAAGAATGACCAAAAAGTCAAGGATGAAATCCAGTCTTTAAGAACCAGAATACAACAATTAGAATTAAGTGACCTCACAAGGCAGAAGGACACTATAAAACAAAACCAAAAGAATAAAAAAATTGAGGAAAATATGAAGCATCTCATTCACAAAACAGAGGATTTAGAAAATCGTTTAAGGAGAGACAATTTAAGAATCATTGGTCTACCAGAAGACGATGACAAAAAAAAATCCTGGTAAACCAGCTGAACATAATCCCATCAGGAGCCCTCAGGACCCAGGGGAGCCATGACCCCTCCCTCCTTAGAGAGCAGGGTCTTCAGAAAGAACAGAAACCTCAGGGACAGCAAAGGCACTGAGATACCTTGTGGACAGTGCTGTGCCAGGCCCAGAGGGTGGAAGGAGGACAACGCAGAAGCAACTGGAGGGGACTGAGAGCAGTAACTCCCGAAACACCGGCAGGCAGGGGAGGACAGATCCTGGGCCTCCCCGGGAAGACAGAGCACCTGCAGAGAAAGGACAATCTGCCTGGGGCTAAAACCTCGAACCTTCAGACAGATACATGAAGAGCCAGTCCTCCTCACTCAGATAGAGATGGCAAACAGTACAGAAGTACAAAAACCTCCAAACACCAAAAAAAGAAAAGAAGAATGGGGTGACTTTGGACACATTTTCACCACAAATTCTTGAAGAATTTAAATCAGAAATGATAAAAAATATGGAAGCTTTCTGGCAGGAAAAGTGGGAAATAATGCTAAAGGAATTCAGCAATCTGAAGCATGAAAAAATGCAACTACTAAAACAGTTTGACCAAACTGAAAAGGAATACCAGGCTTTAAAGGTCAGAATGAGGCAACTGGAAGAAAATGATCTTGCTAAAGAGCAAGAATTAATAATGCAAAGCCAAAAGACCAAGAAATTAGAAGAGAACATAAAATATCTCACTGACAAGGTGATAGACTTGGAAAATAGAGGAAGGAGAGACAATCTGAGAATAATTGGCCTTCCAGAAGAACCAGAAATAAATAATAATCTCGGCATTATAATACAAGATATCATCAAAGAAAACTGCCCAGAGATTCTAGAACAATGGGGCAATACAGGCATTGAAAGAGCTCACAGAACACCATTTACACTAAATCCCCAAAAGTCAACTCCCAGGAATGTAATTGCCAAATTCCAAAGCTTTCAAGCAAAAGAAAAAAATCTTACAAGAAGCCAGAAAAAGACAATTTAGATATAAAAGAATGCCAATCAGGGTCACACAGGACCTTGCAATTTCCACTCTGAATGATCATAAGTCATGGAACATGATTTTCAGAAATGCAAGGGAGCTGGGTCTTCAACCAAGAATCAACTATCCATCAAAACTCACTATATACTTCCAGGGAAAAGTTTACGCATTCAACAAAATAGAAAATTTCCAAGTTTTTGCAAAGAAGAGACCAGAGCTCTGTGGAAAGTTCAATATCGAAAAACAAAGAACATGGAGTACCTGAAATGGTAAATATGAAGGAAAGGGAAAAGGAGAAAAATGACATCTTTTTCTTTTATTCAAACTCTGTTCTATAAGAACTACATTTATATCAATTTATATATATGAATATGTGGGGGAAATGTAATGTGTAACTCTCAAAAATTATATGCATCATCAGAGTAGTAAGAAGAATCACTCATAGGGAACATTTGGGGCATCAAGATGATATGAAGAAAGTGGGGGTGTGTAGAAAGGAAAAGGGAGAGGGGAATCATTGATGGTACTAAGATATACTCCAAGAAATGGGGGGGAACTAAGTAGAATAATTTTTCTCACACAAAGATACACATGGGAAGGGGAGGGGAAGAAAACTCCTATAAGAAGGAGAGGAAGAGAGTTTTTACTTATGCCTTACTTTCAGTGAAATCAACTCTGAGAGGGAAGAGCATCCAGATCCATTGGGATCTTGAATTCTATCTTATCCAATAGGGGTAGGGAGAAGGGAAAACCAAGGAGGGGAGGGAACACAAAAAAGAAGGGAAGGAGAGGGGGGAGGAGGAGAGAACAAAAAGGGAGGGGCTAGAAAGGGAAACATATCAATGGAGGGGTCTAGAGGGACTGATTTAAAGTAAATCACTGGCTTAAAAGTTTATAGCTAAAGAAAAAAGGTCAGAATTAGGGGAGGATATCAAAATGCCAGGGAGTCCACAAGTGACAATCATAACTTTGAACGTGAATGGGATGAACTCACCCATAAAATGTAGACAAATAGCAGATTGGATTAGAACCCAAAACTCTACGATATGTTGTCTTCAAGAAACACACATGAGGTGGGTAGAAACTCACAATTAACTCCGAATTAAATGATGGAGTAAGACCTTCTGGGCCTCAAGTAATAGAAAGAAGGCAGGAGTTGCAATCATGATATCTGACAAAGCCAAAGCAAAAATAGACCTGATTAAAAGGGATAGGGAAGGTAAATATATTCTGTTAAAAGGGAGTATAGACAATGAGGAAATATCACTAATCAACATGTATGCACCAAATGGTATAGCATCCAAATTTTTAATGGAGAAACTAGGAGAATTGAAGGAGGAAATAGAGAGTAAAACCATATTAGTGGGAGATCTGAACCAGCCACTATCATATTTAGATAAATCAAATCAATAAATAAAGAAAGAGGTGAAAGAAGTGAATGAAATCTTAGAAAAGGTAGAGTTAATAGACATATGGAGAAAAATAAATAGGGACAAAAAGGAATACACCTTCTTCTCAGCACCAAATGGCACATTCACAAAGATTGACCATACACTAGGTCACAGAAACATGGCATACAAATGCAGAAAAGCAGAAATAATGATCAGTAAGGGTATATGGAAAACCAAATAAAAATTAATTGGAAATTAAATAATATGATACTCCAAAATCGGTTAGAGAACAAATCATAGAAATAATTAATAATTTCATAGAGGAAAATGACAATGGTGAGACATCCTTTCAAACCTTTCAGGATGCAGCCAAAACAGTAATCAGAGATAAATTCATATCCCTGAGTGCATATATTAACAGACTAGGGAGAGCAGACATCAATGAATTGGAAATGCAAATAAAAAAATGTTGAAAGCGAACAAATTAAATAACCCCAGAAGAAAACCAAACTAGAGATCCTAAAAATTAAGGGAGAAATTAATAAAATCGAAAGTGATAGAACTATTAAACTAATAAATAAGACTAGCATCTGGTACTTTGAAAAAACAAACAAAATAGACAAGGTACTGGTCAACATAATTTAAAAAATGAGAGAAGAAAAGCAAATTAACAGTATCATAGAGGAAAAGGGGGACCATACCTGCAATAACGAGGAAATTAAAGCAATCATTAAAAATTACTTTGCCCAATTATATGGCAATAAATAATCCAATCTAGGCGATATGGACAAATATATACAAAAATACAAACTGCCTAGACTAACAGAAGAAGAAAGAGAAATATTAAATGATCCCACATCAGAAATATATGGTATATGTGGTATATATGATGGAATACGTTGTGCTAAAAGGAATAATAAAGTGGAGGACTTCCATGGAAACTGGAACAACCTCCCGGAAGTGATGCAGAGTGAAAGGAGCAGAACCAGGAAAACATTGTACATGGAGATTGATACACTGTGGTACAATCTATTTGAAAGTAATGGACTTCTCCATTAGTGTCATTGCAATGTCCCGGAACAATCTGCAGGGATCAAGGAGAAAAAACACAATGTGCAAGCAGAGGACAAACTGTGGGAGTAAAAACACTGAGGAAAAGCAAATGCTTGCCCACAGGGATCGAGGGGATATGACTGAGGAGGGATTCTAAATGAACACTCTAATGTAAGTACCAACAACATAGAAATGGGTTCGAATCAAAGATACATGTGATGAACTAGAAGTCTTCACAATAAGATCTGGAGTGAAACAAGAATGCCCATTATCACCTCAATTATTTAACATTGTACTAGGAACACTAGCAGTAGCAATTAGAGAAGAAAAAGAAATTGAAGGCCTTAAAATTGGTAATGAGAAGACCAAGTTATCACACTTTGCTGATGATATGATGGTTTACTGAAGGAATCCTAGAGAATCAACCAAAAAGATACTTGAAATAATCAACAACTTTGGCAAAGTTGCAGGATACAAAATAAATCCGCATAAGTCATCAGCATTTGTATATATCTCTAACCCATTTTAGCAGCAAGATTTAGAAAAAGAAATACCATTTAAAATCACCCTAGACAATATGAAATACTTAGGAATCTATCTGCTGAGACAAACAGAGGAACTAGATAAACACAACTACAAAAACTCTCCACCGTTAAACCTAGAACGAAACAATTAGAAATACATTGATTGCTCATGAGTGCAATGAGCTAACATAATAAAAATGACAATCCTACCCAAATTAATTTACTAATTCAGTGTCATACCTATTGAACTACCAAAAAACTTCTTTACTGAATTAGAAAAAAACATAACTAAGTTCATTTGGATGAACAAAACATCAAGTATATCCAAAGGAAGGTGGCCTTGCAGTCCCAGATCTCATACTATAAAACAGTGGTCATCAAAACAATTTGAAACTGGCTATGAGACAGAAAGGAAGATCAGTGGAATAGATTTGGAGTGAATGACCTCAGCAAGACAGTCTATGACAAATCCAAAGACCCAAGCTTTTGGGACAAAATTCACTATTTGATAAAAAACTCCTGAGAAAACTGGAAGACAGTGTGGGAGAGATTAGGTTTGGATCAACACCTCACACCCTACACCAAGATAAATTCAGAATGGGTGAATGACTTGAACATAAAGAAGGAAACTATAAGTAATTTAGGCAAACACAGAATAGTATACATGTCAGACATTTGGGAAGGGAAAGATTTTAAAACCAAGCAAGAGTTAGAAAGAGTCACAAAATGTAAAATAAATAAATTTGACTACATCAAGTTAAAAAGTTTTTGTACAAACAAAACCAATGTAACTAAAATCAGAAGGGAAGCAACAAATTGGGAAACAATCTTCATAAAAACCTCTGACAAAGGTTTAATTACTCAAATTTACAAAGAGCTAAATCAATTGTACAAAAAAAAATCAAGCCACTCTCCAATTTATAAATGGGCAAGGGACATGAACAGGCAGTTTTCAGCCAAAGAAATCAATACTATTAATAAGTACATGGAAAAGTGTTCTAACTCTCTTATAATCAGAGAGATGCAAATCAAAACAACTCTGAGGTATCACCTCAAACCTAACAGATTGGCTAAAATGACAGCAAAGGAAAGTAATGTATCCTGGAGGGAATGTGGCAGAGCAGCGACATTAATTCATTGCTGGTGGAGTTGTGAATTGATCCAAGCAGTTTGAAACAGGGCAATTTGGAACTATGTCCAAAGGGCGATAAAAGACTGCCCTTTGATCCAGCCATAGCACTGCTGGATTTGTACCCCAAAGGGACAATAAGTAAAAAGACTTGTACATGAATATTCATAGCTGCACTCTTTGTGGTGGCAAAAAACTGGAAAATGAGGGGATGCCCTTCAATTGGGGAATGGCTGAACAAATTGTGGTATATGTTTGTGATGGAATACTATTGTGCTAAAAGGAATAACAAAGTGGAGGAATTCCATGGAGACTGGAACAACCTCCAGGTAGTGATGCAGAGCAAAAGGAGCAGAACCAGGAAAACATTGTACACAGAGACTGATACATTGTGGTACAATTGAAGGTAATGGACTTCTCCATTAGTGGCGATGCAATGTCCCTGAACAATCTGCAGGGATCTAAAAAACACTATCCACAAGCAGAGGATAAACTGTGGGAGTAAAAACACCGAAGAAAAGCAACTGCTTGAATACAGGGGTGGAGGGGATATGACTGAGGAGAGACTCTAAATGAACACTCTAATGCAAATACCAACAACATGGAAATGGGTTCGAATCAAAGACACCTGTGATACCCAGTGGAATTGCACATCGGCTATGGGAGAGTTGGGGGGGGGGGCGAGGAAAAGAAAATGATCTTTCTTTCCAATGAATAATGTTTGAAAATGACCAAATAAAATAATGTTCAATAATTTTTTAATCAATAAAACATTTAAAATATTTTAAAGAAAAAAATAAATTCCAGTGACTTCCTATTAAATATGGAATGAAATATAAACTATTTTGTTTAGTTTCTAAAGCCCCTCACAACACAACTCTTCGTCCACCTGTCTTCCTAGCCTCATTAAGCATTCCTCTTGTTCCTTCCAATACTCTTCAATGCAGTCAAACCATCCCTATATGCTATTGCCAAATCTTTGCACTAGTTTTCCCTTAAACTCTACCAGTGCACTTTTTTTAATATTATTTTTATTTCACAATGTTGTGTTTATTTGAAATTATTCTTTTAAAGTCATTCTCTATATGTATATGTGTCTATAGTGGTATATGTTTACCACTATAGATAAATATGCATATTTGTGTGTTGACTTGTATGTAACAAGATCCAATGGAAAAAAACAATAAATACTCTGTTATATTTTATCTCAGTATTTATAGTAAGTATTTTAAAATACCTTACCCCCTATAAAAGTGGTTGAAGGTTATGCAAAATGAAGAAAAAAAGTGTGATTTATAAAATTCCAATAGCAACTTGTAAGATTACAAGCTAAACAAGCATATTCTTTGATATGTAGTGATATGATATATGAAAATGATAATATCAAGAAATACAAGAAATATATGTATGATATATTTTCTGAGAAAATCTAAATAACAGTTAAAAATAGATGTGTCTAAAATTTATAGACTATACAGAAGATGCTGATATATAATATGAAAATAGAGATAGATAAGAATATGGATATAGAAGCATATATATTTAATACATCCCTGAAGAAAAGAAGCAATAGGCATGAGAGAGCAAGCACAGAATAACATTATAAAATGAAATTGATTATATATTTGCCAATGAGAAATAATTTGTTATTGATTTGTACAACTTTCATGAATTTATCTTGTGTACAGATATATCAATGACTTCTTAAAACAAAGATAAAAGTTAAAAGATAGAAGAAAGAATAAAATTGTGAAAATATATGCTGTTCAATTTTAAACCATTCACTCCTCACCTACTCAAACAAGTTTTAGAAAAAAAATGAGAAACTAATTGCTAGCATTTATGATATATTTTAAGGTTGGCTTAGTATTTTATATATTTTTATTCTTTTAACAACTTTAATGTGGTTGTTCTTATTGATCCTATTTTACAGAGAAGTAAACAGAAGCTGAGAGTAGCTAGATCATTTGCTCAGTGTCATAAAGTAAATATTTTCTATCTCAAGAAATATCCAAACACAGTCTTTCTGGATCCAAGTCCAAAATTTTATCCACTGCTCCTCACTAGAAAGAGCAGAGAAATTGTCTATAATCAGTTCATACCTAAAGTTTGATAAATATAAATTAATTTCCATAACATTTAGGCAAAAGGATCTAAAAATGACTCAATCAATGAACAATTGACTTATAAAACAGAAATATGGCATTTAATGGCAATATAGATATAGAATATAATTATATATAAAACCTTATGTGGATGATTATTATGAACAATATCACATAATAAAAAGGAAGTAGTGACAAATAAAGCCAGATTTTTAAAAAGCTTAGGAAAGAGACTCAAAGAAACAGAATCATACCATAGTCACCCAAAGAGAAAAATGGAAGGATGGTCAACAAAACAAAGATAAAAAATAGAATTGCAATCATTAAATAAATAATTTTTTACCGTCAACAAGATTTGAGTCAGCACACACGGAACATACAAATATAATCCTAGATCTTATTACAAAGGTATGAATCACAATCAAGAAAAACACATAAGGGAAAAAGTTGGAAAAATATATATTGAAGAAATTAGTTCTGTATTTGAGCCTATTGTGAAGATATTGAAAAATCATTTCAAAAGTTCTCTGAGAGACAGCAAGATGTCAAAAGCTTAGAAAAATTCTTAAACTTTATTAATACCTCAAAAAACATTAAAAAGAAATATTATTAACCTAGTTATCTACTTTGCTATTCTTATTAAATTTTTAATGAAAATAATCTATACAAACACTGAGGAATTGCATATTCAAGTCATTACATTAGCAGGGAATCAGCTACTCTTCATCTTTACCATTACACATCTGACTGAACAATACTAATAAGTGTTTATTATTTGTTGATTATTTTTGAAGAATTGATTGATAAAGCAAAGCACCACCACCTTATAACTTCTATAAATCTCTCTGCCATATTTCAAAATTATTTAAATGCCTCTTAATTTTATGCAATAGAATAGCCTTTACAAATTATTCTCCAAAAACAAATGTCAAATGAAGCATAAAACATAGAAATATATGTACACAAAAAGTATTATCTACTCTCATAGTGGAATTTCAATGCAAAATCCAAGTTGAAAAATTATTTCCTCTGAATGATGAAGTCCTCTGAAACATTTCATTTACAAAATCAATTTTGCTAGTTGAAAAAAGTCCCAGAACATGCAGAATTTTGTGAAAGAGATCTGTAACCACTTAAAAGAGTTGGATCTGACAATATACATAGGAAACAAATAGATGAAGAATATCTTTCATTCATTCACTGCTTTCATCCCTTATATTCATTCAATGACATGTATTTAGATGGGGAATCTGTCCAAAAGTATTTATATCTTCCTGAGATAGTACCAATGGGCCATAAGTTGGGCCCATAATAAAAGAGAAGGGTCAGAAATTGTATTGATGTCAGGAAACTGCAAAGTTCTTTTAATGACAACAAACTTTGGCCAGAATTAAACACCCATCTTTTTTTAATATAATGCATGTTGAGGTTAAACAATTCATTTAAAAAGTATAGCTATATGGAAAAGTGTATGGAAATGCATGATGATATTATACAATTCCTATGCATCTTTCCAATTACTTTTTAACATGCTAATATGTCCTTATCACAAATAGCCGGAGCATGCCTATAAGAGAATAATTTGATATATGTTTTAATGACAAGAGGTAATCTAAGAGCAACACTAATTACAAGATTTTAAATTGTATTTCCATAGCTTTATGGAATCATTTCAAGCAATATATGTTAGATTTGGAGTCAAAAATACAAGATCTCAAATTTTAATATGAAGGAGTAATCCTCAAAACAGTCTGATACTTACTAAGAAGTAGAATGGTGGATCAATGAAATGGATTAGATACACAATATATGAGGGTAAATGAACTTAGCAACCTAGAGTTTGATAAATACAAGGAACTCAGGTTTGGGGACAAGAACTCACCATTTGAAAAAAAAAACTGTTGGGAAAAATAGAAAAGAGTATAACAGACCCTAGATACTTAGGTGAGACCAATATCGCACATACTATACCAACATAAGGTCAAAATGGATATATAATTTTAGACATAAATGGTGATATCATAAGGAAATCAGGGGATTATGAAATAGTTTACCTGTCAGATCTATGGAAAGGGGAAGAATATATGACCAAACAAGAGATAGAGAACATTATGAGATGTAAAATGAATAAATATGATTATATTAAATTTAAAAATTTGTAAAGAAACAAAACCAATGTAACCAAGATTAGAATGGAAGCAGCATTTTTCCAAGGGTGGGGGGAGGAAGAATCAGCAAATTTTTCTGATAAAGGTCTCATAAATTGATTATTTAGAGAACTGAGTCAAATTTATGAGAATACAAGTCATGCCCCAATTAACAACTGATCAAAGAACGTGAACAAGCAGTTTTCAGATAAAGAAATCAAAGTTATCAATAATCATATGTAAAAACATTCTAAATATGTCTTGATTATAGAAATGCAAATTAAACTACTTGTTGGTACCACCTCATACCTATCAGATGGGTCAAAATGACAGTAAAGGGAAATGTTAGATATTGGAAGAAATGTGGCAACAGTCCTAATAGGAGAATGGCCGAACAAATTGTGGTATATTATGGTGATAGAATATTATTGTGTTATAACAAATAATAAACAGAAAGGGCTGGAAAAACCTACATGAACTGATGCAGAATGAAACAATCAAAACCAAGACAACATTATATACAGCAACAGTTATTTGTGGAACAATTAATTTTGAAAGACTTGCTACTCTAAAGCAATACAATAATCCAGAAGAATTCTGTGGGACATTTGACAAAAAATTCTATCCACCTCCAGAGAGAAAATTTTGGGAGTCTGAAGGCAGATGAAAACATACTATTTTCACTTTATTCTACTTATGTTTTCATTTTTATATGAGTATTCTCATGAAATAAAATGGTAGGGATAAGATATATTAGGCTAGAATCTTGGTTCTATAAATCCTAATACTGTGTATATAATTGTATCTATGTATGTATGTATTGAATCACAAAGAATTAAAAATGAATATCTTACCAAGAACAATAGAAGGACACATGGTGGGCATGAACAGACTTTTTTCCATAAAACAAGGAAATTTGAAGAAAAACTAATATAATGGATGTTATTAGGAGAATATAGGATTTTTAAAAGACTGATAATACAACTTCACTGGTATCATTAGAAGACAGTAAAATTGGCTTCTAAAATGTTGAGAGGTGAAAGTATGAACTGATACTGATAACAGCCACCTAGAAAGGATAGGTATGTATTGATCACAATCTGCATCACTGTAGAGATCATCTGCATCAATGACATATTAGATCTATTTGATTATTTTCTCATTGGAATTTTATTGTATACACACATACACAAATACACACATACAATCAGTGGTTTACTATATTAATTGTGACAAATATATATGTATATGTAGTTTCAAAGCAAGCAATTTTTATAAAGCATAAGTAAGGCTTCATGTGATCTCAAACTGGAAAAAAGAATGTAAATAATTTTACTATGATACATGCAGTCCTAGTGTAATTGTTGAAAATCTTTTTAATGCTTAGTATAATAAGGTGGAATTGTAATGTTTGGGAAGAAGGAATATAATGGATAGTGTGTCAAAGAGATAAAAGTAATTTAATTCATAGATGAGACAAACCTTATCCATAAACAAAACTTTAGTTGGAGGTCAGGAAATTTGAAGGTGAAACTAGAGATAACTATAATTATATCATCTCTTTATTTTAATCAATTATATTTCTTTCTCGCCTTTATGCTGTTAGACTTCCTAAAAATATAAGGCAAATTACATTAAGAGAGGAATGGACTAATTTGGTAAAATTACATGATAAAGCTCTATAATTGGAACCATAAGATCATTGACTTACAGCTAGAAGAGACCACAAATGACCTCTAGTTCAACAATCTCAGTTTATATATGAAGACCACATGATCAAGATAGGTGATTTAACTTGCCCAAAATCAAAATGATACAAAGTGGAAAATATATATTTAAACTAAAGTTGGTTTACTTCAAATCTGGCCAACTTTCTACTACAACATCATGGAAGATATAATGAATTGAAATGTCTACATTACCAAATAATTTGAAGACAGAGGATACACAGCTTAGAAATTTTGTATTTAGAGTAGATTAATATTATTGTACCCTAGAATGTTTTGCCTGTGACACTATTTCTTGGAAAAAAAGGCATCACAAAAGCAGAGAATCTGTCACATAAATGTGTGTTTACCCTTTAATATAGCACTTTGTCTAGATTCAATACTTGAAAATCTAATTAATGAAAAATATGAGTGAATGAATAGAATTTCTCTGATTTTTCTTAATCTATTATTATGCCATCCAAGAAATCTCAAAGCTTTTTGCCAAACTTACTTTCCATTTCCAGCAAATATCTCTTTCAAGATAATCAAGTTCCTATGTTTTCTACCCTCTCTGTAGAATATTTACCCCCCAAACCTCAAAGAACTTTGTAGTTGCAACCCCTTTTTTGCTTTTCTGAGGATCAAAGAAAGTATGGTATAATAATTTTGACAAATAAATGCCCAATTTCTCATGCTGTATTTATGGCTCATGCAAGAGATAAGTGCCTTCATTTTAATAACAAAAATATTTCTCTAAAATATATATGGACCTTTGACATGACATGGACTTATTACCATTTATACTCTGCAAACTAACTCAATTACCTCTACCTGTTCTCATAGTGGCAAAGGGTGGTAAGCCAGATTTTTTTAACTCACCCTTTCAAACTCTCTTTCAGGAATTTCCAAATAACCAAATGATGGGATAGATATATTACTTCTTCTCTTCCTACTCTGTAGTTTCTGAACCCATAACAGCATGATTTTCATTCCTATTAAATCATTCATCAGTGCATCATTCATACTGAAATAAAAATATTTACTAAATGAAAAAAATTATAGCATTTATATAATAGCAAGATAAAATCATAAATAATCATAATATTTATTCACTAGATTATTGGGGCATGAATAATCATAACAATCCACCAATAAACCTGGATCACACTTTTTCAGCAATGCATTGTCCACAAGGCAAAGTGGCCATGCTTCTGGACATCTATTATGGAACCACATGAATGGGAAACTTATGTGACCAGAGCAACTTAAAACTCTTCAAAGCAGGCTTCACTGTTCTTAGTGATCAGTCAGTCAAAAGAGTTTTTTAATCATCTACTATGTGACATACACTGAGATATGCCCTAGAGGTATAAAAAGGCAAAAGATATTCCTTGCTTTCAAGAAATACAGCAATAAAAGAGATAATAAATAGGACTTTATTAATAAAGGAAAAGTACTAGCATTAAGGGGAATCAAGGAAGGCTTCTAGGAAAAGGTGGATTTTTACCTAGGATTTAAAGGAATCCAAGAAATCCAATATTTGAAAATAAGGAGTCAGAGAATTCTAGATATGTAGGATGAACAGCAGAAATAATAATAGTAGTAGTCAATATTTATACAATACTATTTTCTAGGCACTCTGCTAAGAGTTTTACAATTATTACCTCATTTGATCCTCACAACAACCCTGCAAGGTTGGGTGCTATTATTACCCCCATTTTACAGATGAGGAAACTGAGGCAAAATGATGTGCTCAGGGACATAGAGCCAGTAAATGTCTGAAGTTGAATTTAAATTCAGGTATTCCTAACTCTAGGGCCTGAACTCTATTTACTTCACCACCTAGCTGCCAATAAAATGTCAAAAGTTGGGAGATGGAATGTCTACAAAGAGAAATAGATAAGAGGTTAATATTACTGGGTAGCAGGATACATGGGAACAAAACATAAAAATATTGAAAAAGTAAGAGAGGATCCAATTTTAAAAGACTTTGGACACCAAACAGAAGACAATATTTTATCCTGGAGTTAATTGGGAGCCATTGGGTTTTACTGAAGGGAGAGGGAGGATTAGTCAGACCTGGATTTAAGAAAGATTATTTTGACAGTTAAGTGGAGGATAAACTAGAATGGGGAGACACAATCAGAAAGTTATTAAAATAGTTAAAATGAAGTGATGAGGGATTATAGCAGGGAGGCTACAGCATCAGAAAAGAGAGAGTTGCATGTAAAATTGCTACAAAAGTAGAATCAATAGGATTTGATAAGAAATTAGACATGGAGTATGAGGGACTGAAAAGTTAAGGATGCCATCTAGGTTGTAAGACTGTTGTGATCAAGAGGATGGTTTCAACTTCAAGACTAATAGAGAAGGAAGGGTTAAACAAGAATATATATATATATATATATATATATATATATATATATATATATATATAAAATCTGCAATGTCCTCTTCCATCTGAATGTCCTCTTCCACTGGAATGGTTCCTTCCTTACTTATCTTTTTGACTGCAGACTCTTTTTGACTGATGAATCTCAGTCTTCCATGATTTTTTTTCTTCATTTTCTTCTCCAATAATTTGTACATTTTTTTTATCAATTCTATGAGCTAATTTAATATGTGAGCAATGAGCAATGAATCTCTACCTAATACTTTCACTGAAGATAGTAAAACTAACACAATTGTATAAGGACCTACCCAACTCTCTTGTGTTGCTGATGTTTTAGCAAAACTTTTTACATTACTATATCACCTGGTTGAAAATTATGAAGAGAATAATCCAATGGATCAGATTGGATCAATACTCCCATATCATGCAGTTCTCTAAGCCATTGTTGTAATGCACTTAAATATGAAATGAGTTTACAAACTCCTCCTAAGAGAGATGTATAAACTGTCTTACAAGCTTTTACCTGCAATGGAGCATGTCCAAAGAGCATTTCATAAGATGATATATGCAAATCTGCTCTTGGTCTTGCACATAGGTAAAACAAATCTATGGAAAGAATATCTAACCGTTTTAGATGAGTTTCAACACAAATTTTCTCCACCATAGTCTTGAATTCCCTATTCACATGTTCCACTTGACCTCTAGCCTGCCTTGCTAACTTCCTTTTCTACAGAGGGAATAAATTCAATTTTGAATATGTTGAGTTTAAGTTATCTATATAATATTGGGTTTGATATATTCAATAAAATGATGAAGATGTAAGTCTGGAAGCCAGCTGAAAAGTTAAGACAGTATAAACATAAGCATTATCAGCATATAGATAATATTTGAATAAAAGGCAGCAGATGTGATAACTAAATGAAACAATATAGAAGGGGGAAAGAATAGGGGAAAAGAAAGAACTATGAGGGATACCCCTTACTAGTGAACACTATCTGGATGAATCCAGCAAAAGATAATGAGAAATAATAGAATTAGTAGGAGGAAAACAAGAGAACAATGTGACAAAAATTTTCAGAAGGAAAAAAAGAGCATCATAGAAAAGGTGATCAACAAGTTTAAAGATGAGAGAAATAAAGGAGAATGTTGGGAAAAGGCTTTTGAATTTGGCAATAAAGAAATCACTAGTAACTTTGGGGAGAGTAGTTTCAATTGAATAAGATCAGAAGTTAGACTTTCAACAGTTAGAAAGAAAGTAAAGAGAGAAGCAGTAGAAGAACTGATTGTAGATGGGCTTCTTGTGGAGTTTATACATGAAAAGCAGGTGAGATACAGAATGGTAGTTAACAGGGATAGATGCTTTAAATGAGGGGAGTTTTGATGGAGACATATATGTTTATAGGCAATAGGGAAAGAACCAGTAGATAGAGAGAAAGATTAAAGATTAGTTAAAGTTTAAATGATAGAAGGTACATTCTTCTGGAGAAAGTGGGATGGAATGGCATCACTTGTACATGTAGAAGGGTTAGCCTTGGCAAGGAACAAGATTATCTTATCATGTGAGAGAGAGGAAGGAGATAATAGTGAAAGACATGTGAGTAATGTGAAATAAGGAGGAAGAGAAAAGAGGGATCTCTGGTTAAATGACCTCAAATTTTTTCAGCAATATGAGGCAAGGTTCTCAGTTGAGAGGGTGGAGAATAGAGAGTCTTGAGGAAGGATAAAAAAGGTTTGAAAGATGGGATGTGTATTAATTAGGGAGACAAATATATTGATTTACCCCATTGAGATCATATTACATAAAACTATAGAGAATCTAGTTGGAACAGTTTCATTATTTTTCACAGTTTTGTTCAGGTGCATATTTGTAGGTAATGGATGGTGGGAGTAATCAGAGGATTAGATTTGGCAAAGCAGGATAAAGTAGCAAGGGACTCAAAGGAAAAGGACAGTATAGTGTTGAACCAATTAATAAAAATGGAGAAGGAAGAAAGCATAGCCATTGTATGAGTGATGGGCTGGAAAAGAACTGAGAAGTCAAGTGACTGGAGATCATGATGAGTAGAAAGAATAGAATTTAGATTTACAAGGCAGACAGAAAAGTGAAATGACAACAAATTATGATCAGATAAAGGAACTTCAGCATTTGTAAATACTCAATAGAACCCTTGTGGGTAATGATAAGGTCAACAACTAGGCAGTCAAAAAATTATTGTACATCTCCCAAAGATTGTATGTCTTCCCTGCTCAGACATCAGGGAAATTGAAACTATGCTGGAAATCACCCTAAGAAAAAATAAGATGTTTTAAATATACCTAGATATTATAATGAATTGATTAAATGACTTGAAGTCAAAAAGCATGGGTTCAAATTCTTCCTCAACCAAGTTGCTTGACTTCTCAGTTTGGTTTATTACTACAAAATGGAGATGTTATCAACTAATACTCATTTTATAGGGTTGCTTTGAAAATCAAAAGAGGACACAGCTCTGTGGATCACTAAATAGAAAGCCCTGGACTGGAGACAGGAGGACCTAGGTTCAAATAAGGCATTGGATACTTCCTAGGTGTATGACCCTGGACATGTCACTTAACACCAATTGTCTAGCCTTTACTGTTCTTTTGCCTTGGAACCAATACTTAGCATTAATTCTAATATGTAAAGTGTTTTAAAAAATCAAAGGAGATAATCTCTGTAAAGTTCTTTGCAAACCTTAAAGCACTATGTAAATGTTTGACAATATTATTACATTTATAAAATATTACTATGGATATCTATGTGGAATAGTGGATAGAGTTTAAGACCTGGAGTCAGAAATATCTGACTTCAAATTTGACTCCAGACACTTATTTTCTGTGTGAATTAGAAAGTTCCATCACCTTGTTTGCCTCTGTTTCTTCATCTATAAAATGAATTAAAATAAATGGCAAATTACTCCAGAATCTTTGCCAATAAAACCCCAAATGGGGTCACAAAGAATTGGAAATGATTGAAACAACTGAACAATAAAAAACAGTGCTTCATTTTATTTCCCTTATTACTGCTTCCAAGTTTGTAAACCATTTTGAATTCCATAAAATTTCCCATAAGTTGAATGTTATAGATTTTGTGAACAAGTTTGGATTCAGCCTATAAATGATTGATAATATATCTTCCCAAACTTTCATCTTTCTGGAACTCACATTTATTCTCTTATTGCTTATCACAATGAGAACACAGATTTACTAAACTCCAGATCCAATGATTCTGTATTCCTGGTTTCCATCTCTGTCTTATTAGTCAGACCATGACCTCAGCATGTCAATTTTTGGCCTCATACTTGACCATTTGTGTTCCTGTGGGACACCATAGGAAAATTTAGCCATTCATTGCTTGGCTGTCACTTTCTGAAAATATATTGGAATGCTATTGACCTTAAAGGTTGTCTTCTATGCATTTGTCTTTCACCCCAAAACCTTCTATGGAGTTATTTTCCACATGATGCTATAGGACTTTCCAGAACATAAGCTACAAATATATGGGAATGCACAATGGATGTGTTCCTTGTAGTTTGGGCATAAATCCAATGTTTGTAAATTTAATACTCAAGGAGATCTCATTAAAGAATACCAAGTTTAGCCTTTCATGAAGCAATTTATCAATCTGTAATTTATTTACTCTGTAAATTCAGGTAATTTCCTACATGCACTGCCAATATACAGATGTCTTTCCTGACATATATACACTTTTTATTAATGCTCTTCCCTTTTCCTCAAATAAGTTATTTTATGTTTACTCTTCATGAGAGACAATTTAGGTTAACGTAGATAAAGAGCCAACCTTGGATCAGATCTCTCTTCAAAACTGGCCTCTGTCACATACATTCTGTGTGACCCCAGGCAAGTCATTAAGCCTCTCAGTTTGCTACTGAACTTTCTAAGTCTATAATTTGAAGAGAATGAACAATTCATATTCCTGATACTTGTTGCTAAGTCGTTTCAATTATGACTTTTCCATTTGATTCATTCAATCTGATTCTTCATTACCCTATTTGGGGTTTTCTTAGCAAAGACCCTGGAGTGGTTTTCTGTTTCCTTCTTCAGCTCATTTTATAGATGAAGATAAACTGAGGCAATCAGTTAAATGACTTTCCCAGGGTCACATGTCTAGTAAATGCTAAGGCCAGATTTGAAATCAGATCTTCCTGACACCAGGACCACCTATACCACTTAGCTGTCCCAGAATCTGAATACACAATAGATGAATCTCAAAATATATTATTAGTAACATATAATTAATTAGTAAATAATTAGTAATTATTATTAGTAGTAGTAATACCAAAAGTAAAGAAAATATTATTTTCTGTCAGTTCCATGGCATATATTAGGTACATTCTGAATTCTAAACAATAACAGCTCACAATGATTTAGTGCCTTGTAGTTTATACTCATAAATGTTTTCTTACCAAAATCCTTGTGATATTAGCTAATGCTAGAATGACTTTCATAACTTTATGGATAAGGAAACCATTCTTTAGAGAATATACATGTCACATATAGCTAAGAAATGGCATAGCTACACCTAAATCCAAATATTCCTAGTCCAAATTCAATGTTCTTTCCACAATCCCAGGGGTTATTAACCTAGCATCCATAGATCCCCTAAATATCCACAGATAGATTGAAAGATAATAAATACTTGTTGATTTAGTGAAAGGAAACTGTGCCTTATTGTTCAGAAAATCTTGCATCATGAATGTTAATGGTTTAATTATCCAAATGACTTCTGCTTTTCACAAAATCATGTAATCTCAGATTCCAGACTTCAAAGGTCATTTATACAAAACTATACCTGAACTACAATCTCAATAGTATAACTGATAAATGGTCATTCCTTTGCTTGAAGACTTTCAATGAGGAGGACATCATTATGTCTTGAGGCATCCCATTGTATATTAGGATAGCTCTAAAATGGGTTTTTAACTAAAATATTTTGCTAATCACATTGTAATATGGCATTTCTTTTACCATTGTATGAATTTTATTTATTCAAAAAATTCTAAGAAAGAATCTTTAGCCTTTCCCACAATTCCAACAGGATCCATGATACAAAAAATGTTAAAAATACTTGAAGTGTACCATTATGATTCCCACAAAACTTTGGAATATAGCCATTTTGCAAATTGAAGATTGTATTATATTTTCTTAAATTTTTACTTTGTAGTCTGAAATAAATGACTGTTCATAGACAAATGCAGGTTGACCATGGAATATTTCCTGGAAGAGGTGAGTTTGAAGCTATGTCTGGAATTATAAAAGGAATAAAACTGGTAGAGAGACAGGGAAAAAAAAACAAATAATTACAATATTTAGAAGAGGCAATGACTAAGTTTTCTTGAATAAACCAGTAAGCTGATATTAATGGGAAAAGTATGGGCATGGATTTAAACCCAAAAAAGCTTTGAAAACTATATTGAAAGACTTGGAATTTGATAAACTAAGCTAAAGAGAGCCAATGTAATTTCCTTGGCAGTAGAATGACTAGAGAATTAGTAGCAATGAACCACAGGGTACCCAAAATGAAGAGGGAAAATATAGTAGATAATTAGATTTAATTAGAGAATTCTTTGTTGCTATTGGTACTTCTACGTGAGTTTCTGGAAAATAAAATAAATGAGGGTAGCTTCTGTTACCTTTAGGAATTTTCAGGAATCTGTCAGCTGTCAACACACAACAGGCCACTTTCAGGTCAAAAGGAAAGGTAGGAAGACCAGGATAAATACATGAAGGCTCAATCAGAAGCTCCTAGTGTCTGAGCTCATGACTTAATGATTAGGGATGTCAGCAAGTCAATTTGCTACAACAGTTCACAAAGAAGTTAGTCAAAAGGGTGAACTACCAAAAGGAAGGGCTGAGGATCTTGCCTCAATCAGGTATAAAGGGAAAGGAAAAGTATGCAATGACTTGCAAAGAAAAAAAATATTTCTATTTCTTGTAGGCCAAAATATTAGCTTTGCATTCAAAAGTGAATTACCCCTCTGAAAGTAGAACACAAACAGCTTGAAGGAAAACATCTCTGTACCTTAGGACATCAGGGAGAATTAGGTGTGCCTTATCTGCTGAGATTTCAGTCCTTGTCTAAAGACAAACTACTTAATGGGCATATGAAGTCACTGTATTTCCATTATCCCTTGCTTTGCTGAAAGACTTCTTGGAGGGGCTACAATTGGAGAACTATATCTTTAAAGAATTTAAGATGTGCTTTTAGGAGTGAAATGGTGGATGACTCCATGAATATTGCAAGATTTTTTCACTGGCAATGAGTTGAACAAGTGCATCAGCTAAGATGAGTTTGTCTCTTACAGAGTAATTGTTCAGACTGTCAGCTTGTTAGAGGACTACTTGAAAGAATTTGGGGTTTGCGGCTATTTTTTCCTTACTTGGAATTAAAACCATAGGTTTAATTTTGACAGTTCTAATCAAAGTAAACCATAATTTTTAAAAACCCTCAGACCTTCATCACTTATTAAGATAATCTGTCTAGTATAATCATTTAAGTTTATGAAGGGACGATAGTAGTGACCGAGTACAACCATCTGGTTGGCAAGCTTAAGCTCAAAGGCATCTCTACTCCCTCATTCCCAGGAGTATCCCTCAAATGGAAGTGATCTTTGATACCAACAAAAATATCCTTTCTTAATGTACCTACTATGGATAAGTTTACAAAGACAACAAGATCACTCTCCCCAAGGAAAGTTCACCTGAACAAAGAAGTTATTAGAGGTATAGTTTGGAAAAGGTAAAAAAAATTAAATAAATAAAGATTACATATAAGAAACAAAAATGCAATGTGTTTTTTTTCCAAAATTTCCTATGACACCTGTAATTTCAACATTAATGTGTCAAAAAGGGGAAGTGTAGAATTGAAAGATAAATTTAGGAAAGGAGATAAGTACAATTGTACAAGAAGTAGGTATAAAATTAGTATATTACTGAAGATCTAATCAGTGAAGTACAGTGGCCAAGCTGTGATGGGAACATTTGTGTATCATATACTATGAATTGAATAGTTGATTTCCATTTTTCTGCCTAGATACAATATACTTACTTTCCTCTGGAAAAGAGAATTCCTCATAGTATTTTTCAAGGTAGCAATGCCTGGCCCACCTATAGGTTTTTTTCAGCAATGTGGGTTCTACAAAAGCCATAATATAGAAATTAAAGGCAAGGCAAAATGAGTAATGAAGACAAATAGGTGATCCCTAACAAATGCTATTAATTTGACAACTGCCTAGATGAAAGCCAGACTGGTGAGAAGAAATAATTTTAACTTTAGCCCAAATAAATGGAAAAGTCTTCTTACTATATCAGAAGGCAAGATACTTATCAGAATGTAGGACTAATAGTTTCCTAGCCATCCAGAGATACCACTTCTGGACTTCCTTTGATAATTAGTCAAATAAAATAGAATTAAAAAAAAAACTTTACTTTTCACAAAAGTGAAAAACAAGAATACATAGGGAGGTGTAAAAATAATAGCAAGAACTGTAAAAATAATAAAGCAATGGATTGATTATGGGTTTATAAACTGATTTTTATACTATGCTTGCCATGCTTACAAAGTATATTCAGTTTATATAAGTGAAGTGAAGCTCATAAGTGAACTCTTCAGGGCCAGGTGTAAGGACACTAAAGAGACTCTTGTTATAAAAAATAAAATATTTATGGAAAATATAAGGATGAAAAAGGATTTCTAACTCTTATAAATTATATTGTATGCAATATGAATTCTGAGTATTCTTGAATACATACACAGGAATTAGGAAATATGGTGTTTGAAATAGGACACTTTATCAAATTAAGTCAACAAGCTCTTATTAAGACAACTAGGTAGCACAGAAGACGGAGCACCAGGCCTGGAGCCAGGAGAAGCTGGGTGAAAATCTGGCTTCAAAATTTACCAGCTTTGTGACACTGGGCAAGTCACTTAACACCAAATGTATAGCCCTTGCTGCTCTTCTGCCTTAGAATTGATAGTAAGAGAGAGAGTCAAAAGATGTCACCTCATTCAAGTCCTCAGAAAGGACTTTTTAAAGCACTTTTTGAACATCTACTACTTGTCAGACATGGAAATAATAGCTGGAGATATGATGAAAGATATAAGATAATACCTCTTCTGAGGAATCTCACAGTCTAAGGCAAAAAATAACATGTAAACAACTATGTATTCAAGATATATATAGTATAGACAAATATAATAAAAAATCAATAGAGTGAAGGCATTGGAATGCAGGGACCTTGGGAAAGACTTCTTACAGAAGGTAGGATTTTCTTTGAAGGAATCTAAACAAATCAGAAGGTAGAGAGAATGAGGGAAGGGTTTTTGACCATGGGGACAGCCCATGAAAATGCATGAAGCCAGAAAATGGAGTGTCTTGTGCCAAGAATAGGGAGATCAGTGTCACTGCAGTGAGAGTAAAATGTATTTAGACTCAAAATGTAGGAGGGAAAATTCTGTGACTGGCAAGGAATTTTAAGGACAATAAAAAGGACATTTTTTTCACCTAGACTAAGTAAGAGGACAGTATGAGATAGGATTTCCACTTGGGATGGATAGGATGATAGAAACAGATAGTGGAGAGAAGGATGTTTTTTTTTATTATTTCTATTTTCTCTGTCAAAAGAAGCAGACCTTTCATATGAAAGTCAGAAGTAATTTTTTTTTAATTTTGAAATTTGAGAAAGTGATGATTAAAAAGAAAATGTCACTAGATTAATGAATTCAAGTCATCAGTCTAGGATAAACTTCATCCTGAGGAACTGAATGAATTGGAACATCTGGAGGCTAAGATATGGCCTCCTTGCTTTGAAAGATATTGGATAAAGGAAAAGATGTTCTAGGATGGAAGAAGAGAAAATTGTTTCCCAAAGAAAAATGCAAAGGTCCCCAAACTATAAGTTGTTGAATGTGGTTTTTATTTCTAACTGAATTCTAGAATTCATTATTACATTCTAGAGAACTAGAAAGGGAAATAATCACTAAGTTCCCTATTTCATCAAAACAAGATGATGTCAAGTGAGAATAATTGACTTTTATGTGACAAATAGACTTCTATATCAGGAGAATATTGTAGACATAATATTTCACCTGGCTCATAATGAAGTTCCTATTAGTTTTTTAGGCTAAGATACAATTATAAGCTTTGTGAAAGTGCATATGTGACTTTTAAACCATTTGAAGAATTGAACCTCAAAATAATCATGAGTGGTTAAGCTGGAGGAAGGTTCTTGTAGGGGATATTTCAAAGATCTATTCCTGGACTTTTCTGTTCAACATTTTTTATCATTTACTTAGAAGAAAACATATGGAGTATGTTTATCAAATTTGCAAATGGCATGAAGCTGAAAGGGATAAAAGTCAGAATCAGGATTCAAATGTATTTCACTAGATTAGAGATATGGGCCCAATTAAATTAGTTAAAATTAAATATGGATGAGTATTAAGGTCTATGCTTAGATTTAAAGTCAATGCAACACATATTTCCTAGGACAAAAGACCTCAGAGTTTTACTAGGTTACATGATCAATATGAGTTGGGATTGTACAATGGCAGCCCTAAAGCAAAATATGTCTGTGCAGCACTGCTTCAAAAGAAGATTTGTGTCTAGAATGTTTGTTTAAGTTGGAAGTATAGGGGAAACTAATCCTTTCTTTAATATGGTAAAAGATATTCATCTATAGTCAAGAGTTTAGAGCATCTGGGTTAGAAAGTCTTTATTAAGATGGATAAAATTTCCATATATATATGTATATATGTAAATTTTAAAAAATTAAATAAAATAAGAGGCAAAAGAAAATATTCACCATAGCATTTTGAGCATTATGAAACTGGGAGATGAAATTGTTTCTCCATTACTAAGTTGACACTGTATTCACCTGGAAGAAATTAACCAATTTTTGGTGTCCATCCTGAGCCACTTCATTAAGGTAATGGGGAGCTCTAAACAATCCCTTTTGAAGAAGGAGACAACTCAGGAAATACCCTTAAAACCATTTTAATATTCCCACAGATAAGTTCTTTACATAATCAGGCAGACAAATTAATTTAAAGACTTCTACACTTCAAGAAATTCAACTTTTTATTTAGTTGAAATCTTTAATGTCTGTCAAGATAAGTCAAGTCAATCATCTTTGACTTATGTGCCATGCATTGATCCTGGTTCTTTCCTCTAGAGTTGACCAGTCTAAGACTACTTTCATGTACTTATGGTAACCCTTGAATTATTTGAAGACTACTGATATTATTACTGCCATCACCACTAGTTGATGTTTACTCTATATATTCCCCTTTAGGATAAGGATCATTAGTTTTTTCAATTGATCCTCAGACAAAATCATTTCAAATTCCTTCATTACCTTAACTGACCTACTCTAAATGATCTTTAACATTTCAATGTTCCTCTTAAAATGTGGTACCTTGTATATGTGCCCAAATGTTTCTGCTTCATATTTCACTTTATTTACTGAAGTTATTCTGTATTCTTTTTAATATCCACAATCTAAAGCATGCAATGACTGTGCAAAGTTTCCATACCTAAACCTCACTAGTGGCCACCTTTATATCTGTAGCTAAAATCTTTGTCCTTTCAAGAGATTTGCTGGGAAACTAATATTTTCATCATTTAAATAAACATTCCACTAAAATTATTTTCAGGACTTCATTCTATAACAAGTACAATGAAGCTATAAAGCAGCAAGCCAGCCTAATTTTATAATTCATAGACTCCTAAGATTTAATACCTTGTCTGATTTCTGACCTTTTTTCAGATTTATTTAAAGAAAGTACATTCTATTTGTTACAAACAAGTATGGAGGATATATTCTGTTTAAAAGAGGTCAGACTTCATTCCTTAAAACATCAAGGCATAAGAGAAGTCATGAAGAATGACCATGACAAAGTAATGATAAGCACAAATTATTTTCTTTACTACCCTGCTCATAAGAAGTAAAGAGAACATACAGAATGCTTGGGGAGAAAAGGATAAATAAAAAATTTAAAGGATAAAAGGATTAAAAGATCTCAATTACATTCCTAGTTCCTCCTTTGACATACTTGATAACCTTTTACAATATAGGAACTATTACAATGACAGACACTCTGTAATTAAAAATAAAATAGTCAACAAATCAACAAATAATTAAGTGATCTAGAGAGTCAATGTTTCATAATAATTTGCTGGATTTAGAGTATGGAGACCTGAATTTGAATTCTGTTTCAGTCACTTTCTAGCTTTAAAATGATAATCAATATAGCAATCTCTGAGCTTCATTATCCTTATTCTCTTTCTCTCTGTGTCTCTGTCTGTCTGTCTTTGGCTCTCTGTCTCTGTCTGTTTCTCTCTTATTTTTTCTCTCAACATCAGAAACCTGGCACTCTACACAGTGCCCGAGAAATTGTGTGATCAAGAAGGGAGAACAATACCTGGTTTGGGGTGATATTTTAATGACAATTGTCTTTACTATTGTTACTGAGTAAATGTTTGTTTACCTTTTGAAATCCTAAATAAGTCTGACTCATGGTGGCAAGGATCTATATGGGAGCTTGTGAGAAACAGAACTAAAAGCTCCTCACATTATGTATAGGACCCAGGGGAAAGAAGTATTCAGCCATTTTCTAAAGACCCAACTTGTTAGTGGTGGTGAAGAAGTAATTCCAGAAAGAGTGTTTACAATATCATATATGCAATATCATAGATAGAAAAAAATAACAGTGAACTGTATAGATAATTTTAACTTGTTAATTCAGCTGCTTCCTGGTGATTTGACCTTTTTCATCTTTAAAATATCAAAGTAGATGAGAGTAGATTGTCTAAGAGCATAGACCCCAACACATTATGATGGCTCTTATTCTAGGAAGAGAGAATTAGTAGAAGTGACACAGAAGCAGAGAAACAGAAGTTAATTTGTTGCCAAACTATGGTGGACCTTTAATGACAAATACCATTAAAAGTGTTAATACTAATCATTAGGCAGTACTGATCTTATGCTTTTAGATGATCAGATTCAGAGTGTATAAACAACAATTAGACCCAATTATTTCAAATAACGAATCCTAAGAAATGGTTACATCATTGGAATTTTCATTGCATATTTCCACTAGCCTGGAACCAATTGCTATATTTTACATAATTATAACTTCAATTTATTCATTCACATGACCCCTTTGTTTTCTGCCTCTGTGTCCAGATGCCAGCTACTCTGTACTCCTATCATGATAGAAGACCGGGATATTATTCCTGGACATTTACCCTGCTATGACGTCATTCCCTAACATTCACTTTTAAAGAATGTGCAGTTCCAGAATCCAGAAAATTAAGAAAGCTAAGAGTAACCGGAGAAAATCACAAGAAAATATCTGTGGTTTGGTTTCTTCTCTCAAACAACTCTAAGAAGCATTTATTAAGCATTTATCCTAACCTATAAAATGAATTGTTTTCAGTTATGTAAAGAGAAAAATTAAATAATTTTTCTTAAAGAGATTAAAATCTGAAATATTTCATACTCTTTGGATATGGATGGTACATAGAGACTATAAATGAATATAGCATAACTTTGTTGGAATAACACTGCATATATTGACTCACACACACACACACACATTTCATTACCTATACCTTTGAATGCTTTCATACTAGATAGGAAATGGGAGAAGTGAGGAGAATGGAGTGCTCTTAAACTTGATAAACTTCATCTCTCTACCTCTACTTTCAGATGATGCTTTGACTATAGAAATTGGTGCTTAAATTTTATCTTACTCAAGAATTCATGAGACAATTTTTTTTCATTTTTATATAATCATTATGTTCTACTTTTCATCTTTTCTGTCATAGTGAAAATTAATTCAATAGGACCAAAAATTGTTCTGCTATATATTCCATCTTTTCAATGACATAAAATGATCATTCTCTGATTTAACAGGTTATTTATTAAGTAATAACTGGAGTGGACATTATTTTGAGAAACAGGCAAACAAAAAAACGCAAAAGAGCAGAACACAGGTTTTGTTCTTTCTCCCAAATCACTTGATTTAATTGGACCTGCCATTGGGGGTGCCTGGTATGTATTTCTCCTGCTCCAGTATATAATCAAGAGAATAGGTCATCATGGATTTCTTTTATTAACTTCAGAGGTCATAAATTTACTATCAAACTCAAGATTTGTGATCAGTACTTTTGTTTATTTGTACTTGATTTGTATAAAATTAGCTTCAATTTAGTTGGAAAAAAGCTGAAATTTATTGAAATCAGCAATTTTTCTTTATGTAAGAAAACTATGACTATTTCATTTTCTTATTATTCATGAATTTAATATTTCAATTTCATTGTCAATGTTATTAATTATTTTCATACAATGAGGATTTGATATGAACATGTTAATATACTTGATCTTCAGTTATTAGTACATCTTCCTTAATTCTAAAAATTAACTTGCATTTAATTTATATTTATTTTGATGTATTTCATAGGTTTGTGTTGTTTTCCCCAATATAGTGAAAGCCCCTGGAGGACAAGGTCTATTTATTTTTTCTCTTTATATCCCCAACACCTAGCAAAAAGCCCTAAGTTTAGTATATATTTAATAAGAGATTATCATTTGATTCCTTGAATGATTAATACATGCCCTCTTAAAAAAAACTTATCTTCTGTCTTAAAATCAAAACTGGTATTGCTTTTTTCAAGAAGTTATTTGATTGCTTTATTCCAGCAGCACAGGATTAGGGTATTTAGCTAAACTGCTCCCTACCTCTTTCCTACATTTCCCTCTTTTTACTGTCACTACTTTGATGTCATAAAGCTACTAACAGCCCCATAAGTTGATTTTAATTATTACAATTGGCAACCGTTTTTTACCTATTACAGATCTGGCTTTATTTGTGAAAAGTGTTTTGTAATTGACTTCATATAATTCATATAATTAGGGTATGTTGGAGCACAAAAGACAACACCACCATCCAATGCAGCTGAGGAAGACTCCAGGTATAATGACTTTTCATGCCAATGGACCCAGGCTTCCAAAGCCGAGAGAGTGGGACTGTCTCTGTGCATTGACTTTTCCACTTAAATCTCCTTCACGCACAAGTATATTTGTGCACACTCATCTATCATAGATGAAAACGCACAAAGACAATCGTCATCGTAGGTTACCTAGAGACTACTACTACTATTCATATAATTCTTTTGTTTGCCTTCAAAATTAGATTTCAAAGCATTTTATATTATTTATAGTGACTTTAAATTAAATTTCTCAGAGGGCGGAGTCAAGATGATGGCATAGAGCCAGCAAAAGTTCAGACCTCTGAAAAGCCTTCTCACCAATTAAAAACCAAATGCTCCTAGGGGACTGAAAACCAAATCTAACAAAAGGACAGAGCTAAGGAACCATCCTGCTGGACTCAATATAAAAGGTATGCCCCCAAAAAGCCTGAATTTGAAAACACTCAGTTTAAGGGAAAGGTCCCAGGACCCCTACCACACCCACAGCACTGAGCCTCCAGCAGTGTCTGGAATCTCTGGACATCCAAGGGTGCTATTCTGGAGGGAGTACCTTGCAGGCAAAGCTGTGTCAGGCTCAGGGTTCCAAACACAGGCGGCTGGGAGGCAGCTCGAGGAGAAGCCCAGAGGAGTCAGCCTAGTCAGCAGAGAGACTCCATACTGCCCTGTCCCCACCAAAGTTTTGGCCTCAGGGCACATCCAGGACTACAAGTTCAACTCAGCTGGGCTGTTCTCATCAAGCCTTTAGAGGGCAGGGAATCTTAAACTCCAACACCACTCTCCCACAGACTGCTCTGAGTGCCTTGCTAAGCTCTAAGGGCGATTGATATCCTTGAGTTCATATATGAACAGATTAGTGAGGGTGGATATCAATGAATTGGGCATGCAAATTAAAAAAACTATGAAGTGATCAAATCAAAAATATTCAGATGAAGACTAAATTAGAAATCCTAAAAATCAAAGGCAAAATTAATAAAATTGAAAGTCAAAGAACTATTGCTTTAATAAAAAAAAAGACTAGAAGCTGGTACTTTGAAAAAAAAAACAAATAAAATAGACAAAGTACTGCTTAATCTAATTACAAAAAGGAAAGAAGATTGACAATATCCAAGATGAAAAGGAAGAACTCACCTCCAATGAAGAGGAAATTAAGGCAATCATTAAAAATTATTAGGCCTAGTTATATGACAATAAATATGGCAATATAGGTGATATGGATGAATATTTACAAAAATATAAATTGCCTAGACTAACAGAGGAAGAAATAGACTACCTAAACAACCCCATATCAGAAAAAGAAACTGAACAAGAGATCAAATAACTTCCTAAGAAAAAATCCCCAGAACCTGATGGATTCACAGATTAATTCTATCAAACGTTCAAAGGACAACTAATACCAATATTATACAAACTATTTGACAGAATAAGCAAAAAAGGAGTTCCACCAAATTCCTTTTATAACATAAATATTGTACAGATTCCAAAGCGAGGCAGGTCAAAACAGAGAAAGAAAACTATAGACTAATATCCTTAATGAGCATAGATGCCAAAATCTTAAATACGATACTAGCAAAATAACTCCAAGTGACCATGGGGGTTATTCGTTATGACTGTAACAGTCCACACCTGTGTATGCACAAGAAAGATAATTAATCTGTAAGGATTGTCTTAGGAGAGCGCATACCAAGTCCTGCACATGGCAAGAAAACCACTGACCTTTGATGCCAACATTCCTAAGGTTTAGGCACTAACTCAGGTTTCTTTGCGCTCACCTGGCTGAGAAAATCCACACCTCTGCCATGTTGTAATATACACCTGAACCAATGGCAATCCACTGTGTCTTAATTAATATTTATTATGGACCTTTGCATTACAATGCCAATAAATAGGAGCAGCTCACAGAAAGCTGGGCCCTTATTATCTTCCACCTGTCCCTCTCCCACCTGGAGCTTGGCCTCTGGCCAAGAACAGCTTTTCTCATGGGATTTCCTTTATCTCTGTAAAAGACTTTTCCTTCTTAATCTCCTATATTCAAACCAGAATGATTGTTGCTTAGAGCACTGTCTCTAAGCAATTAGTGGCTTTTCTCTCAGCTGAACTCTATACTCATTTCTTTTTGTTTTTTTAATTTTTATTTGGTCATTTCCAAACACTATTCATTGGAAACAAAGATCATTTTCTTTTCTTCCCTCCCCCCTCCCACCACCTCTCCCATAGACCACGCGCGATTCCATTGGGTATCACATGTGTTCTTGATTCAAACCCATTTCCATGTTGTTGGTATTTGCATTAGAGTGTTCTTTAGAGTCTCTCCTCAGTCATATCCCCTCCACCCCTGTATTCAAGCAGTTGCTTTTCTTCGGTGTTTTTTATCCTCTGCTTGTGGATAGTGTTTTTTAGATCCCTGCAGATTGTTCAGGGACATTGCATTGCCACTAATGGAGAAGTCCATTACCTTCGATTGTGCCACAGTGTATCAGTCTCTGTGTACAATGTTTTCCTGGTTCTGCTCCTTTCGCTCTGCATCACTTCCTGGAGGTTGTTCCAGTTTCTATGGAATTCCTCCACTTTATTATTCCTTTTAGCACAATA
Organism: Monodelphis domestica; assembly: GCF_027887165.1. NCBI lineage: Eukaryota > Metazoa > Chordata > Mammalia > Didelphimorphia > Didelphidae > Monodelphis > Monodelphis domestica. The sequence goes on along the minus strand of NC_077230.1, from coordinate 43,886,617 downwards.
GTATTCCATCACCAACATATACCACAATTTGTTCAGCCATTCCCCAATTGAAGGGCATCCCCTCAGTTTCCAATTTTTGGCCACCACAAAGAGTGCACCTATGAATATTCTTGAACAGGTCTTTTTCCTTATTATCTCTTGGGGCTATAAGCCCAGCAATGCTATGGCTGGATCAAAGGGCAGACAGTCTTTTATAGCCCTTTGGGCATAGTTCCAAATTGCCCTCCAGAATGTTTGGATCAATTTACAACTCCATCAGCAATGAATTAGTGTCCCTACTTTGTCACATTCCCTCCAGCATTCATTACTTTCCATAGATGTTATGTTAGCCAATCTGCTAGGTATGAGGTGATACCTCAGAGTTATTTTGATTTGCATCTCTCTGATTTTGAGAGATGTAGAACACTTTTTCTTGTGCTTATTAATCGTTTTGATTTCTTTGGCTGAGAACTGCCTGTTCATGTCCCTTGCCCATTTATCAATTGGAGAATGGCTTGATTTTTTGTACAATTGATTTAGCTCTTTGTAAATTTGAGTAAATAAACCTTTGTCAGAGGTTTTTATGAAGATTGCTTCCCAATTTGTTGCTTTCCTTCTGATTTTAGTTACATTGGTTTTGTTTGTACAAAACCTTTTTAATTTGATGTAGTCAAAATAATGTATTTTACATTTTGTGACTCTTTCTAAGTCTTGCTTGGTTTTAAAATATTTCCCTTCCCAAAGGTCTGACATGTATACTATTCTGTGTTCACCTAATTTACTTATAGTTTCCTTCTTTATGTTCAAGTCATTCACCCATTCTGAATTTATCTTGGTGTAGGGTGTGAGGTGTTGATCCAAACCTAATTTCTCCCACACTGTCTTCCAATTTTCCCAGCAGTTTTTATCAAATAATGGATTTTTGTCCCAAAAGCTGGGGTCTTTGGGTTTGTCATAAACTGTCTTGCTGAGATCATTTATGCCAAGTCTATTCCACTGATCCTCCTTTCTGTCTCTTAGCCAGTACCAAATTGTTTTGATGACCACTGTTTTATAGTATAGTTTGAGATCTGGGACTGCATATCCTCCTTCCTTTGCATTTTTTCCTTCTTTTTGTCAGTTGATGCCCAATAGATTTGGCTCCACCCTCTTACTTTCACCCTATGTGTATCTACCTTTCTCATATGTGTTTCTTGTAGACAGCATATGGTAGGGTTTTGGACTCTAATCCACTCTGCTATTCCCTTGCGTTTTGTGGGTGAGTTCATTCCGTTCACATTTAGAGTTATGATTACTAGCTGTGCATTTCCCAGCATTTTGATTTCTGCTCCTTTACCTGCCTTTTCTTCTTTCACTATTTCCTTCTACACCAATGTTTGCTTTTGAACAGCCCCCCTTGTTCCCACCCTTATTTTACTTCCCTTTCTACCCCCCTCCCTGTTTATCCCCCCCTTATTTTCCCTGTAGTCTTTCTAAAATTAACCACCTGCTCCCTCCCTCTCTTGTACTGCTTCCCTCCCCACCAGACCATTTGTTACCCTTCTACTCCCCTATAGGGTGCAAATCTATTCTCTGCCCCCAATGGATTGGATTGGTTTTCCATCTTTGAGTCACTTTCAAAGCACGTAAAAGTTGAGTATTTCCTGTCTCTGACCTCTTTACTCTTCCAGTGTATTGATGTTCTCCCCCCTCCCACCATGAGCTTCTTTATGACATATAAATTTACCCCCATTTGTTTCTTTTCCCATTTCTTTTAATATTAACCTATTTTTAAGCTCTAGTTATATATATGCATACTTATTCATATCTATTTTTGCATGCATATAGCTATATACCTATTTATGTCTTGTTCTTTCACCCTATACAGTTTGTAGCTGTTCCCTCTAAGTATACTTCTTTTTGCTGCCCAGGTAATAACAACAGTTTTTAAGAATTACCAATGACCTCTTTTCTTATAGGGATACATATCTTTTTAACTTATTGGGTCTCTTAATTTTTTTTTTCTTGTTTTTCTTTTTTCCCCTCTCTTTTAATTACCTTTTGATGATTCCCTTGAGTTCTGTGCTTGGACATCAGATTTTCTGTTCAGGTCTGGTCTTTTCTTTACGAATTCTTGGAATTCTTCTATTTTGTTGAATGACCATACTTTCCCCTGTAAGAATATAGTCAGTTTTGCTGGGTAGTTGATTCTTTGTTGTAGACCTAGTTCCCTTGCTTTCTGGAATATCGTATTCCATGCCTTTCTTTTTTTCATTGTGGATGCAGCCAGATCCTGTGTTATCCTCACTGTGGTTCCTTGGTATCTGAATGATTTCTTCTTGGTAGCTTGTAATATCTTTTCTTTGGTCTGATAGTTCTTGAATTTGGCTATAACATTCCTGGGTGTTATCAGTTGGGGATTGAGTACAGGAGGTGATCTGTGGATTCTATCAATCTCCACTTTTCCCTCTTGTTCAAGGATTTCAGAGCAGTTTTCTTTAATAATTTCCTGTAATATAATGTCCAGGCTTTTTCTTTTGTCATGGTCTTCTGGTAGGCCAATAATTCTTAAATTGTCTCTCCTTGAACGATTTTCTAAATCCTCTGTTTTATGAATGAGATGCTTCATATTTTCCTCAATTTTTTCATTCTTTTGGTTTTGTTTTATAGATTCCTGCTGCCTTGTGTGGTCGCTCGATTCTAATTGTTGTATTCTGGTTCTTAAAGACTGGATTTCATCCTTAGTTTTTTGGTCGTCCTTTTCCTTTTGGTCGGATTTTCTTTGGAGGCCATCTTTCATCTTCTTCACCTCATCTTTCATCTGCTTTGCCTCATCTTTCATCTCCTTTTCCTCATTTTCCAGCTGGTTGATTTTGGCTTTCAAGAAACTATTTTCTGTTTCCTGATGATTTATCTTAGTTTTTAAGTTATTTTCCCAATTGCCTTCAGCCTGTCTTAATTGTGTTTTGAATTTCATTTTGAGTTCTTCCAAAGCCTGTATCCAATTCACTGGGATTTCTGATTTTTCCTTTGCTGATCCCTCCCCCTCTGTTTCATTCGCTCTTTGCTCATTACCTGTGCAGAAGCTGTCTATTGTAATTTCTTTCTTCTTTTTCTGTTGTTTGCTCGAGTTTACCCCTTCTTTGCTCCCCGTATTTGGCTGTGGCTCATTTTGTTTTGGTTTTGGGGCTGTCAGTCTCCCCTCTTGGAGCTTTGTCAGATCTCTTGGTACAGTCTCTAGGGGAGGAATATTAGCTTCCCTTTCCTCTAGAGGCTTTTGATTGGATTGAGTTCAACTGGATTGGGCTGTATGTGGTATGAAGCTCTGAGGCTCTGAAGACTCCTGGATGGCTGAGCCGCCCAGGCTCTCTCCAGTTCTCTCCAGCTGCTTCTCCGCTGTACCCAAGTGCCTTTGCCGGCCTCCCTAACCTCTGAGGAGTTCTGATTGAATTAGGTTCAACTGGATTGATCTGGTTGTGCTCCGAGGCAACAGTGAGGCTGGAGCCCGATGGAGGGACCCAGCCACAGCCCGTATCTCCCTGGTTTCCTCCCAGCTGTCCAAGCTGGATGCTCAGCGCCCGGCACCCCACTGCTCACAAGGTAGACCCTCCAAACCAGCACCTTTGCCTGCTCAGAGGTTCCCGCTGCTGCCTCGGGCTCGGTGCTCAGGGTTGTGGGAGAGGGGTCCTGGGACCTACCCTCTGCCTTCCCCTTAGCCCTGAGTATTCTTGGATTCTGTCTTTTGTGGGGCATACCTTTTGATTTGAGTCCAGAAAGAGGGTTCCCCACTTCCATCCTGTTGTTCAGCTTGGATTTTGGTACCCTTGGAGCATTCAGTCTGTATCAGTAAGTAAGGGTCTTCCAGGAGGTCTGAACTTTTGCTGCTTGCTAAGCCGCCATCTTGACTCTGCCCCCTCTATACTCATTTCTGAATCCCATGTTGTTGATTTAAGATTACTCAACTGCCTCATGTTCTCGTGAAGTTAGGTAGCTGGGGCTTGATCTATGCAGCTCGCTCATTGTTAATATTGTGTTGGTGTCTGCCTTCATTCTTATCCATCCCCTCGGCTTCAGCCCTTCTCCCAAGGGTCAATCTTCTATATTTCCTTTCTTGTAAGGGCTACTGGTCAGCCCCTTAAATGACCATGTAGGATTTATACAAATAATGCAAGGATGTTTCAATATTAGGAAAATCATGCACATAATTGACCACATTAATGAGCAAACCAACAAAAATCATATGATTATCTCAATAGATGCAGAAAAAGCCTTTGATAAAATACAACACTCATTTCTATTGAAAACTCTTGATAGAGTAGGAATAGAAGGACTTTTCCTAAAAATAATAAACTGTTTATATCTATAACCATCAGCAAACATCATCTGAAATGGGGATGAACTAGAAGCCTTCCCAATAAGATCTGGAGTGAAACAAGAATGCCCATTATCACCTCGATTATTTAACATTGTACTAGAAACCCTGGCAGTAGCAATTAGAGAAGAAAAAATATTGAAGGTATTAAAATAGGCAATAAGGAGACCAAGTTATCATTCTTTGCAGATGATATGATGGTCTACTTAAAGAATCCTAGAGAATCAACCAAAAAGCTAGTTGAAATAATCAACAACTTAACAAAGTTGCAGGATACAAAATAAACCCACATATGCAATTCTATATATTTTCAGCACATCTCAGCAGCAAGAATAAGAAACAAATTCCATTTTCAATCACCCTAGATAATATAAAATACTTAGGAATCTATCTGCCAAGACAAATACAAGATCTATATGAACACAACTACAAAATATTCTCTACACAATTAAAACTAGATCTAATGGATTGGAAAAAAATCAATTGCTCGTGGGTAGTGAGCTAACATAATAAAAATGAAAATCCTACCCAAATTAATTTACTTATTTAGTGCCATACCCATTGAACTACCAAAAACATTTTTTTTACTGAATCAGAAAAAAAACATAATAAAGTTCATTTGGAAGAACAAAAGATCAAGTATATGTAGGGTAATAATGAAAAAAAAATTACATAGAAAAATGGTTTTGCAGTCCCAGATGTCAATCTATACTATAAAGCTGTGATTGTCAAAACAACATGGTACTGGCTAAGAGACAGAAAGGAGGATCAATGGAATAGACTTGGCGTAAGTGACCTCAGAAAGATAGTCTATGATAGACCCAAAGATCCAAGTTTTTGAGACCAAATTCCACTATTTGATAAAAACTGCTGGGAAAATTGGAAAACAATATGGGAGAGATTGATTTTGGATCAACATCTCACATCCTACACCAAGATAAACTTAGAATGGATGAATGACTTGAATATAAAGAAGGAAACTATAAGTAAATTAGATGAACACAAAATAATATACATGTCAGATCTTTGGGAAAGATCTTTTTAAGACCAAGAAAAGGTTAGAAAAAATAACAAAATGTATAATAAATAATTTTGATTACATCAAATTAAAAAAGGGTTCGTAAAGAGAAAACCAATGCAACCAAAATTAGAAAGGAAGCAACAGATTTGGAAACAATCTTCATAACAAAAACCCCTGAAAAAGGTCTAATTACTCAGGTTTATAAAAAGATAAATCAATTGCACAAAAAAAAAATATCAAGCCATTCTCCAATTGATAAATGGGCAAGGGACATGAACAGGCAGTTCTCAGCCAAAGAAATCAAAACTATTAATAAGCACATGAAAAAGTCTTCTAAATCTGTTATAATCAGAGAGATGCAAATCAAGACAACTCTGAGGTATCACCTCACACCTAGCAGATTGGCTAACATGACAGCAACAGAAAGTAATGAATGCTGGAAGGGATGTGGCAAAGTTGGGACATTAATGCACTGCTGGTTGAGTTGTGAATTGAGTCAACCATTCTGGAGGGCAATTTGGAAGTATGTCCAAATGGTGCTAAAAGACTGTCTGCCCTTTGATCCAGCCATAGCACTGCTGGGTTTGTACCTCAAAGAGATAATAAGGAAAAAGACTTGCACAAGAATATTCATAGCTGAGCTCTTTGTGGTGGCAAAAAAAAATGGAAAATGAGGGCATGCCCTTCAATTGGGGAACGGCTGAATAAATTGTGGTATATATTGGTGATGGAATAATATTGTGCTCAATGGAATAATAAAGTGAAGGAATTCTATGGGAACTGGCTTGAACAGTAGAACAATATACACAAAGACTCATACACTGTGGTGTAATCGAATGTAATAGACTTCTCCATTAGTAGCAATGCAGTGATCCTGAACAGCTTGGAGGAATCCAAGAGAGAAAACACTGTCCACATTCAGAGGAAAAACCGTGGGAGTAAAAACCTAGAAGAAAAACAACTGCTTGATTACATGGGTTGAGGGAGATATGATTGGGGATATAGACTCTAAATGAACAACCTAGTGTAAACAACAACAACATGGAAATAGGTTCTGATCAAAGACACATGTAATACCCAGTGGAACTGCGCCTCGGCTATGGGAAGGGTAGGGGCAGGGGAGAGAGGGAAAGAATATGATTCTTGTAACCAAGTAATAATGTTCTAAATTGACTAAATAAAATTTTAAAAAATTTTCTCTTTTTAACTCTTGGTCCTGGACTTTGTTGGTAATATATAGAAAAGCTGATGATTTATGTGTATTTATTTTGTATCCTGCAAGTCTACTAAAATTATTTCAACTAGTTTTATAATTGAATCTCAAGGATTATCTAAGTATACATACCATCATATCATTTCCAAAAAGTTATAGTTCAGTTTCCTAATTGCCAACTTTAATTTCTTCAATTTATTTTTCTTTATCACTAAAGCTAGTAATTTTGTTTCAGTATAATCATCTTTTTGACCCTTTGTTTTTTGGTTTTTTTTTACATTTTATATCATCCTAATTAGCTTACTTCCTTACATTCTAAGTGTTCTACTGCTAATAAGAAGATTTAATGACAAATATCCTCTTTCTGTGTAGCCATACATAGAGTTCTACCTAACTGAGTCTCTTAAATTTTCTTTCTTATTTACCTTTTTAGGTTTCTCTTGCATCTTGTCTTTGGACTTTATATATTCAATATAGGTTTGGTCTTTTCATCATGAATGCTTGGAAATATTCTATTTTATTGAAAGACCATTTTTTCTCCTGTGAAAGAATATATGATATTTGAATTGTTTATTTCTGTCAGCTTACAGTATTTTCTCCTTAGCTTGGTGGTGGTGGGGGGGGGGTTCTTGAATTTAGATATTATATTCCTGGGAGTTATCATTTGAAGATTTCTTTCTGGAGGTGATCTGTGAATTCTTTTAATTTCTATTTTGCTCTTATGTTCAAGAATATCTGGACAGTTTTCGCTAATAACTTCTTGTGTTATGATATCTAGGATTTGTTTTTTTGATCGTGGCTTTCAGATAATTCTTAAATTATGTCTCCTGGATCTATTTTTCTTCTATATTTTTTCATTCTTTTGATTTTGTTTTATTATTTCTTGATGTCTGATGAAGTCATTAACTTCTAATTGCCTTATTCTAATTTTTAAGAAATTAATTTTTTCTAATAGCTTTTGAGCCTCCTTTTTTTCATTTATCCATTTCTTCTTACATTCCTTTCATTTCTTTTCCTATTTTTGCTCTGCCCTCTTAATTGATCTTTGAAATCCTTTTTGAGCTCTTCCAGAATCTGAATCCAATTCACATTTTGCTTTGATACTTTGCATGACTTTGTTTTGCTTTTACTGTTCCCTTCTATATCTGTACTTTGCTCTTTGTATCCATAAAAATTCTCTATGGTTAGGCTTTTTTGTTTTGTTTTTACATTTGCTCATTTCCCAGCTTTTTTCTTGACTTTCACTTTTATTTGTCATTACTCATTGCTGATTCATTCACCCTATATGGTGGTTGATGGCTCAAATTCTAGTTTCAGGCTTGGGTGTTGGGATTTTGGTCTTCCTCTAGGCTTGATTAAGTCAAGCACATTGCATACAGCAGATTTCCATGCCCTGAGACTCCTCCTTTAGCTTTGGCCAGAGCCAGTCAGGCTCCTATAAGCCAGTAAGCAATAAAGCTGGGGACTGCCCCTGCTAAAGATTAGAGTTCCAGATATGGATCTACCAACTACCCCAAATTGGGATTCAAGTCCTCACCATAAGCAGGGGCTGGGATTCCTGGCCTCACTATGGACCCACACAGATCCAGCTATGAAGCATAGACTGTCTCAGGCAGGGATTCTATTCCTCACAATAGATTGGCTTAGAACTTTAAGGGCATATGCATTGGGTTGGACATCTGGTGCTTTGGGCAGGGTCTCAGGGTCTAGATGTTGGTTTGGGCCCAGGTTCAAAACCTGGTACAGTAGATATGAGGTGGGGAGGCTTGATGGCTTGCTCCTTACTCCTTATTGTAACCTTCTGCGATCTGTGCTCCCCTATAACCACAATGGCCAGAATATTCTGCCCGCCTTTCAAGTTGTTCTCTTCATGAAATTTGCTTTACTCTCTCTCTCTCCTGGTTTGTTCTTTCAATCTTATATTCATTTTGTGGCATTTTTTTAACAGTTGGAGAGGATTCTTAAGGTAGTTTTGAGCTTCCTTCTTCTACTCAACCATATTAGCTCTGCCTCTTATCATTTCCTATAAAATGATACTCTATTTAGCCTATTTTTAGCCCAACTAGTGATTTCATTAAAAAGCTTCCAATATAGTATCTCCCTACATCAGCTCTCAAGTATCTAGGTGGTGCAGTAGATAGAGCATCAGGACTGGAGTTAGGGAGACCTGAGTTCAAATCCAACCTCAAACATATAATAAATGTGTGACCCTGGGCAAGTCATTTAACTCTGCCTCCATTTCCTGAACTATAAAATGTGCTGAAGAAGGAAATGGAAAACAAATCCATTATCTTCACCAATAAAACCCAAAACTGGGTCATGAAGGGTAGGGCATGACTAAACTGAACAACAACAAAGTCCTTTCCTATCTCATTGCCTTATTGGAAAAAAATTCTGTCTATCTCTATCCTTTCATCCCTTCTCTTTATCCTTCCCTGGAGCAGAACCTTTCATATTTTTTTTGCAAGATCATTCTACTATAATTAATTCATATCCATACCCTCTGTCTAAATAAAAATCCTTTAAATTACCCTAATAATACTTTTTTTCTTTTTTTTAAACCCTTACCTTCCAAGGCAGAAGAGTGGTAAGGACTAAGCAATGGGGGTTAAGTGACTTGTCCAGGGTCACACAGCTGGGAAGTGTCTGAGGTCAGATTTGAATCTAGGACCTCCCATCTCTAGGCCTGGCTCTCAATCCACTGAACCACCCAGATTCCCCCTGTCCTAATAATAATAAAGTTCTTATGGATTATATATATATATATATATGTTCCCATATAAGAATATAAACATTTATAAATTTATTGAGACCCTTATGATTGCTCCTTCATCTTTATTTTTGATGCTTCTCTTGAGTCTTTTGTTTGATTATCAAATTTCCTATTCATTTCTGGTCTTTTTGTCAGGAAAGATTAAAAATCCTCATTTTTTTATTAAGTATTATTTTCCCTTGGAAAATCATTTTTTAGTTTTGCTGTTTAGGTGACTCTAATACAAGTTCATTTACCTTACAAAATATGATATTCTAAACACTCTGCTCTTTTAATGTGGAAGCCACTAAATCTGGTGTGTTTTTAACTATGGTTCCACACTATTTGAACTGTTTCTTTCAGACTTCTAGAAGTATTTTTTTTTATCTGGGAGCTCTGGAATTTTACTATATCCCTGGAATTTTTTTAATTTTGGGATCTTATTGGAAAGGTGATCAGTGGATGCTTTCAATTTCTATTTTGCCCTCTTCATCTAAGATATTGCACAAGATTTACATTAAAATTTCTTGAAATATGATGTTTGGACTCTTTCTTTAGTCATGGATTTCAGATAATCTAATGATTCCTAAATTATCTTTCCACAATCTGTTTTTCAGGCTATTTGTTTTTCCATTGAGAAATTTCAAAATTCTTTTTTTTCTTTTCACTTTATTTAATTGGTTCTTGTTCTCTCATGGAGTCATTAGCTTCCATTTTTAATTTAAAAACAATCATAAGTGAATTCTTATGTCTCTTTTACCATTAGGCCAATTCTTTCCTTATTGTGTTAATTTCTTCAGTATTTTTGGGCCTCTTTTAACAAGTTATTTTCTCTTCATAATTTTCTTGCATTACTATAATTTATTTTCCCGATTTTTCCTCTCATGACTTTCTTTAACACTTACAGAATTACATATAGATATTGTTTATTATTTTTAGGAAAGACCCTTCTATTGCTATACTTTCTAGTGTTTTCAATAGGAATGGGTGTTGTATTTTATAAAGGCTTTTTTCTGTGTCTATTCAGATAATCATGTGATTTTTGTTGGTTTTCTTGTTGATGTGGTCAATTATGTAGATGGTTTTCCTAATATTGAACCAACCCTGCATTCCTGGTATAAATCCTACCTGATTGTAGTTAATAACCCTCGTGATGACTTGCTGGAGTCTTTTTGCTAGTATCCTATTTAAGATTTTTGCATCTATGTTCATTAAGGAGATTGGTCTGTAGTTTTCTTTCTCCATTTTTGCCCTGCCTGGCTTTGGAATAAGTACCATAATTGTGTCATAAAAGGAATTTGGTAGAATTCTCTCTTTGCTTATTATGACAAATAGTTTGTATAGTACTAGGATTAGCTGTTCTTTGAATGTTTAATTGAATTCACTTGTGAATCTATCAGGCCTTGGGGATTTTTTCTTAGGGAGTTCTTTGATGGTCTGTTTGATTTATTTTTCTGATATAGGATTATTTAAGAATTCTATTTCTTCTGTTAATCTTGGAAATTTATAATTTTGAAAATATTGATCCATATTACCTAGATTGGCATATTTATTGCCATATAATTGGTCAAAATAGTTTTTAATGATTGCCTTAATTTCCTCTTTTTTTTATTTTTAAAACCCTTACCTTCCGTCTTGGAGTCAATACTGTGTATTGGCTCCAAGGCAGAAGAGTGGTAAGGGTAGGCAATGGGGGTCAAGTGACTTGCCCAGGGTCACACAGCTAGGAAGTGGCTGAGGCCAGATTTGAACCTAATTAATTTCCTCTTCATTGGAGGTGAGACCCCCCTTTTTGTCTAAGATACTGTTAATTTGGTTTTCTTTTTTTTCCTTTTCTTAATTAGATTGACCAGTACTTTGTCTATTTTGTTTGTTTGTTCAAAATACCAGCTTCTTGTCTTATTTATTAGTTCAATAGTTCTATCACTTTTAATTTTATTAATTTCTCCCTTAATTTTTAGTATCTCTAATTTGGTTTTCTTCAGGGGGTTTTAATTTGTTCACTTCCAAGTTTTTTGATTTGCATGTCCAATTCATTGATCTCTGACCTCCCTAATTCATTAATATATGAACTCAAGGATATAAATTTTCCCTTGAGTACTGCTTTGGCTGCATCCCATAAGGTTTGAAAGGATGTCTCATCATTGTCATATAATTCAGTGAAATTATTAATTGTTTCTATGATTTGATCTCTAACCGATTTTGGAGTATCATATTATTTAATTTCCAATTAATTTTTGATTTGGCTCTACATGTACCCTTACTGATCATTATTTTTATTGTCTTATGATCTGAAAAGCTTGCATTTATTATTTCTGCTTTTCTACATTTATATGCCATGTTTTAATGAACTAGTATATGGTCAATCTTTGTGAATGTACCATGTGCTGCTGAAAAGGTGTATTCATTTTTGTCCCTATTTATTTTTTCCATATAACTTTTAAATCTAATTTTTCCAAGATTTCATTCACCTCTTTTACCTCTTTGTCATGTATTTTTTGATTTGATCTTATCTTTATCTAAATTTGAAAGTGGTAGATGTAGGTCTCCCACCAGTATAGTTTTACTGTCTATTTCCTCTGTCAATTCTCCTAGTTTCTTCATTAGAAATTTGGGTGCTATACCATTTGGTGCATACACATTGATTAGTGATATTTCCTCATTGTCTATATTCCCTTTTATCAGGATGTATTTACCTTTCCTATCCCTTTTAGTCAGGTCTATTTTTTACTTTGGCTTTGTCAGATATCATAATTGCATCTCCTGCCTTCTTTCTATCAGTTGAGGCCCAATAGGCCTTGTTCCAACCTTTAATTCTGACCTTGTGAATATCTACCCACTTTGGGTGTGTTTCTTATAGAAAAAATATGGTAGGATTTTGGATTCTTATCCACTACGTTTTTATGCATCTACGTTTTATGGGTGAGTTCATCCCATTTACGTTCAAAGTTATGTCTGTCACTTGTGAATTCCCTAGCGTTTTGGTATTCTCTCCTAGTTCTGTCCTTCTTTCTTTTGCTATATCCTTTTAAACCAGTGGTTTACTTTTAACCAATCTCCCTAATCCCTCCCTTGATATGCTTACCTTTCTGGTCCCTCCCTTTTTGTTGCCTTCTTGGTTTTTTTAGGGTCTGTTAAGTTCCCTCTCCCTTCTCCTTCCCTCCCTTTTTACTCCCTCCCCCTCAACCCCCTTAGTTTCCCCTTCTCCCTTACCCTGTAGGATAAGATAGAATTCAGGATCCCAATGAATCTAGATTCTCTTCCCTCTCAGAGTTGATTTCACTGAGAATAAGGTTTAAGTATTACCTATTAGCACTCTCTTCCTCTCATTCTAAGAGTATCTTCTCCTCCCCTTCCCATGTGTATCTTTGTGTGAAAAAGATTATTCTATTTATTTTATTTCTATTTCTTCAAGTATCTCTTGGCACCATTATCTATGCTCCTCCCACCTTTTTCCTTTTATTTTTTTGCATATGATCTTAAAGCCCTTAATGCCCCAATCCTTCCCTATGAGTGATTCTTCTAATTACTATAGTAATTAGTGTGGAAGCTGCCAGGTCTTGTCCTGATTGGTGCTCCTTGGTATTTGAATTGTCTCTTTCTGACCTTGTAGTTTTTTCTCCTTTGCTTGAAAGCTTTGGAATTTGGCAATTACATTCCTGGGAGTTATCTTTTGGGAATTTAGTGTAGAGGGTGTTTTATGAACTCTTTCAATGTCTATTTTGCCCCCATTGTTCAAGAATATAAGGGCAATTTTCTTGGATGATTTCTTGTATTATGAGGTCAAGATTTCTGTTTATTTCTGGTTTTTCAGATAGACTAATGATTCTCAAATTGTCTCTCCCTGTTTTCCTGATCTGTCACCTTGTCCGTGAGATATTTTATATTTTCTCCTAATTTGTCAATCTTTTGACTTTGCTTTATTAATTCTTGCTGTTTTGCAAGATCATTGTCTTCCATTTGCCTAATTCTGGTCTTTAAAGATTGGTTTTCCTTTTCAGTTTGGTCTACTCTGCTTTTTGTGGCATCCAGCTTTTTCTCCAATTGGGAGTTCTTGTCTCTCAGACTATTGTTTTCTCTTTGAATTATTTCCCATGTTTCTTCTTTTGGATAAGCTCCAATTTGAATTCTTCCAGAGCTTGTGGACAATTTCAATTTTTTTTGGAAGGTTTTGATTTTGTTTGAATTTCATACTCTTTTTCCTCTGTAGCCTGGGTTTTCCCTCCATAAAATTTTTTCAAGGATTAATGTCTTCTTCCTGTTTTTCTTGGAGGGTATTTGTTGGTCCTGGGCACAATGAGCCATCCCTATGGTGGTTTTTCCTTCCCTTTTTAGTCAGAAATTTGAGAGAGATGGGCAGGTTCTCTGTTCATGGAGTTAAGGAGCAAGGGTTTTGCCTGAGGCAAGCTCTTGAATCTCTGCAGCCTCTTCTGTTTGCTAGAGAACCCATGGTCTGCAATCTCTAGTGAGCAGAGGTCTCTGGTGTAACTGCTCTCAGGTGTAGGTCCCCAGCGGTCCTAGTCAGTTCCTAAGGACCTAGAGGTGACCCTTGCTCACTCTAGAGGTGTCCCTTGCTTACTCACTCTTTCTCGTGCATGCTGGCTCTGACTCTGGCTCCATAGATGGGGTAGAGGAGGGTAGATTGGCTCGCATTTAGGTGGGAGGTTTTTCTCCCACTTATAGTGTGGAAATGCTCAAACCCCATATACCTCCAATGCTGCACCCTACTGTTGAGTCCCTCTGTTCTTCTGAAGATGGTTTTTATGTTCTTTTGAGGTAGTCTATTTCGTTGAGTGCTGGGGAGAGGAAGTGTCCCGCATCTAGACTGCTGCCATGTTTACCCAGAAGTCCTCTATATAATCTCTGTTCTGTCCAGTTATCTGAACTCTTTATAACCACTGGGCTGAGATCTCCTGAAGCTATTACTAACTATACAGAGAAGCATAATTCAATAAGTAGTGTCATGAAAGATAAGGGATGAAAAAGTATTGAAAAGAAAGGAATGGATAACAATGTCAAAAGCTGTAGCTTTTGTAGAAAGGACAAAATGAAGAATATTAGGATTTCTTATATATTCAAATTTCCATTATCCTTCATTTAATCATTCTCTTAGATCATAGTCACAGAATCTTCCATGGCAAAACATCAAGCCACCTGCCTTTTCACAATTATTGTTTTATTTCATTAAGTTTTGAAGAAGAGGGCCCTTTTAAAATTCAAATAGTCATTGGAGATATAATAATTAACAATAACTAACATCTTTTGGGGAAATTAGTAAGAGTTATGGAAAGTAACTAATGGAATGTTATCAGATGTTTTAGGAATATGACAAAAATTACTTTTCCTATTTTCACAAATCTTGAACAAGAATGAATGCTTTTCAGATCTATAGAAATGGGTCTAGAAGCAGAAGATGAAATGACAAGTTCAGGAGCAATTGCATATGTGAAGAAAAATATATTATTACTACATTGCCATTGTAGAATCAGAGGCTATCCCTATCAGACAATGTGTGAGAAGCATTTTGGTGGCTCAGTGAATTTAGAAGCAGAACTAGAGATAGGAAGTCTTGGGTTCAAATCTGGTCTCTGATCCTTCCTACCTATGTGACCCTGGGCAAGTCATTTAACCCGAATTGCCTAGCTCCTATTGCTCTTCTGCATTGGAACTAACACTTAGTATTGGTTCAGAATAAAAGGTAAAGTTTTCCAAAAAATAAGGTATTACTAGAAAATTATGTTAAAAACAAGTTATAGAATTTTCAAAGTTTTAAAGATGATAACAAAGAAAAATAGCAACATTTTCTAGGCTATGTCTTATAGAATTTTGAAAGATAAAATTCAAATATGCAGGTAACAACACAGAGAAAGGGCATCATAGTCTAGAGAATGACCTTTGGCTACTTTGTTCCCATGCTCAGAGTAGAGAATCTGAGAAGATCTCACCAGTGGGAGAAGGGGACCAAAGGAGTGAAATTAAGAGGCAGATATGCATGATGGTATAGTATAGAAAATCAGGGATGGCTGGTCTGGGCATTTCTCCAGAATGTAAGTGACCAATGAGAGGCTCTAGGAATGTTATCAAATAATCAATACTAAATAAATATTTAGGTGCTTAATAAATGCACTGAAACTACAAGCTTTAAAAATTGAAAGAGGTCAACTAAAATTACAAGGAATTTCCCCACACACCCAAAATGCTACATATAGTCAGTTAAATGTTTAGCTTCATTAAAAGAAGATTTTAAAAAGGTTCATAGACTTCATGTTGTAGCTATCATCAAGGCCAATGATAAAAAGCATGAATAGGAAAGATCTCATCAGCCTGAATATTTCCTCAGAAAATCAAAGTTAAATCTGTGATATAGTATATTTTTTATTTATTTCATCATTAAATATTTTATTTATTTTATAATTTTTATTTAAAACATTCAAATTAACTTAAATTTTATTTGTTTAAAATTTTATTATTAAATAGTTCTCAAGTACATTTTAATTTGGTTTACCCTCTATTGGAGAGTTTTGTGGGTCAATAAGTTTGATACTTCTGATCTACTCTAGCCTTCCCACTCAATCCTCACACTTTTATAGATGATTCTGAAATTTAGGTATACTAACTACCTTGAAATTCCTAATATCCCCACTATCTCTCCAGTGGCTTTGATCATTTTAATTGCCTTTTGGGGAAACTTCTCAAGTTTTGTTATACCTTTGTTGAGATGCCATGGCTGGCTTTTTCCTTAAATAAGAGTGTTTATCCTCTAAAACATTTTTTCTAAAAAAGCCTTCATTCCATCTCCTCATTGCTCAACTCATGAATTTTATCATGCAATTTTTGTCCAATTAATTGAATAGTTACTCATCACCTCTAAAAGAATAAGCAGAGCATAGTCTTTCTTACCCCACTCCTTACTTTACACAGGCATCTGGGCCATGAAATCTCTTACAGAATTGAGTCAGAAAGATTGAGGTTCAATTCCTGCTTCTGACAGTTAGTAGCTACATGATCCTGGTCAAGCTACTTTACATCTCAGGGTCTCCAGGATTAAGACTTTAATTATTCATATACATTTTATCACTACCAGTTCAATATACACAGTGATATCATAGTTCTAGTTCAAATAAAAATGTAAATGAGCACAAACATATGTAATTATCCAAAGGATATCATTGTATGCATCGATTTGCCTCAGTTTTCTCATCTATAAAATGGGGATAATAGCCTTCATGTGCCTAGAAATGTCTTTAAGACTACAAGTAAATTGTCTGTTGGAAAGAATTTTCACATCCTAATTCTGTATGTTGATGAAAGTATAGGTCTAGAAATGTAAAAAATAGACATGAATCCTGGACTTCAATCCCCACAAGCCCTTGCTCCACTTCCCCAAAATGCTTTGTAATCTCACTGAATTCTCAGGTGGGCCAAGATCGAGAAGGGATTTATCCTGATTGGAAAGGCTTTTGTGTCTCTTTTGGGACTTCCATTTTGGAGCAGAGGTGTCTCTTCCATGATGTGAGATTATCTTGTCTAGGCCTCTCTGGCCTAGGCACATGTTTTCTTATCCTGTATTTTCTTTAATCCTTAATCTTTAATAAACCTCATAAAAATATAATACTCCTTCAGAGAGAAACTAATTTCTACCTGCCTCAGTCTCCCCAAATTTTAATCTTTACAGTTTGGTGACCTAATGGGAGAAAAAGACTCAATCTTCTGATTCTTTTCTCATCTTAAGTTCAGCCTTAAATAGCTAGTGCCTTGAAATTTTTTTGATCCACTTATTTTCATCCAGTATTTTCTTTTTTTATTTCAATTTTTCTGATGTCTTTTTAATATCTCTTGACAATTGATTCATATACCTCATACCTCAGCCATGCATCCCTAAGTGACCGTGTATTTTTCAATCACCCACAACATGGGGAAATGTAAAAAAAATTATGATTTAAATTGCAAAGTTTAAATTCCTTTTTAGAAGAATTTTAGGTTAAAAAACATGCTACCTCTCTGAATCGAGAAACTGAACTGTTGGAGAAGCCACCATGAAGAAGCCTCCAGACCACAAGCTGCACAAGATCAAAATGAACTTTGGGTGTGGTTGGTTGAACATTTATTTGTATGTATACTTTCATGCCAAAGGGGACTTCCCCCTAACTGGCTTTTTGTCAATGTGTTTAGGAATTATTGGTTTTATTCTTTTTTTCTTTTTCTCTTATCCTCAAATTATTGTAATATTTAAATTGATTATGTTTTCATAATCCTTTGGGGAAAAATTATTTTTTTTCAAATGATCACACGGAGAAATGTAAAAAATAGACATGAATCCTGGACTTCAATACCCACAAGCCCTTGCTCCACTTCCCCAAAATGCTTTGTAATCTCACTGAATTCTCAGGTGGGGTGAGATTGAGAAGGGATTTAACCTGATTGGAAAGGCTTTTGTGCTCTCTTTTTGGACTTCCCTTTTGGAGCAGAAGTGGCTCTTCCATGATGTGAGATTATCTTGTCTAGGCCTCTCTGACCTAGGCATGTGTTTCTTATCCTGTATTTTCTTTAATCCTTAATCTTTAATAAACCTCATAAAAATATAATACTCCTTACAGAGAGAAACTAATTTCTACCTGCCTCAGTTTCCCTAAATTTTAATATTTACAGAAGTCAACTCAATATCCTAACCAAAAAACAAACAAACAAAAAAAAAAAAACAAACAAAAAAAAACAAGCAAACAAACATGCACAATTAGTTTTGGTAAAAAATAGCTTTTTATTTGGAATCTTATAATGATTTCAGACCCAATGTATCTGAATCTAATGTAAGGCTCACAAGAAAGCTTACTTCCTGTTTCTATCAACACCACAAACATTCTCAGTGGATAGAGGGCTTTCCTGTATCAGGATTCCTCCATTTTTTAATTAACAATTTGAATTTTTGCACACATCCATTTTGCAAGAATTTTTCAATTAATTTCCTAGTATAAAAAGGGTTAGTCATCCTTGGATTCTGTAATAGATAATAATAAGGGGATATATTTGATGGTTAATGATAACTAACAGATCAGGCAGTTATCTTATTTCTTCTCTGTTTTCCCTCCTCCCACAATACCTCCCTTTCTCCCTTTCCTCTCTCTATCCCAGCATCCCTCTTCTTCAGCCTCTTCAGCTTCCCTCCCCCTTGTCTTCTTCTTCCTACTAAATCACTCAGGGTGAGCTATGATATTTCAAATGAAAATACTTTATCTTCTTTTATCTTAAGTAAGGGTTTATTTGGGGAAGACAGGAAAAAAATGGAGAATGGAGGTAAGAGGGTTAAGGATTTCCCTAGACTACAGATTGACCTCCAGTTGGAGGATATTGGGATAGAGCTCAAATTGAGAGGAAAGATTGATAGGTCTGGCAGTTCAGCCATTATCAGCAACAGAACAAGCCACAGAGATAATCAAGTCCAAGAGATAAATCAGCTCCTCCTTCCCTGGTATATGACAAGGAGCAGAAGACAGGTAAACAGAGTCCAGGCACAGTTGGCTTTTACCTTCAAATGGAACCTTGGTTTGATTAACTCAGCCACTGCTTCTTCATTTTGCATGCTTTCCCAATTCCTCTTTCACATTCCTCCATTTTCATCTTGCAAAAATGCAACCAGCATTTTTTTAATGATACTTACCTTTTGGATATATTTTGTTATATTTCTAATTCTTAACCCTTTACTATATTAAATATTCCTTTACCCTCCCAAAATAACAAATCTTAATCTTAGCTTAGCTATTCTGTCTATCTAGTTCTGTGCTAAGTTTTGGGTACAGGAAAAATGATTTACATAATAGGGATTTACATGAAATACAGTTTTGCACATAAAAATGAATCATAACAATTTTAAACAATTTCAACGGCATTTTGAATATCTCCTAATGTCCATAAATTCAACTAACTAAAATTTTCTATCACTAACAATTGCTAACCTAAAATCATAGTGTAATCTAACTTCTATACTTAAGTAGTTTTTGTCTGTCCCTACTTCCCTAAGATTTTGAATAAATTTTCTAAACTATCCCTATAGTTAGTTATTAGAACATTAATAAATTATTCTAATATAGTTGGTTTATTAGTACATTAGTATTCACATATGTACATAAGTTGTATTAATACTGATTTACATATATACAAATATGATACTTTGTTCTTGATTTCTGTGCAAACTCATGCAGATAGGAAATTTCTTTGTATGTTTGAATTTCCCACAGAAATGTATATATCATTGTGAATTTTGCATTTTGCCCCTATGCATATGTTGTATATTTACCCATCCCATGAGATTTCTTCCTACATTGTATTTCGGTGTAGCATGTGTGTTGTTAACATGTATGTCACACTCTTACATAACCTCATGATCACAAGTCCAAGCTTTCAAAGTCCTTCCATGTCTTCTGATGTTGATTACAGAAACTTTATGTGTCTAGTCTCTCTTCATCTGGTCAGCATGCCACTCTTTGTCTGCTGTCAGTCTTTATTGTAGTCCTGTGTTCTTTAATTCAGGAACATACTAGAATAATCGGGGACATGCATGTGTGTAAGGTTTTTACATGTGCATGTATGTAAGATTGAAATTTTCATTGTGCATGGAATTAATCTATGAATTCTTCATGAGTGCTTGTCAGAATCCATCAGTTATTCTTCATGTGTGGAAGTAAGCATTACATGTGATCATCTTCATGAGTGGAAATAAGCTTTACATATGTTCATCTTCATGAGTGGGTGTAAGCATACTATATAATGTCTTCAGATTTATGTTAAGAATATGAATTTGAAGTTTTCTTATCTTTTTGTTCTTTAAAAATTTTCACAAAGGGATTTATTGTATGTTGTCTTTAGTTATGTCTTGGAGATAGAATTTGGATATAATGTAATTCATTTGGTTATTTTGTTACTTTCTTTCCTGTTACTATTGTAGGTTGGTAGTAGTCTCTCGGTAACCGAGGATGACGATTGTCTTTGTGCGTTTTTGTGCACAAAGACACTTGTGCATGAAGATTTAAGTGGAAAAGTCGATGAACAGAGACAGTCCCACTCTCTCAGCATTGGAAGCCTGGGTCCAGTGGCATGAAAAGTCATTACGCCTGGAGACTTCCTCAGCTGCAATGGATGGCCTTGTTGTCTTTTGTGCTCCAACACGCCCTAAGCACTCCACAGTGCTTTGCTGCGTCGCCATCTCAGCAGTTGAACCTTCTTGTTGGTTTCTTCCACCTGTTCCGCCGAAGCAGTCTTCACATGCTGGGTGAGCAAAGCCCTAGTTCACCAGGGGTCCACGATGACCCGATGGCTACCCTCACAAGGTTTAGCTGGCCTGTCGAAGCCATTGCCCGGGGTGTGGCCACTGCCGCATGCTAGCAGCTACTGGGAGCCACAAGTGAGAGCTGGGTGTCAGGTAAGGGTCATAGGCTGGAGAGCTGCCCTAGGAGGGCACGACAAGCCCTCCATACCAAAGATATTACACCTTCCTGAGCACCCCATACACCCCATTCCTACTATTGTAGGTAGAGACTTTGTATAGAATATGTAGAGACTTTTCTATGGCTGCTAATCTTTTAAAACTGCATGTCTGTTTTACTGACTATATTTCTGGAGCTATTTTATTTGCATTTGCAGTTCTTTCCTTTCACAGTTTCCATTCATAGACTTTCCTTCACAAGGACTATTATTGATTGTTGATTATTGCTAGGGCTATTCATGTTGCTACTCATGACTAGGGCTTTTTTTAATCAGATGTCATTTGCATATGTCTTCATTGATGACATGATCACATTGTTGTTTCTTGTGTGGTATCTGAAACTATGAAGTAATATCTTCATGTTATACCCTTCCTTTCTTCCTTCCCCTGGTAGAAATTGTTTTAGGATGAAGGTTGAGAGAGATGGATAACATGTTTCAGTTCTCAACTATAACTTGATGTTAAAGTCTTTGATAATAATTCATCCAATGTGAATCTATGCTTCAATATCATTCAAGGTGTTTGTATCTGTCACAGTTAAGAAGTCGGAGTTTTCTGCTAAAAGCTTGGGAGTTTTCTTGTTGTTATTGAATTAATTAGCTGTTCTTTTGCTGGAATATTTTCTTTTTCTACCTAAGACTAATCTTCATTCTCATAAGGTTTTGTGTTATATGTTACCCTATGAAACTCCAACTAAACTTGGTTTCACTATTGTTGCATGAATGATATTTGTCATGTTTTTGAAGTTAGAGAATAGATGTGAAATTGTATATCTATCTCTCCTTCTCCGGTTCGTTAATATGTTCCTTGATATCCTCCTTCCCATTCAAAATCCTCATCTGAATAAGCCATGTAATTCAATTTCTATATAAAGTCAACTTCATTATTAACCCCTAATCTTGCATAGAGTTCCTCCAATGTATGCAACTTGATCTGTGCCCAAAGATCATCTCATCATCATCATACTGATAAGATTTTGATTGTACTGTTTTCAGGTATTCAGTTTTCTCACTTGTGTCCCACACATCCCCTTCTTCATCTACCTCTTCATAAAGCTTATAAAATTGGTAAGACCTCTGTTGTAAACCTCCATTATTATCACACCATCTGGCATTCCTTCTGACTCAGTTTCTGATTCTGAATCATTGAATTCTGTAATTCTTATGTTAGTCATTGGGTTTTGTTCAGTGCCATGTAAACTTGTGTGAGATATTGTTAACTCTGGCTTTGTGTGTTGATCTAACCCTGTGTCATCAGCTTTTATGTTTCCCAAATCAGTTTCTGGTTGTTTCTCATTGCTAAACTTTATATATTTTTGAGTTGGTAAACTTGATGATATGGGGTTAGTTTCTTCTTGTAGATTTGCAATGCTGTTGGTAACATTTGTAGATTCTACTCTATCATCAATCTGAAGGTTTTGTTTATCTTCCCTGTCTTTTTACTGTAGAGACAGACATCTTTCCCTCTGTGATGTTTTGTTCTGGGAGTAAGTGTAGTACATCAACATTTTCCCCTGCATCAGTAGGATGTGTGCCTTCATTCTTTCCCACAGTACTCCACACATATGTTTCTGGCTATGTAGCTAAAGTGTTTATTGCTACTGAGTCATTGTTCCTTTCTTTGCTACCCTCTGCCAGCTGTATATTTGAATCAGTTAACTCTCCTTGATTTAAACCATTTCCTATGTAGTTTTCATTTGAGGTTGAATGTAATATATATCATCTACCTCATTGGACAATCAATTTAAATTATATCTATTGTTTATCTCATATAAGTTTATTTCACCAGACTTCCAACTCTGCCACTTAGAATGTTGGCTTCAAGTCTGCCATTTGAATCCTTGGTTGTTATTTCAGTTACTAAGTCTTCCATTCCATTCCTCTTTTCAAATTTAATTGTCATTTCATCTCCATTACTTTGCATATGATTATTATTTTCAAATGTTATTTCAGATTCATTTTCAGTAAATTTTGTATTGTCTAAATCAGTCATTGCAGGATGGAAAGTTTTGACATTAGGATTCAGATTAGATGTTTTCTCTAAGGATACCTGTGCCATATAGCTATCTGAAGAATTAACTGAATTTTGTAGGACTTTGTGCAAATCTGTGATTTTTTTCTCCATTAATTGATTTTCAGTTACAATAATTTTGCTGTAGGGAATTGAAATTTTGTTTCTCTGTATCTCTCACTAATGTTTCCTGACTTTTTTTTGTATAAAATACAATCCCTGTGCCCCAATCTTCACTGAAAAATAATTATCCAAGAATGTTTTGATTTGATTTGTACTTTTTTTCCTGTGTGGTCACTATACAACCTTTCTCTAAGTCTCTTATCTCTGTTGCTATTTGAAAAATGATGTCTTTAACTTCTCCATCAAGCTGTTTTACTTGTCTCTTCCTGTCTTCTGATCTTTTGCATTTGCCATCATTCACAGATTTGCTTTCTTGCACAAATTTTTCACTGTTTCTCATCTTTTTTTTTCTCCTAATTTTAACATCAGTCTCTTTTTCACTATTTCTTCGATCTCCATGTACCGAACTACATACATTATGAGCCTGGCTTCATAACTCTCTCCTAACCATGTCTAAATAATTTGGTTTAGCTCTTGATTTAATAGCCTATTTCACTTCCTGTAGATCTGTTGCCTGTTGTGTGGATTTCAGTGTACAATGCTGAAAGCAAGTGGGGTTTTGCTTTTTGTATTTAGCTTGTGTGCTCTTGTTGTTTTTTACTTCATATTTCTTTTTTAGAAAACAGTCTTCGATTAGGTGTCCTGTCTTATGGCAGAAAAAAACATTGTCTATTTTCTCTCTGCACTGTTCTTGGCTTGTAAGCAGGTTTTTATATGTCCTAACAGTATTCAGCTTTTTTTATTTCCTCAATCTCTTTATGCCTTAAATTTTTCTGTGTTTCTTCTAATTTTTCCTTTAAATTCTGCATGTTTATTTTGCTCTGTATAATTTTTCATGAATATAAGTCACTGTTTCTCATAATTCAGTAAAACTCACTGTATCATATTCTTGAAAATAATGTCTAAAAATGTTTTTTAAGTGTGAAGTGCATCTTTTCAAAAATTGTCTCCTAATATTCAATGTAGATTCCTCTGTATTAACCTCTAAGCCCATTATGGATTCAATCATTTCAGACAGATGATCTATAAATTAAGCTGGATGTTCCCCTGTATTTTGCATTAGTTTGTCAAATCTTGCCCATGCATTAGACTTTGAACAATACAGATTAATAGCTTCGAGCAAATCTTCCCTACCTTTCCTCAAGTAGGTCATGCTGATAGGATTAGCAAAATCAAGGTCTTCCCTTTGCTCCTCTGTGGGCCAACTAGTCAGGTTGTTTTCTGACCTAGTCTTTTCAATGAATTGGCAATGCTCATGTGGGCTAAACAGTTCTGACAAAAGAAATTCTACATCTTGGAAATTTGGGTCAAAAATTCGGAGAGGGCGTTTGAGTTCTTTCTGAGTCTTATAGGGCTGGTCGATAAATTTTGGAACCCTTTTCTTCAAGGAATCTAACTCCTGGGTTGTAAACTGTCGATGAAACTTTGGATTAAACACACAAGCTGTACTTGATAACTTGGTAACATCTTTTAGTGGAAAAATTTTCTCAGGTTCGTTGGTTGACTTAGTGTCCTTATCACTGTCATTTCCCTGTGCATTAGCCTTTGCTTTCTTTGACTTTCTGTCTTTCTCTTTGGGTGCACTATCTGATTGACCATTTCACTTATCCTTAATCTGGTCTAGTCCTTTTGCCTTGATAAATTCTTCAAACATGTTCTTTACCAAGGTTTCCAAGTTTGTATCCACTACCATTATCTTTGCTGTCAGTTTAGGGATCACAAATCTGTAGATGTTCTTCAGATAGGTCAGTGTTTGTATAGCAGCCATGGAATTGATATAAATTTGAGTCAAAATCTGCCAGAGGAGAGTTTCTTTTTGGAATGGCAGCTGCAGTATAAACATAGTGGTGTTGCCAAAGTATTCCACTGAATCTACTATCATGGTGGTCATTTTACTGAATAGAATATTATAGATCCAATAGCCAATAATGGCTGCCAGCACAATTACCCCATAGAGCACTTGTTTAAACATTTTCCTGTTGTTTCATGGATTGTAAAGTTCAGTCAGTCTGGGTGCCAAATTGTAATAGATAATAATAATGGGTATACTTGATGGTTAATGATAATTAACAAATCAGGCAGTTATCTTATTTCTTCTCTGTTTTCCCTCTTCCTACAATACCTCCCTTTCTCCCTTTCCTCTCTCTATCCCAG
Organism: Monodelphis domestica; assembly: GCF_027887165.1. Taxonomy (NCBI): domain Eukaryota; kingdom Metazoa; phylum Chordata; class Mammalia; order Didelphimorphia; family Didelphidae; genus Monodelphis; species Monodelphis domestica. The sequence goes on along the minus strand of NC_077230.1, from coordinate 43,861,538 downwards.
CATCCCTCTTCTTCAGCCTCTTCAGCTTCCCTCCCCCTTGTCTTCTTCTTCCTACTAAATCACTCAGGGTGAGCTATGATATTTCAAATGAAAATACTTTATCTTCTTTTATCTTAAGTAAGGGTTTATTTGGGGAAGACAGGAAAAAGTGGAGAATGGAGGTAAGAGGGTTAAGGATTTCCCTAGACTACAGATTGGCCTCCAGTTGGAGGATATTGGGATAGAGCTCAAATTGAGAGGAAAGATTGATAGTTCTGGCAGTTCAGCCACTATCAGCAACAAAACAAGCCACAGAGATTATCAAGTCCAAGAGTTAAATCAGCTCCGCCTTCCCTGGTATATGACAACCAGCAGAAGACAGGTAAATAGATTGAAGCCACAGTTGACTTTTGTCTTCAACTGTTTTCTGGTAACATTCCAAATGGAACCTTGGTTTGATTGACAGGTCACCACTCAGCCACTGCTTCTTCCTTTTCCATGCTTTCCCAATTCCTCTTTCACAATCCCCCTTCACCACCACCTGAGTTGCTAGTCTTCTGACAATGGATCTGTACTCTCTGCCATCTAATTACGTGTAATCATTTTGGTGAAACTCAGGAAGGTTGAAATCCAGATGAATCTAGGAAAATGGCTCCTACTGCAAAGGAGATAGAAAATAATAAAGATGGGAACAAGTAACTAGATAAAGAAGGCAGTGGAGAAGAGACTGTGGTGCTTCAGAGGAAGAGCAAGAAGGCTATGGATTCCCTGGTAAGGGATATTCTGCCAGCCAAAATAGTGATTGCTGCAACTACATCTGCCAAGGAAGCAGTCATGACTCCTTGTTAAACAGCTACCATGATCTCAGTCAAGGAAGTGGCTACACCAGCCAAAACTGTCATCATAGCAGACAAGAAAGAGAAATTTTAGATAAAACCACTCCAAATAAAACCTCATTTTCCCTCCCTCTCCCAAAGAGGCAAAACTGCCAAGAGAAAGGACAGGGTATCTGAAAAAGAGGCCAGTGATGCTAAAGAAAATGAAAAAATTGAACCACCATCACCATAAAATGGGAGCAGCTGCAGGTAGACAAGACTCTGGGGGTGTAGAGGAAGATGATGATAATGATGAGAGAGAAATGAGTATTGCCCTAAAGTAGAAGCTATAGATATTCCGCCTACTAAAAGGAAAGCTGCTTCTAAGAAAGATGTCTCTGGTGATTCTGGTTAAACTGAGTAATCAGAAGAGGAAAAAGTTTAGAAGGAGGACGTTTCCATAAAAAATATCAGTAGTAGTAGTTTAATTTGTAAACTAAAAGTGGGTCTGGATCTTTTTGTGGAAAACTCAGGGAAGATCTCCAGAACAGGGCAAAATGTGTGTCTGATTAGATCAAGTACTCAATAAGACCAAAAAAACTTACACCAAAGGCTGAGGCTAGATTTTGAGCAGTTCTTGATCTGATCAAGTTCAGAGTAAGACCAAAAGCTTATGCCCAAGTCTGAAGCAAGACCTTAAGCTATCAGCATCTCAAGGGGTAACTGAATCAGCAGTATGAGGTGGCTCTCAGAGCTCTCAGCCATCATATTAGAAAAACTGAAACTGTCAGAAACCCAGAAAAAAAAGCTAAGGGTAGCATCAAGGAAGGAATGAAATTTAAAAAGGTAACTAACCTCCCAGAAAACAGAATTTACCTATAAAATGGTAGGAGAAATGAGAAAGCAACAACAACATAAAAACCCAACTCTAAAGAATTTCTATGACAACAAAAAGCAAGGTACAGACACAGAAGGGGACAGTAAAAGCAAAGCAAACACACACAAAGTACAAAAGAAAAATATGGATTGGACACATATTCTGAAAGAACTGAAAAAGACTGAAAAAAAACAATTAAGAAAGATAGGAAAAGTGAGGAAGAGAAGTGAAAGTAATGTAAGAAGAAATGAAAAAGGAGAGCCAAAAGCTGATGAGGCAAATCAGGCCTTAAAATTGGAATTTAACAACTAAAACCAATGATTTCATGAGAAATCAAGAAACAATAAAAGAAAACCAAAAGAATGATAAAGAAAAAGAAGACACCATGAAATACCTTATTGAAAAAGCAACTGACCTAGAAAATAGATCCAGGAGAGATAATTTAAGAATTAAGAATTATTGGATTAACTGAAAACCATGACCAAAAAAACTTTAAAAAGCTTGGACATCATAATACAAGAAACCAGAAGAATATTTCTCAGATATCATTGAACAAGAAAATAAAATTGAAATTAAAAGAATTCATAAATCATTTTTTAGAAAGAAATCCTCTAATGACAACTTCCAATAATAGCTAAATTCTAGAACCACCAAGCCAATAATAAAATATTGCAAACAGCCAGAAAGAAGAAATTGAAATATCAGGGAGCTACAATCGCATATCACCTAGTGGCTTCTACATTAAAAGATTGGGAGGCATGGAGTATGATATTTAGGAAGGTGAAAGGTCTAGGTTTACAACCCACAGTCACCTATTCAGCAAAACTTAGTATATTCTTTCAGGGAGGAAAATGGATATACGATAAGAGGGAAGATTCCCAAGCATTCCTGAAGAACAAACCAGACTGAACAAAAAATGTGAAGTCCAAACACAAGACACAAGAGAAGTGTGGAAACTACATCTATCCCCATTGTAACTAATCAGCTCAAGTGTCCCCATACTAACAGCTCTCTCTAGTCACAAGTCAGAGTACCCAGTTACAACAATAAATAGTTTACACATATCATCCTTTTTATTACAGAAGCCTAAAAAGGTAAATAAGAAAATTTAAAGAATTCTTAAAGGTCAAAATGTTCATTTTCTTCAAGGAAAGAGGATATCTGTAATTCCCAAAAATTACTCTTGGTAGTAGAAAAGATAGAAGGAATATACTTAGAAAAATGGTGGAAAAGTGATTATGATAATAAGATACATATGGTTATATATGATGATTTGATGTGTATATATGTGTGGTGATATGAAATGATAGATATATATGATATAATAGGTACATATATTATATGATATGAAAAAAATCAAGGTGTGAAAAAAAGGATTGCAATGAGAGAAAAGGGAGGGGAGAGATATAATGAGGTAAATTATATAACATAAATAGGCATGAAAAATCATTATGGAGAGGGAAGGATAAGGGTGGTGACAGACAATGCTTAAACTTTACTCTTATTGTAACTGACTCAGAGAGGGAAAAACAAATATACTCACTGTGGTATAGAATTATATTTTACCCAAAGAGAAGTAGAAGGGGAATAAGACAAGGGAAAGGGGAGGTAATTGGAAGGAGGGGGAAGTTTGGGTGAGAAAATAAAACACATTGGTTTGGACGAACAGAACGAAAGGAAATAAAGTAGGATCCAAAGGAAAAAGTAAGATAGAAGTCAATACACAGTCAGTAATCATAACTCTGAATGTGAATGGGATGAACTCACCCATAAAAAGCAAGTGGATAGCAGAGTGGATTAAAAAACAGAATCTTATTATATATTGTTTAGAAGAAACTCATTTGAGGCAGAGAGACACATATATTTTAAAAGTAAAATACTAGAGCAGAATTTATTATGCATCATCTAAAGTAAAAAAAAAAAGTAGGTGTAGTAATTTGATACCAGGCAAAGCCAAAGTAGAAATTGAGCTGGTTAAAAGAGATAAGGAAGGAAATTACATCTTTCTAAAAGGTCATATAAACAATGAAGTAATATCACTACTAAACTTTTATGCACCAAATGATATAGCTTCGAAATTTCTAAAGGAGAAACTAAAGGAGCTTAAGGATGAAATACATAGTGAAACTATACTAGTAGGGGAAATAAATCTTACCCTATTAGAATTAGATAAATCCAACCAAAAATGTATAAGAATGAAGTAAGGGAAGTGAAAGAAATGTTAGAAAAATTAGTTATTTTATATCTGGAGAAAATTGAACAGGGATAAAAAGGATATAACTTCTCCTCAGCAGTACATGATGCATATACAAAGACTGACCATGTACTAGAGAATAGAAATTGTTTTTTTGCAAACAAATGTAGAAAAGTAGAAATAATAAATGCAACTTTTTCAGGTCATTATTTGATAAAAATTATAATAAATAAGAGTTCATGGAGAGGCAAATTTAAAAGTAATTGGAAACTTAAGGAATTGCCTGCATTAAATTTAAGAGGGAAGTAAATGTGAACAAGCAGTAGAAGAGAAAAAAATCACCAAAGCTGATGGTCAGGTACTCCTGTACTCCACAGGAGAAAAAAGTTCAACAGAACTAGAGAGGTGGAAGGAATAATTCCTAGCATAGGAAAAGGAACATACTGTCAGACTCAAAGACATTGGTGCAAAAGAACCTTGCCTATAGTGCTGCTGAAGAGTCTGTAGGAAGAGTTTGAGAAGGGAACATCCATCTGATTGACCCAGAACCACCAAGGCTGACCCAAAGAGTATAGATGAATTGAATTTGCCTCTGTAAAAGACATAAAATAATCTTTGGAATCTAAAAACATGGAAATTGAAGTATATAGCCATCAGTCTTGAGATAAAGATACAGAAAGCAACCAATGCAGAACCAAGGAACCAGTCCTACAAGATTTTGTTTATGTTATAGGTCTGTTCTAGGAAGAAACATTGAAAGATTTATTTCATGACTCTGTGGGTTTACCAGGATTGTCACAGGTGGACAAAGAGACACAATTTGTCTGAAGGGTTCAGTTTTGTGTACTTCAGTTCAGAAGAAGATGGCAAAGCTGTGAAAAAAAGTTATGGAAGATGGGGGAGAATAATGCAAATAAAGTAAATTGGTACTGGGCCAATCCCAGTGGCTTTGAAGGCCAATAGGGTAGCTATGGTGGTCATGGAGACTGGTGACCAAGGATATGGTAGAGGATGCTGAGGGAGATTTGGTGCCAGAGGCTGAGGAAACTTTGGTGGGTTAGGTGGTTATGAAGACGAAGAAGAGACAAGACACAAGGAAAAAAGAAGTTTAACTAGCTTCTCTCCATTCTCATTTCCCCTGCAATTTGAATGGAATTTGAAGATTATATCCTATCATCTAATAATTTATAGAAGATATTCCAAGACAAACATGCAGTCATCTTGAACAAACTTGGATGTAATCTCAAAAGAGAGAGCATGTTGTGTTTGACTGTATCGATGTTCCATAAAAAACATTTGGCAAACACAGATGATAGATGTGGCAATTATCCTTTGTGTCTATGAGTTGTCCTGAGTTTATAATGTTATACTACATATACAAAGTTATTTTTTCCTTTAACAAAATACAAGTATAATGGATCTTATTATGACATCATTTTTGATAGGGCATAATTCAATATTAGGTCATCTTCAAATGATATCTTGGAGATTTTGATATTCAAATACCAAAAGGATATTATTATATATACCTTGCATACAGTCAAATACTCCCATATCTTTTTTTAAACCCTTACCTTCTGTCTTAGAATCAGTACCAAGTATCAGTTTCAAGGTAGAAGAGCAATAAGAGTTAGGCAATGGTGCTCAGATGACTTTTCCAGGCATCCAGAAAGTGTCTGAGGCCAGATTTGAATTGCCCCCTAACCCCCTTCTCTAGACCTGACTCTTTACCCACTGATCCACCTACCTGTTCCCTCATATATTCTTCAATAAAAATTTATTGAATTGAAATTTAAGTTGGTATCATTTAAAATACTGTCTTATGGGTTTGCTATCTGATGAAATTGAGGAATTTGGATTAAATGGCCTTTGAGGTCCATTTTTGATCCAGATCTATCATTCTACAATTCTGTTCCTAGAACCCAGAAAGAAGTTTTAGAGAGAGACTCGATAATATAATTATCAGCATGTTTTTTTTTCTGAATAGTATTCCCTCATTTCTAATTGATAAGTAAAAGAATGAGTAGGTAGCACATTAGATAGAGCATTGGGATTGGAGTCAGAAAGTCTTGAGTTTAAATCTAGTCTCAGACAGGTGCTAGGTTGGGCAACTTATTTGACCTCTGCCTCATTTTCCTTGAACTGTAAAATGAATGTCATATTTATACTCCCAGTTTTGAGGATCAAATGAGATATTTTTAATGTGTTTGGCATAGTACCTGGCATATAGTAAGCACTATATAGGTTCTAATAATAATTATTATTATCTCAGTAGATTATTTTTTCAGTAGATTCTTATTATTTTCTTACGCCAAGCATATGTGTCATCTTCCTGTTGATTACAATTTTGTTGGATTTGTTTTAAAGAAAGAAGCATTTTCAATTATAATCATTACAAAAATCATTGAAATTATTTTAGTTTATCAAAGACATTAGGAGCCATAAAGGTTCTTGTTTTTGCTCCTATGCCTGTGGTACCCTGGGGAGTTTTTCTTGTAAGTTAAGCAAAAGAGCTGTCAGACATCATCTTCTAAAATCCCTGAAAGAGGGATGAGCTAAGAGAAAACAGGAAAGCTTTCAGAGATTTGCCAAACCTGATCAGATCAACCATCTCCAGGCTGGGCTGCACACATTCAGGAAGTTTAAAACATTGGCAGATCATACACCATAATTAACTGTCTTTAAGTCAGAACAACATTTTATGAGTCTACAGGGTCTGGAGAGAAAATCATTAACTCTGCTGGCTAATTCTCAGTTAATCAGCAGCAACTCATTCAACAGAGCACTAATAGAGCAGCCTTGATTAGAAGGATATGAATATGGTATTAATCTGTTTCTACTGGCAGGTGTGAGGATACAGGATGACAAAGAACATCTGCAACCACAGAAAAGAAGCTATTTTTTAAACTAAAACAAAATCATAAAAAATGGCCAATAAATAAAAGATTAGAAAATATACCTCTTTTCTTTTGTTAGAAAGGTGAGAGATTAGCATAGAATGTTGTAGTCAAACATGCTTGTTATGAAGGTTTGTTTTCCCCAAATTAAGGTGTATTAAGTGATGCTGGGGTCAAGAAGAAATATGAATAATGGAAGGATAGATCTAGAGTTAGAAGGGACCACCCACTCTGACCCACTCACTCTAGTTGAAAAAAAACTAAGGCCTTTTATTTTCTTTTAAACTAAGTCTCTGAAATGTTTGCTTGGTAATTATTTTTATTTTTTTGAGAAGATGTTTCATTTGAAACAAAACTTTTAATGGGTCTATCTGAATATGAGCTTGCTGTCATATTTTGATACTTTGAAAAACTATTTGAATTTTCTCTTATCTTCACTTACTATCCTCTGATTAGAGGATAAGAAATCTAACACAGAGTAAGATTAAAAATCAAAGACCTGCATAGACTAGAGAGCATCAAACACAAAATGCTGGTTGCCAAATATCACTTGCTGATTATGAAAAAACAAGGACATTTTTGCTTCATGGATTCTCTTCCTTAAGCTATAGTTGATTGCAAAGGGTCAAGGGAAGAAAAACAAGAAGAGAAAGAAGAAAAGATCAAGAAAGGAGAAGAGAAAATATGATAAATATGACTTCAAGTTAGAGGAATAAGCAATCAACTATATGCATTTTCTTTCTTATTGTAAAACCCCATTTAACCAAAATACCTAGGAAGTGTCATGTTTGGGTTAATTTAATTTTCTGATTAATTAGGGATTACAAACAGAATACTCTTTGTATTCTAATTTTTGTTGTTGAAAATATTTCTTATATTAAGTTGTTTTCCAGTCTTAGTAAATCAACTAGAGGGAATTGTAATAGAATTTTTAAGGATTACCTTACAGTTTTACCCTTTACTTCTCCTTCACATACCATATATTTCAATCAAACCTGGTAACTAGCTTTGAACTTGACAAGGTATTCCTTTCCCTATGTTTTTTATATAGGCTACTCCCAAGCCTTACCTGCACTCTGATACTACATAGCACAGCACCACAGAGAAGCATGATGAAGGCTACCTTTGGGCTGTGCATAGTGGAATGTGTTAGCTGAAGGAGAAGAGTGTCATAGGAAACATCTGGCACTGAAACTCAAAAGAGCCAGATATTGGTCCTAGTTCCACCACTAATTACTTATATGAACTAGGAAAAATTCCTTATCCTTTTAAAGACTTCAATTTCCTTATCAAAATAATAAAAACTAGGATGGGCCTATCCCTGATCTTTAGCAGCAGTTTTGCTTTCTCTTCCACTGGGCCCCAAAGTACTGCTCAACACTTAAGACCTGTGACTCATATCTCTCACTACCAAAAGGGAGTCCAAGTGGGAGGTAAAATGTAGCAGGTTTATAATTGTCCCCAATAACAGCTAGTTGACTTAAGGATGTTAAGTAAGAAAGAAAAGAATCCTCCAATGGTAATTTTACTTGAAGAATAGAGTGTGAAAAAGTCTTATTTTCTCTTAAGAAAAATAAAATAGACAAACTATCACAAATATTTCTTTTCTGGCCAATTAAGAGTCAATATTTCCTTTTTCCTCTTTTCCTTCCAAATAATCCTTATTTTTTATTGTTCAGTCATCTTCAGTCATGATCAACTTTTTGTGTCCCCATTCAGAATTTTCTTGGCAGGTAGTTGAGTAATTTGTCAGTTCCTTCTCCAGCTCATTTTATAAATGAGGAAACTAAGGCAAATGGTTAAATGACTCACCCAGAATCACACACATAATCTGAGGCCAGATTTGAACCCAGGAAATTGATTCTTCCTGACTGCAGACCAAGCAGTGTATCCACTCTACCACCTACCTGCCCTAAATATTCTTAAACTTTTTCTATTCTATCTCTTTACCCAAGCCAAGCATAATTTATTATTTCATTCTTTTTTTTAATATCCTTACCTTCCATCTCGGAATCAATACTGTATATTATTTCCAAGGCAGAAGAGTGGTAAGGGCTAAGCAATGGGGGTTAAGTGACTTGCCCAGCATCACACAGCTGGGAAGTGTCTGATGTCAGATTTGAATCTAGGACCTCCCATCTCTAGGCCTGGCTCTCAATCCACTGAGCTACCCAGCTGCCCCCTATTTCATTCTTAATGAATATTTCATGTGGAATATTGAAAATGGGATCAAAATAAGTGTTATTTGAGAAATGGGAGATATAAGATCTTCTATTAAGAGTTTTATCACAGGAGTAGGAATAAACATCTCATTTTAATTTCACCATCAGTTTCGATCTGTACTATCAATGAACATGAATTAAACTCATCTTTTTTCTACATAGGTATCATTCCTAAGGGGAAAAAAAGAGAAAATGAAGAGAACCATTAAATTAAAAGATAAAAACCATGCCCTGTCTATTTAACAAAACAAAATTTTCTCAGTTTCATTTGAGGAATTTGTGGACAGGAGTCCTTATCTATATTGTCACTATAAAAGTTTGTCATGGTCCAGCAAACAATTAAGCTAAAAAAATGCAGACTCTTAGGGATATCCTAAAGTGGATTCACAGAACCAGGACTGGATTAGTCTAGTAGAAAATTGCCCAAAAAATTCATTGGCTTCTGAGGAATTCTATACTTAAAAATGCTTTTCTCCCTAGTCTCTGTACAACTTCATTAGATCACTTGCTTTATCAATCCTAGGCTGCCATTTAAGAAGTCATAGAAGGCTCATCACTTCAGTCACTGACCTTATTAATGTGAGGACTCCCTTTACAAACAAACATTTTGAATGATCAGTTCCTTCTTCTCTCAATTGTTGCCCATGTTTTCATAATTCCACTATAAATAATCTGCCAAGTGCTTAGAAGACTTCCTTCTGTGTTTTTAATATTCTTTGAAGATCACAGGATTTCCATCTGTTATCTCTTACTCTTGCTACATAATTGATTCACCTCATTTCCCAATTATACATTCTCTGAATTTCTTTTATACCTTTTCTTGTGTAGTTAGGTGGCATAGTGAATTGAGCAATAGCTTTGGAGTCATGAACACCTGAGTTCAAAACTATCCCCAGATATTTATTAGACATAGAATCCTGGGAAAGTCATATAACCTATGTTTGTCTCAGTTACATTGATTGTAAAGTAGGGATAATACCAGCTCTTAACCTTTCAGGATTGTTATGATGCTTAAATGAGATAATATTTATAAAGTGTTTAATATAGTGCCTAGCACACAATAGACACTAAATAAATGTTTTCTTCCATTATGTTGTTTCCTTCAGAAGTCACTGTGGGCAATGTTCTAGAGTGTGGTTATATCCATCACCCACAACTTTGCCCTTTGGCTCACCTAAATTTTTGAATAATTTTCATCAATGAAAGTCACATTCATTTAAGAAATTGAGCCAGTTGACAAGGCCAAAGACTTTGGCAATAATTTCTTTTTTGTTTTCCCCTGATTTTTAAGTAGATGAGGTTATTAAGAGGAAGAGTCTTTTGGAGTCTGTTGCCAAGTCACACTGCCATAGAGACTGTTCCCCTGGTATATGCCTGAGTTTAAAAATAAGGCTGGTCCTTATGGGAGATACTAACTTAGGGGTCTTGAGCTCAGGGTTAAGCAGTATCCATGAGTAGCATCCAACATGTGTTCTTATTAATTTTCTGAAGAAAGTACTTTAATGATATGCATGTGCATATTTGTATATATACACATATTAATATACTTATATATGTATATCTATCAAATAGCTAGTTATAGACAGATAGAGCTATATATTGATATAGTATAGATCTATAGTGCTATGTGTATATATCTACATATATATATATATATATATATATATATATATATATATATATATAGTGTATGGGTATTCAAGAAGGTCCAGCACCTCTGATGAGCAAGTTTGTTAAGCCCTTACAGGGCTAATCATTCATTTTTGGGGTCCACTTATCACCTAATTCTCACCTCTGGCTCTAAGAAGTTGTAGTATAAGCAGCAGTCCCACCCCAGTAAAAGAAGACTGACTAGCCACAACTGACTGTCACAAGTCCATCAGGAACTTAGGGGGCAGTCTACCTCAAGCATGACCGGACTTCTACTGGCAGAGTGGAGAGATGAAAACGATTTGCTCCAACAGTCATGAAGGTACCTAGAGCATACACTATGGAACCCTTCGAAATTGGGTCAGACATTGAAGACACCAGGGTCTTTCTCTATATCCCAGACCATTGCCAGTTGTCCTGACTTACTATTGGATTTCAATGACTCTGGAGGAGAAACTGAGACTATGACTTTGTGCAACTCTGCCTCACTTAAACTGTTAGTCATAAGTCACAACATCACCTCATAGTGTCATCAGTCCTCTTCATAAACAAAGGGTGAAAAACAGCAACAATGAATGTATGAATACATACTTTAAGGATAAAGAGAGGGATGGAATATTCTATGTGTGTATCTATATATGCTTACATACACATGTATATGTATGTTTCTGTGCATATATAGGAATAAAACTTTGAGCTGTTATATTTATACTACAGCAATTCATGATTATAAAGGTAGTATGGAAAAGAAATACATGTTAAACTTTGGGTCAAGGAGACTTTGGTTTAAATCCTGCCTCTGATACTTGCTGGGTATCTATGGACAAGTCATTAAATGTCTTTGAAAATGAGATAACTCTATAAAATTAAAAGTTATATGCATTTTATGACATCTAACACTGGAGAGAATTGTCACACCAATGCAATCACAGCATATTGAGGTGTTTGTAGCAAATTATGAGATGTTGCCACATTACTAATTCAGCATGATTGACTTCTGAAAATGACTATAGAAAAAAAAGCAAGGACAACAGAAACTTGGCAATTCTTCTTGAACAATCCAAATTCTACTTTAGGGAATTCTTAGTAGTCTGCATTACTTTTTCTGCTTTACTATTTGCTGGAGCATGGCAAGGTTCAAAAGTGGCATCTCAAATAAGGTTTCTATGGAAATGAAGGCACACTTGACAGAAACAATCATACCCAGCAATTCATCCATTACAGAAATTGGTGTGAAGCTGTGTTTGCTGAAGTAAAAATTTTAATACAATTAGGTATAGTTTGAAATTCTTCAGGAAGGATCATGTCTGCCACATTACAGTTCTTTCCCAAAATGGTGCTACAAAAACCAATGTAAATTCATGACCAAAGCTTCTTGTTCAATCTTCATTGAAAATTATGTGCTTGCCTTGTCCCCTAATCATTTCAATAGCAATTGAAATTCAATAGCAAATTCAATTTCAATAGCAATTTTGGAGAGACCAGACACAAATTTTAGACAGTTCTTTAAGGCACACAACTCCTAAATGTTTTGCATTGGTGTGACCAGGACAAAAAAGTCAAAGTCTTCTCCTTTAATAGCATTATTTTTCCCTAAAAATGATCTTTGTTCATTTTTTTTTACTCAACAAATATATTGAAAAATATACCATCTTCACAGAGATTCCATTACTGGGCTTATATCTCAAGGAAGTCATCAATAAGAAGAAATTACCCAAATACTCCAAAATATTTATAGCAGCACTTTCTTTGAAAACTAAGAATTGGAAACAAAATAGTTTTCTATTTATTGGAGAATAACTAAACAAATTGTGGCATGTGAAATTAATGGAGAGGCATGAAGATATCTATATAAACTGATGTGGTGTAAAGTAAGTAGAGCAAATAAACAATATACATAGTAGCTACAATAATATAAATGGACAGAATAACTACCCACCAAAAATCAATGATAAAGGAAATAGAATTGTAAAGATCAAGCAGAATTCAAATAAAAAGGTATTAGAAGACTTTACTCAGATTGTCCTTTCAAAAAGGCAGGTGATCTATAGGTGTTAGACAATGAATATGTTTTCGGACTCTTCCAATGTATTGATTAGTTGTGCTATTTTTATCTCTGAAAATATGATTTGTCATATGGGATGATTCTCTAAGAGAGAGGAAGAAAGATACCTAGAATATCTCTGGTTATATAAGAAACAGAAAATATCAATAAAAACAATGTTTCTAAATCTAATAGGAGAGAGAGAGAGAGAAAGAGAGAGAGAGAGAGAGAGAGAGAGAGAGAGAGAGAGAGAGAGAGAGAGAGAGAGAGAGAGAGAGAGAGAGATTTATGGAACAAAAATTTTAAGTTTTGGCTTATAAGTAAATATAAATATAAGTTTTAGTTTCCCTTAAGGAATTTGAAACTTATCCTATTCCAAGATGTTACAGTAAAGATTCAATGTGAAGGGGTAATGCTTATTCAGTCATCCTGAGGTATGTGCCATAATCTTAAGTGAACATAGTAAAAACATAGTGAAATACTTATGAGACCTTATCAGTATGTCAAAGAATGATCTTAAAAGGGACCCCAACTTCTGTTTCCTTAATAGGGAATTTATGGACTATTTTGAGTTTTTATGTTCCTGTATCTTAAGGTCCTTAAAGTCTTTTAAATTTTCTATGGCATGGCATAAAGGCTCATGCATACATGCTTTGTTACATTATGTAAGTATTTGTATAGCAGCAATGGATGCCTTTAATTTACATTTGGGGAAACAGGAAAAATTACAATATGAATATATGCAGAAATTCCCTCAAACTAATTTGGAGTTTAGAAGTATAATAAATAAAATGGTAAAAACAACAATTTATTATTCAGGACCTTAGGGTCCTACATACTCTTTGGGAGAATAGGAATTTTGGAAGCTCTAGATCACAGGCAACATAAATATACACATTTGTGGAAAGGTCAGTCATGCAGTATAGTAGGAAACACTGAATTCAAAGTCACAAGAGAGCTGAAATGAACTCCCTTTATGACCATGCACAAGTTATCTAGCCTCTCTGAGGCTCAATTTTCTCTTCTATAAAGTGAGTAAAATAACAAAATTCCCCTAAGGGTTTTGTTTGAAGACCAAATGCATTGATATATGTAAAATTATTATAGATTATGAAGTGATGTAAATGTGATTGATATGAGTGAATAGCAAATAAAAGTCTTATCTCTGATACACCAACTACAAGAATATAAGCAAATAATTTAATTTCTCAGTGCCCTTAGACAACTATTTAAGGCCACAAGTTATATATAAAATTCACCTGCATGAAGAAAGTTAAAGGACTTTCCACAATGAAAAAATCTCTGTGTATATGTGTGTATGTATGTATGAGAGAAAAAGAGAGAGAGAGAGAGAGAGAAAGAGAGAGAGAGAGAGAGAGAGAGAGAGAGAGAGAGAGAGTTGTGATGTGTATATGTGTGTGAATTTGTGGTCCAATTATGATTTTTTGGTCACATTTGCTAGTAATTTTGCTCTCGGTTGTTTAGGAAACCTGTTTTGGGAATCAACTGCCTATCCAAGAGTGAGTTCATGCCCCTGGTGCTGAGGTAAAACTTAAATCACAGTGTGCTTCACTCTCCCTTTTTATATACATCTCCACAGCACCATTATGTTTCAGTAATGTTGTTTAGTATGTCTCTTATAAATTGCTCATTTGGGTCCTGCCAAATGATTGCAATAGGAAATATTTTGCACAGTTTCTGAAAGGAGCTTCTGCAATTTCAAACAGCAGGAAAACATGGCTATTAAAAGAGAGAAAACGTCTGTGTTTTTACAACAAAATAATTAGAAGGCATTACTGGAACTGTTTAGATTTCAGTACCCCATCTATCTTCCTTTCAATTAGAATCATGCTCCAAAAAAGTTGGGATAGAAAAAGTTGGGATAAAGATGAGTACATTTTGAATGAAATATGATTATCAAATGTGACCCTAAATGGCAGTATAGATTATACACTTTAAGCACAGCATATAATGCATTGTCTCAGTCTGTGATGAAACAAGGTCCTTTCGTGGTTTTAGATACATTTAACTGGCATACTCCCTTATAATTATGTTAAGGATAGAGATATTTTCCTTTACTGTATTTCAAGTTATAATTCAGGTTTATAGTGATGACAATGTGCCAGAAATTATATATTTCAAATCTAATTTTTGGACTTTATTCTTGGTTATACCTTAGGCAAGTATGTTAGACATTTTATTTCAAAGATCATTAACTAGTAAAAAGGGGTATCTAATATTGAAGAGTATTCTTAAGTAAACATTTCTATTGGGATTGTTTTTACACTAATCCCAAAATACTTTAGGAGTCTATTACTTCACCAAGCATGCATATTCTCTTCACTAACACAAATCATGACACCTCAATGAAGGTTTCCAGTAGTCTCTGGGATCAAACCATTCATCACTTGGTTGCAGTGATACCTAGGATGTCACAACTTAGCTTTGGCCCAGAGAGGAATTTAGATAGCGAGCTAACACCTGGAGAGTGATTCCTCCCCCTAAAATATATACCCCTCCCAATCCCACTAATTATCTCATCCACCATTTTGCCAGGAGCACCTTATACTTTAGCAAAGCATAGAAGCATCATGGCAGATTCAATCATGCTCTCTTCTTCCAGTAAATGTATTCCAGGCAAGCCCTCCTATCCCTCCCCACTGTCCCATGACCCAGGCTCAAAAACCCCTGGTTATGACTCCATTCTGGAACTTTACAGTTCATGAGTTTCTCTGAAAATAACTGTTAGTTCTTTAACAAGAGACTTACCAGCTATCACTGATCCATTACTCAAAGCCTTTCTGGTTTGTTAGGATCTTCCAGAGTTGGCAATCTCTGGCATAAACTTGAAGAAAATGGGGCTCATATCTCCATAATAAAGAGACATTGAATATAAATGTAAATTTCAGTGAATTTCTACATAGTTCCTTTAGCTGATTTTTAAACATTAAAAAAAGAACATTTAAAAACTTCCTTTTATTTTTTATCTTAATTAAAAACCCTTACCTTCTGTCTTGGAGCCAATACTGTGTATACAATACTGTATACTGTGTATGGCTCCAAGGCAGAAGAGTGGTAAGGGCTAGGCAATGGGGGTTAAGTGGCTTGCCCAGGGTCACACAGCTGGGAAGTGTCTGAGGCCAAATTTGAACCTAAGACCTCTAGTATTCTAGGTCTGGCTCTCAATCCACTGAGCTACCCAGCTGCCCCCTAAAGCACTTCCTTTCAAAAGAAAGTGAAAAAACCAACTATTGTTTCAATGAAGATTAGTCTTTTCAAATGATAAAAAAATTTTATGAATTTTTATATTTTTTTCTGAAATAAATGAAACTCTGAATGAATGAAAGAATCAACAACTTTTTGATCTTTTCAAGGGACAAATTGGTCATTACATTCAACTAAATGTTTCTCTACAGGACATTGATCAAAATGACTGGCCAAATGATAGATTCAAGCATGCTTGCCTCCATTATAATATTTTTTAATATTTTGCCAGTCTAACACTTCAAGTCCTTTCAGTGAAACACAGAAATCAAGAACAAAAAGGGCTCTTGGCTCAACTGTCTCACCACTATTTTTTTTATCCCTTTTCTCAGAAATATATTTTGTAATGTTTTGTTAGTTGAGTTTTAAGTGTCTCAAGAGGTGGTGCATCTAGCACTTACTTGGCAGCATATTTCACAGTCTAATAATCTTAATAGCTCTAATACCCTAGAATGTGTCTAATCCACTCTTATTTTATTTGTATCCATTAAAAATTTCCAAGGGCTCTCATCAGCCCTGCAATAAGTATATTTTCAAACAGTCTCATCACTTCTTAGTTACTCAAACTTATTTTTCTAAAAGGAAAGGTTTTCAATGAACATTTAATATCTATTATAATGATCATCAATGTAATCAATCATCAATCAATATTAAGCTGCAATCATCTTGTTGAGAATACAGTGATTCCTTTCATATTTGTATGACCTGGAAATAACAATATAGTCCTGTCAAAATTCAATTCAGCAATTAAGTGCCTATTATGGTTAAGGACTTAAATGACAGTTAAATAAAACACTTTATATGTTGAACCTTTGTTTCATATTCAATTCCAAATGAGCCCCTTTTTTTCTTCTTTGAAGGAAGTCGGCCTTGACCAATCCAATTTCCTACATTTTCTTGGAAAGCTGATTTCCTTCATTAAGTAACTTATAATTGCCATCATCAAATCCAGAATTATTTCTTCATTTATTAAGGGTTTGTGTATTTATATCAACCAAGTAAACAATGAGAATTTAAGAGTCTACTATGTGTCAGGCACTCTGTTGTATGTTGAGAATACAAAGAAAAAAATAGTAACTATAGTTTACATTCTATTGAGCTGGGGACACAGGGCAAGAAAGACACATTAATGTACATATAAAATATATACCAAGTAAACACAAAGTCAGGCAGAAATGGAGGGAGTGGTACTTGAATGGGCTATGTATCTCTCAATTTTATACTATACGCATATAAAATCAATCTTTCCTCAATCCCATAAATGAAAGGTAATACAAAATTCTATATGTCCTTTCAACTGGACAACAAAGAATAATTCTCTCTAGTTGGATTTTTGTCAGTTATTAATGTTTCTTCCATTGAAGCCAATTTTTAAATTTCCCTATAAATTTTATAGAAATCATATCAGATGAAACCAGTATATAGTCAAACTCCATTCATCTTATTTTAAAATTCCCAACAACCACTTATTCCTACTATCCTATTTTTCCCATCATATTTTCATAACTGAATAATAGGGTAGAATTACAAACACAAAGAGTCTCTTAAGGAATATAAATAGATTATACAATCTTCATCTTAAATATTTTTTGAAATTTTGTGTTTCTATATTACCTGCATACCCAATACTGAGCAATTCTACAAACCCTAAATACGTTTTTAAACAAAAAAATTTTCAACAAAAAATAAACAAATCAAAAAAAAAAAAAGCTGATGTTATTTTCAATGATCCACACATATGAACCCTTAATTGTACAAAAGATTTGAATGTGATATCTTCTCATATATCTTCTTGGGGGGCCCAATGTAACCATAACAAATTTTCAACATCAGTTTTATTGTTGATTTTCTTCCTTTTTACTTTGTCCTAGACATGAAGTATATTATTGTCCTCATTCTGCTTACTTTATTTCTATAAATTAAATCTTTCATATTTCTCTATATTCAAACTCTTTGATTTTTTTTGGTAGTACAGTAATATTATATTCATGTATCATAATTTCTTTAGTCTTTCCCAAGTCAATGGCAATCTACTTTATTTCCACCTCTTTAGTATAAAAAAACAAATGCTAGTATAAATTTCTGAATAAATATGGAGACTTTCATTTCATCATTGATCTTCTTAGGAAAATAGCATTAGAATTTCTGGATAAAAGTGTATTGTGTCATGTAATACTTTAGTCATCTTATTTGTATAATTTCACATTATTTTCCAGAATTTGTACAAATTTACAGCTCCAACAACATTGCATTAATATATTCATCTTTTTATAACCATTACAACATTCACTACTTCCATTTTTGTTGCCTTTCATTTTGCTGGGTTTGAAGTGAAACCTTAGACTTTTAATTTCAATTTCTTTTATTTGTAATTTTTACATTATTTCATGTGAGTGTAATATTTTGCAATTATTTTGAGAACTGTTTATTTATATCCTTTGACTATGTATCAATTAGGTAATGACTTTTTATATATATT
The DNA here is from genome assembly GCF_027887165.1 of Monodelphis domestica. Classification (NCBI taxonomy): domain Eukaryota; kingdom Metazoa; phylum Chordata; class Mammalia; order Didelphimorphia; family Didelphidae; genus Monodelphis; species Monodelphis domestica. The sequence continues at coordinate 43,843,117 of NC_077230.1, read as the reverse complement.
TTGTTTAGATTTCTATATTGCTTGAATATCAAGCATTTATGAGTGAAATTTTATTCATAATATATGGTTTATGCTAAATATTACTTTGACTTTAATAGCTTTTTCATTTAATATAATAAAATATTTATTTTGTCATTGCTTCTATCTCTTATTTGGTATGTCATCTGCTTCTTTTTTAATTGTTTGATGGTATGATCTTTAATATGTAAGTCATATATTCATATTTAATTTGTTATGGAATATGAAGTAAGATGTTGATCTAAGGCTAATTTCTGCCAAGTTGTTTTCCAGATTTCTCTGGTGTTCTTATCAAACATAGAAGTCTTTCTTAAGTTACTGACTGGAAGGGCACTGCCCAAAACTGGATTACTAAGTACCCTTATTTCTTATTCTTTGTCTAGTCATGAATCAATTTTTCTTTTTTTTTTCTTTCCTATTATTCCTTCAAAGCATGTTTCCCTAAAAAATTAAAAATGCAAAACAGAGGAATATATTAAAATATGAAATACCAAAACTAACAAATGATGAGATATTAAATAATCTTATCTCAGAGAAGGAAATAAAACTAATTGTAAAACAACTACAAAAGTTAGGGGAGAAGGAAAGGAGAATTCTTGGTCTTTTTGGACATAAAATAATTGTATCAGGTTTTGAAAGAAGATGCAAATTCTTAAAAACTGAGAAAGTAATCTCTTTAACAAACTCCTTTTATGAGACAAATGTAATCCTAACATGTAAAATATTGAAGAATAAATCAAAGAAAGAACTCTTTTCATTGAAATCATTAATGACTAGCAATTTAAAATTTTAAAATAAAATATTGACAATTACAAAAATAGATCATTTTGATCACATGAAATTGAAAATCTTCCAAACAAAGAAAATTAATACATCTATTTTAAATGCCATTAAATTACAAGTTCCTTGAAAGAAGGGATTGCCTTTCTGTGTCTTTTCATATATCTAGCACTTAACACAGTACATGGCATATAGTAGACACTTAGTAAATGTTTTTTGGCTGATTGATAAAAAGGGATGTAGTCTAATGAGAAAATAATTGTGTAACAAATTTTTTCTGATAAGAATTCGACATACAAGTTATATAGGTAAGTATTAGTTATGAACGTGGCACTAGTGTACTATTATTTTAGGGTCAATGGTGCAATGAAGTAAGAGCATTTGTAACAGTCACTGAAATGATAGCAAATGAGGTTTACTTGGCCCTAAGATATAAAAGATATGAAACAGCCATATAATAGTAATTACCTTCTACATGGGTCCTGCCTTTTTTATGTCAGTAAGGAAAACTGTCTGCTTAGCAGGGAAGATGTAGTTATTGATTACTGGTCTTGAGTCCTCCAAAAAGTCAGAAGGGCCCCAATGCCACATGGGTGAAACTTTTTATGATCCTAAGTGACCAGGAAAGCATAGCTTTAAGCCTTGCCCCATACCTGAGTGAATCAAGTTTTGACATTGTCACCTTTTCCTAGTCTACATATATGAGGAAGGAGGTGAATTCTGGTAGATATCACAATAACTAATAGACCCCTATACTTCATGGTATTCCCCAATATGTGGTCAAAGCATATGAACAAAGCATATGAATTCTCAAAATAACTCTAAACTGTTAGCAACCATGTGGAAGAATGTTCAAATCCCTCCTCTGATGTTTACTAATTATATGAACCCAAGAAAATGATTTTCTTTCTTTGCAATCAGTTTCCCAAACATTTTCTACTAGGTCATGAATGAAATATGTTCTACATTATGTATCTTCATTTGATCAAGTTGATGTATAGAAGAGATTTGTGATGTTTACTAGATTATTATTCATGGATTTTGTAAACTTTAAATGATACATAAGCCTCTTTACTCAAATAATCTGTATTGGAGGGAAAATTCAATCTAAATCAATCAGTCTGTCAATTTTGAAGGCAACTTTTGAGCTTAATAAAACATACCCTTCTTTATATTATGAAGATGGCTAACTGAGTTCTTATAAGAAATGCATGGATTTTACATTTTTTTTAATTTATGCTAAGCTATCTATATTATTTTACCTAGTTCCACAGGAAACAATTTGAAGAAACATCATGATTTAATGCTGACAGGACTAAACAGTTGTGTAACAAAATAAAACCATCTGGTCTGCAGAGGGATTGAACCTGAGACTTTTGTTTCAACCTTAATGTACTTGAACCCATCACCCTAATCATATATAGAAGGAAATCAACTATAAAATTATTTATATAAATCATTATCTAGAAAATAACCAATTCACACTTATCTAGATGAAACCAGAAACAAATTGAAATATAATATGATAAGGAAAAGGATATCATAAAAAGGAAATAAGATAAAATCATCTTAAAGAACTAAATATGCAAAACTTATTTACATCAACAAGGAAAAAATAACATGTTTTCTTTCTTTATTCTCTCAGCAAGATGATGAAATCTAATCTGAGTGAATATTTTTAGTCTAACATGTTATAGATGTATCCAAAGTAAATTGAATAATTGAACCAATTATCCAAGTAACCTTGGACATAAGGGAGTTTCCCCTTTAAGTGCCCAGATAATTGTAACTAAATGGAGAATGGGGGAATGGTTGGCTGAATAATTCCTTCATTTTCCATTTTATTTGTTTATAAAGCAATAAACAATGAAAATATAGGAAATAACCTTGGGTAGTCAATAAACTTTAATTGATGATGCTGTTGTGGACTACAGTTTAATAACTGATGTATTAATAATCATAAGAGTAAACTAAAATCAATGTTGCATTAATGAACTAAAATGAATTATTATAGCTGTCTTTTATATCTAAAGTAGCTCATTTTATTAAATGCAGAAGCAAGTAACTGCAAGAGTAGGTTAAAATCTAATATCATTCTATTGGAATAAGTGGAGGGATTGTATAAATGTGTTGATAATGTTTGTAATTCTGTGGGGAAGTTATCTAGGAAAATTACACGAGCTCTAAGATACTAGGAAATTGATAAGAACTGAAGACTGAATCCATAAAAACTAAGACATCATAGGAAGAAAACTGTCTTAAGAAAGAATGAATAACTAAGGATCCACCTAAACTGAGATAGCAATGTGACCTAGCAAGGGGGGAAAATGAAACCTAAATCTAGAGAGAAAAGACTGGGTTTCAAATTCAAACTCTGTTATTTACTATCTATGGAATTTTGTCCAGGAAATAACTGCTGAAAGTTTCCATTTGCTCATCTATGAAAATGAGAGATTTTAATGAAATATTCCCTAGAATTCTCTCCTCTACATCTTATGACCAAAGAATAATAACAAAATAATATTTAATATGGATAAAATAACACTAAAAAAGATAATACAAAACTTTTAGAGGGAAATGAGCATCCAGGATTTAGTTCATGGAATACCAACAAAAGAAAATATGGTGATATGATTTTTTTCCTACCAAGACTAGAGGAAAAAGGGGATGGGGGAATGATATCAGAAGTTTAAAAAAATAAATGTGGGCACAGCTAGGTGGCTCAGTGGATGGAGAGTTAATATTTAATATGGATAAAATAACACTAAAAAAGATAATACAAAACTTTTAGAGGGAAATGAGCATCCAGGATTTAGTTCATGGAATACCAACAAAAGAAAATATGGTGATATGATTTTTTTCCTACCAAGACTAGAGGAAAAAGGGGATGGGGGAATGATATCAGAAGTTTAAAAAAATAAATGTGGGCACAGCTAGGTGGCTCAGTGGATGGAGAGTTAGGCCTAGAGACAGGAGGTCCTGAGTTCAAATGTGGCCTTAGATACCTCCTAACTGTATGACCTTTGACAAGTCACTTAAATCTACTTGCTTAGCCTTATCACTTAAATCCAATTGCCTAAATTCTTTTGCCTTGGAACTGGTACTCAGTATAAGTTCTTAGGCAAAATGTAAAGGTTTTTAAAAAATAATATTTTGTTTTGACTTAGTATTTTATATCATCTACATTTCTCAGTGTTTTTCCCCCTGTCCTCTCTCAGATATCTAGCTCATTTAATAAGAAATGTAAAAAAAAAAAGAAAGAGTTCAGAAAAAATAGACAATATATCAAAGAAATTTGACATTCTATGCAGTATTTCACACATATTCTCCCTATTTCTACAATGAAAGGAGGAGAAATATTTTTTTCTTTCATATATCTTTTGGGGGACCAAATCCCATCATTTTATTTTATTTGTATCTGTTCTCTCCATTTATATTGTTGTGGTCATTACGTAAATTGTTTCCTGGTTCTGTTTCACTTTGCAACACTTTACACAGTTCTAGGCTTCTCTGTATTATTTTCATTTTTTCTTTTAGTCCAGAAATATTGAATTCATGTTCTACAATTTATTTATCTAATCAATGAGCATTCACTTTATTTCTAATTCCTTGTCATTAAAAAATCACCAGTCTGTGTTTATAAAATATGAATCTATGTATATATACATATATATATAAATAGATGAATATATATTCATTTGTGTGTATGTATATATATATATCAAAAGCATATTGACATGTTAGTCACTTTATTTACATAATTTCAAATTGCTTTCCATAATGGTCATGTCAATTCACATCTCCACTAATGCTTCATTGATGTGCTTGTATTTCCACAAATAGTTATAGGAGGGGGTCAAATTTGTATATTTTAACATCATCATCCCAGGAAGTTTTAGATGGTTCCTTGAATAACAGCTTTATAACACTGTGTGCCACAAGGAGCACAAGTCAAACAACAAACCCAGGAGGGAAACACAACTCCTTATTTGCTGAGAGAATTTTGAGTCTGTAATAATATATGTCTATGAGGAGATTTCAAAGTAAAAGAAAGTGAAGGGAGGTTGGAAAAAAGGATCAAGAGAAAGGATTCAATTTTTTTAAACCCTTACCTTCTGTCTTGGAATCATTGATTCCAAGGCAGAAGAGTGGTAAGGGATAGACAATGGGGGTTAAGTAACTTACCCAGGGTCACACAGCTGGGAAATGTCTGAGGCCAGATTTGAACATACAACCTCCCATCTCTAGGCCTGGCTCTCAATCCATTGAGGTACCCAGCTGCCCCTAGATTCAGATTTTTGAATGTGTACTAGAAATTTCTAGAACTTCATACATGTGCCCCTCTCAACCTGTTTGCCAATTCTCTGTTCTTGTATACCAAAGTCTGCTAAAGAATACATTTTTTTTTCTGGAGAAATCATTTTCTTTTTAGGGGAACTAAAATTTTATCTCACTCAAAAGTTGAAGATCTCATTCATTGTTGTGTATTCTATCACCTACTCTATTTTGTATAACTTTCCTGATTTCTGTTTTTAGTATTGCCTGGATAAACATGTTTGCTTACTATCCATGACTGTCTTTTGCATAGCAAGCTTTTATAAAAGAGATAAACTGACCACAAATAAGCTAATTATTATGCTCCTCATCTGAAGTAGAACAACTTTCAGCCTAGAGGACTACAGTAAATTAATTTTTATTCTGAATGCTCACTGAAGCCCTAAACTACAAATTTATGGTATATTGTCAATAGAGATAATACTAGCCCAGCACCCATATTGGAGGTAGAAGAATAGAGGAGTAAGTAGTAAGCCACAGTACTTCTTTTGTTCCAGAAGGGTAGAAATCACAATCTTTCTTGGAGACTTGGAATGGGGCATTCTAAATCAATGACATCCACATTCATGCTCTTGGAAGTACCCTAAATCCCTGTGGTCCTAGCTAAACATGTTAATTATAATAGGATCTAGTAAAATTCATTTCTTTAAGAATTCTATCATGGATACCTCTGAGTGTTCTACAGTTTCTGCATTTAGGATCAAGCACCTGACATCCCCTTACTATACCTTCATCCAGTTGCTAACTATAACATTCCAAAAGATGAAATCATGGACAAAATAACTTTCTTTGAGTCTCTATGCCTTAGTAATTGCTAGGTGGTACATGTGTATGTCAACATTGATTAAAATATAAAAAAATTTCATATCACTCAATTTTGAAAATACTAATTGTATATTCACTTACAATTTGTTCTATTTCTCCTTCCTTTTATCTCATATATATAGTAGGATCACTAAACATAGAGCATTAAAAACTTCATAGTGTTTCCAAAGCTCACATGTTATAATAGCACAAAAAAGATTAGGAAGAAAGTAAAAAAAAAATTGGAAAATATTCACATACCCATAAATATTGCATATTTGACACATATATAAAACATTTAGCTTTTTGCCCTATTTTAAGATTTTTGTTACTATGCTTGTTTAGATGTCCTAAATAACTTATAATGCACTACTAGATAATTTATATTTATATGGTTAAATGTTCTTTTAAAAATTTATATTTGTTTGCAACTATTTTTGGTATTATTTGACCATTTCTCACAAATTTTAACTAACAATTTGCTTTAGAACAATAGAAATAAATCTGTATTTACATACTTGTCTGAAGAACTTTTAACTTATGTACAACAGAGGTAAATTATTTCAAGGAATTACATATAAATACACACACACACATATATATACAGACATATGTTTATGTATACAAATATATATACATATATTAACATATATGTATATATTTATATGTACATATATGTTTAGGTATAGACTCTGTGTATGTGTGTAACATCAGTTTTGACCTTGGCAATAGAGGCAGTACAGTGTAGTGTTTAGAGTGCTTGTCAGTAAGAAATGGATTCATAGATTCAAGTCCTGCCTCTGATATATATTTACTGCATGACCCTGGTCAGACACCTAACTTTTCAACACTTCCATGGAACTTGCTGGAATTGTAAGAATAAACAGAACAGTTGTTTTCAGCATTGGTGGAAGGATTTTCTGCATTTGGAAATAGCCCTCACCAATAAAATCACAGGCCCAGTAAATATTCCACAGGACTATTGCTTTTCCAACTGATAACATGAAACAGATTAAAGAAAAAGTTATATTATATTCTCTTATATTCAACAAACACTGGTTAAGTGCTTTCTATTTGTCAGATACAGTGTAAAGTTCTAGGGATATGAAGACAAAAATGAAATACACTCTCTCCTCAAGAAATCTTAAAATTCTACATAAGTTTGCCGAAACAAATGCAGAATCACTTCCATTAGGAAAAAAGCATAGAAAAAAAGAAAAGAAACAAAATGACCTTCAAAAGAATTATTCATACCAGAAAATGGTCATTCTTGCAAACTTATCACTTGCACTATGTTTTTCATCAGCAGATGTTTCTCAACTTAAATTGAATAGAAGTAATCTTTGATTTTCTTTGAATTTACTAAATTCCCCATTCTTCTATAGTGCTTCACTTACACATAAATTTTATAGCAAAAACAATAGTGATAACAAACCATGAGAACAATCATTAATTAAAAGCAAAATGAAGACTGTTTTTTCTTTCCTCATGAACCTTAATGAACCAAAAGATAAGCTTATAATGTTTTGCCTCAAAGTTTCCTCAGTTGTGTGGAAAGGAAAATTGAATCAAGCTTGAGACTGTCTGCCACTGAGGTAGAACAAACAGCCATTGGAAGGTTAGAGTGAAATTGATGAACAGCGATGACAGTTGTTGGGGAGGAGGGGGATTGGGAAGGTGACTGTTGCTCAAAAGACTCTCTCTTTCCTGGCCCTTGGACTGGAAGGAGAGCTCTCTCCCTGTCTCTGGATAGAAGTACCTCTATTCCTGGATTTTCCAAACCGTGTGCTCTACCTGGATTCCTGTTATCATATCATTGTACAAAAGGATTTAAGGGGAGGTGGTTTGAACTGTAAGACCAGTCTTTAGGGGTGTCAGTCCAAAGAGTACTGCTTTGGCTGCATCCCATAGGTTTTGAAAGGATATCTCATCATTGTAATTTTCTTCAATTAAATTATTAATTGTTTTTATGATTTGTTCTTTAACTGATTTCGAAAATCATAATACTTCATTTCCAATTAATTTTTGTTTTTCCTCTCCATGTATACTTAATAATTATGATCTGAATAGTTTGCATTTATTATTTCTGCTTTTTTGCACTTGTTTGTATACCCTAGTACATGGTCAATCTTTGTGAATGTACCATGTGTTCCTGAAAAGAAGGTGAATTCCTTTTTGTTCCTATTTATTTTTCTCCACATATCTATTAACTCTAATTTTACTAAGATTTCATTCACATCTATTGCCTCTTTCTTATTTATTTTTTGGTTTTATTTATTTAGATCTGCTAAAGGAAGGTTCAGGTTTCCCACTAGTATAGTTTTACTATCTATTTCCTCCTTCAATTCCACCAGTTTCTCCTTCAGAAATTTGGATGTTATACCATTTGGTGCATACATGTTGATTACTAATATTTCCTCATTGCCTATATTGCCTTTTATCAGGATGTAATTACATTCCCTATCTCTTTTAATCAGATATATTTTTACTTTGTCTTTGTCTTATGTCATTATTGCGACTCCTGCCTTCTATTTTTCAGCTGAAGCCCAATAGATTTTGTTCAAACCTTTAATTCTAACCCTGTGAGTGTCTACCCACCTCATGTGTGTTTCTTGTAGACAACATATGGTAGGATTTTGGTTTCTAATCCACTCTGCTATTTGTTTCTGTTTTATGGGTGAATTCATCACAATCACATTAAAGTTATGATTTCCACTTATGTATTCCCCAAGATTTTGATCATCTATCCTAGTTCTGCCCTTTCTTCTTTTGCTATATCCTTTTAAGCCAGTTGTTTGCTTTTAATCAGTCCTTCTAATCCCCACCCTTATTATGCTTCCCTTTCTGCCCCCCTCCCTTTTTGTTCCCTTCTTCTTATTATTTTTTTTAGGGTCTGTTAAGTTCCTTCCTCCATTTCTTTCACTCCATTTCTGTACTCTGCACCCCACTACCCCCCTTAGTTTTCCCTTCTCACTTTCTCTGTAGGGTAAGATTGAATTTGATACCCCAATGGATTTAGATTCTCTTCCCTCTTGGAAATGCTTTCACTGAGAGTAAGGTTTAAGTATTACCTATTAACACTCTCCTCCTCTCCTTCTTATAATAGTATTCTTCCCCTCCCTTTCCCATGTGAATCTTTGTGTAATATAAATTATCCTATTTATATCTTATTTCTTCATGTCTCTTGTGGTGCCATCTTCTATTTTTCCCCCACACTTTTTCTTTTTTTGCACATCATCTTATACTACTTATTACCCCAATCTCTACCTGTGAATGATTCTTATAATTACTATAATAGTGAATATAATTTTGTAGTTACAAATAAAATTATTCCTCTATTAATTTAAACAATTTGATCTTATTGAAGCCCTTAAAGAACATTTAAAATAAAAACCATTTCCCCTTTTCCCTTTCTTATCTACCTTTTCATGTTTCTCTTGATTTTTGTGTTTGGATATCAAACTTTCCACTTAGTTCTGGTATTTTCTTTACAAATATTTGGCAATATTCTATTTTGTTGAATACCCATTCTTTCCCCTGGAAGTATATATTTAGTTCTGATGGATAGGTGATCCTTGTTTGAAGATCCAATTCTCTTGCCTATCTGAATATAATATTCCAAGCCATCCTGGTTAATGCTCCTTCATATCTGAATTGTCTCTTTTTGGCTTCTTGAAAAATTTTCTCCTTAGCTTGGAAGCTCTTGAATTTGGTAGTTACATTCCTGGGGTTGTCTTTTGAGGCTTTAGTGTAAAGGATGTTCTATGAACTCTTTCCATGTCTATTATGCTCCCTTTGTTGAGAACATCAGGGCAGTTTTCTTGGATAATTTCTTGTAATATGATGTCAAGATTTCTATTTATTTCTGGGTTTTCAGGTTGACCAATGATTCTCAAATTGTCTCTTTGAGACTGGTTTTCCTGATCTGTCATCTTGTCAGTGAGATATTTTATGTCTTCTTTTTTGTCAAGACTTTGCTTTAGTAATTCTTGCTGTTTTTGCAAGATCATTGGCTTCCAATTGCCCAATTCTGGTCTTTAAGGACTTGTTTTCTGTTATAATCTTTTGATTTTCTGCTATAATCTTTTGATTTTCCTTTTTGGTTTTGTCTATCCTGCTTTTCGTGGCTTCCAACTGTTTCTCCAATTGGAAGTTCCTGTCCTTTAAACTGTTATTTTCTTTTTTAAACATTTCCCATTTTTCTTGCCAGAAGGCTCCCATCTTTTTGATAAGCACTGATTTAAATTCTTCAAGAGCTTGTGGCCAATTTTCATTGTTTGGAAGGTTTGGATGCATTTATTTGTATGTCCTCTTCTGCTATTTCCTGTGTAATCTGGATTTTTCCTCCATAAAAATTATCCAGGGTCAAAGCCTTCTTGTTTGTCTTGGTGTTGTGAAGTTGTTTTTCCTGGGCATTGTTTGCCATCATGATTGTGGTTTTTCCTTGCCTTTCCAGTCAGAGGTCTGAGTGAGGAGGGCAGGCTCTCTGTGTATGGAGCTAAGGAATACCATTTTTGCCTGAGGCCACCTCTCAAGTATCTGCAGCTTTGTTACAAGGGAATCACTTTAAAAGACTGATATATATTAATTTAAGGTCGCCAAGGAATTCAGCTATGTAATTCCTAAATGAAAACTCAAGTCAGCAGTCAATCTTTATGGAGTTTAATTACAATAGGAGGAAGAAAGGAATTAGAGATAGAGAGAGAGAAAAAGGGAGAGAAGGGAATAGGGCTTAAATACCCCTTCTGTTTAGGCTGGGCCAAAAGGCCCAAGCCCTTAGATAGCTGGGGCAAAGAAAAGAGATCAGTCCCTATTACTCACGTGACCAAAATGGAGAAACAGTCTCAGAGGCCCCCACCTTCAGCTTCCTTCAGAGCAAGCTTCTCAGAGCACACCGCAACCACTCCGGCCAACTCCTCCACCACCACCAGTCTTCAGACTCCCCTATCCTTAAGGAAACCATCCAAGTTCCTCCCCTCAGTTCCCCCATCTACCAATCACTGTCCATCAATTTCCCTGTGCCAATGGAGGCTCTAGCTTAACCCAGGACCGCCCAGAGGTTTCTGGCTTTTGCACATGTCTGTTGAAGGTCATATTTTCAAATAATTAAATCTTTGATCCTTTGCTACAGCCCTTTCTAAATCCTGTTAACCTGAGTAGGGTAGAGATTGGAATAATTAAATTTTGATCTAGGCTGCAGCCCTTACTCAATCCTGTTAGGACTGAATAGGGTGGAGATTGATTCCAAGTATCTCCATTGTATCAATTCTAAAATCAATCATGACTCAAAGAAATTCCTGTTCTATGCTTAAGCATAGGTCAAAGTCCTTTCCATTGTTCAGCAAAAAGTTTCTGTCCTAAAGTAATCTTAAGAAGGAAAGAGAAGGAACCTCCCATGCCAATGGGATTCACATTCCAATAGTCAAGACCCACTATCAATAGGAAATTTTTCAAGTATGAAATTTCCCAATGGTGAAATTTCCAACATTTATAAGTCTAAGAATTTTTGAGCTTTACAGCTTCTACTGTTTAATGCCCTTCTCTCTGTTATCTCCTCACAAGCTCTCAAGGTCTATGCTCTTCAGTTTGCTGGGGTCTCAGATCTGACTACTCTCAAGGGTAGGTCTTTGGTGGTCTTAGTCAGCTGCCAAGGACCTAGAGATTCCTTTTGCTCACTCTAGATATTCCACACACTCACTTACCTATTCTAGTGCATGCTGGCTCTGACTCTGGCTCTGTAGATGGGGTGGGGGAAGGTTGATCAGCTTGCATTTTGGTGGAAGCTATTTCATCACCTTATCATGTGGAAATGCCCAAATCCCATGTACCTTGAATGCTGTGCCCTACTGTAGAGTCTCTTCATTCATCTAAATTTGTGGAGTTTTTTGGCCTCTTGAGGTAGTCTATATTTGGTAGGTGGTAAGGAAAGAGTCCTTTATTTAGACTGCCTCCATGTTTACCTGGAAGTCCTCTAGGTAAATTGGTTTTGTAATAAGATATTTCATATTCTATTATTTCATTTTTTATTTTGCTTTCTTTCTTGTTGTCTAAGGAAGTCATTATTTTCCCATTGGCCAATTCTAATTATTAATGGAATATTTTCTTCTTTGAATTTTTGGATCTTTTTCTACTCAAATGATCTTTCCTTCATAATTTTCTTGATTTTTTTTGCTTTGTTCTTTTCCCCTAGCTTTTCATCAACTGTTCAGTTTGTTTTTTGAAATTATTTTTAAAAGTCTTTTAAAATCTTTGTTTGTACTTTTGACAATTTGGTGTCTTTCTTTTCTTTTTTTAGAAGTAGGTGTTTTAACTTCACTGTCTTGCAAATTTGAACTCAAACCTCCTTTGTCCCCTAATAGCTATCTATACTTCAGTTATTTCTTTTTGGCTTAATCTTTTTTTTTTTGCTCAGAATTTAGTGGCCAAACCAATAGGTTTAACTGTTAGTTTTATGTTTGAGTCATACTCTGTTCCTAAGGTGATGTCTTAGGTTTCAGGATTTTTTGTGTTTTTTTTTCTGGGTCCTACTTAGTTCTTCCAATTTCTATACTCCTGGGTAAGGTGCTTTCCCTGCTCTTCCCTGGCTCAAGATCCAGTCTGTGATTGACTTCAGGTGCTCCAAATAGAACCCCTCTGTAAAAGTTTAAGTCTAGTAGTAGACAACTCACCTTCCCCCCAGTCATTGCAGTCAAACATTCCATTTACTTGTGGGAGACCAAAGCCAACAGGATCCCAGCCACTTAACTTGATCCTCCTCTCTCAAAGTCTCATCCTGTTATGGAGCAGGTATATGGTCAGTGCTCCTCATCCCTGAAGTTCTTCATTGTTAAGCAGTCAACCCTCAGCTGTGGGTGAGTGTGGACCCCTGAAGCTATGGCTGAAATCACAGTTGCTCCCAGGGCTCTTGCCTTCAGAATCAACCAGTATCTGCTTATGGGATACAGATTCCCATGTCATGCAAGCAAGATGAAGCTGCCTGCCCTGCCTCTAGAGCAGTGATGTTGAATCTATGGTGCAGATGCCAAAGATGGCACACAGAGCACTCTCTGTGGGCACTGGGTCTCCTGTCTCCTCCTAACTCCACCCCTCAGAGTTTATTACTAGAAAGGCAGAGGGACTCTGATGGAGGCCCCTTCCCCTCTCCATGATGCCTGATAATATTTTTTCATATCACTCCCCTACCCTGCCCAGAAGGCCAATGGGAGTGCTTCCTCTCTCCCCTAAGAGAGGAAGGGTAGGGGCAGGGCACATCCAACACTCAATGGGGGGCAGGGGCAGGTCATGAAATATCTGTGGATGGGCTGACATGGCACTCCATCTTTAAAAGGTTAGCTATCACTGCCCTAGAACTTGCAGCGTCTTGTTTCCTCAGTGTGTGATCCAGATGACAAGGCCAGAATTGTCAAAGTCCCTTCTTCCAAATTATCTCTGGATATTCTGGCTCACTCTTGACTCTTTTCTGTTTTTGTCTCTTTTAGCATTGATTCTTGGGACTTATTTCTTATTATTTGTGGAGAAGTTTGGAGAGCATGGTAGTCTCATGCCAGTAGTCCAAGTAGTCCAAGTAAAATACCTGATAATGTACTTGCCAAGCAAATGCAGGAACTATCTGAACACAATTACAAGATACTTTTCACAAAAAATCATCTTCTAAACAATTGGAAACTCTTTTTGCTAATGGGTAGACTATGACAATATAATAACAATTACAATTGCACCTAAACTAAATTGCTTATGCAGTATCATACAAATTAAATTGTGAAAAAATTATTTCATAGAGCTAGGAAAAAATAGTAACAAAATATATCTATAATCAAAAAAGCCAAAAATATTAAAGGAACCAATATAAAAATGGGAAGGAATGTGACTTAACTGTACCAGATGTCAAATTCTATTATAAAATAGTAAACAATAAAAATATGGTACTGACTAAGAAATAGAGTGGGGGATCAATTGTATAGATTAGGTACATAATAAATGGTAGTAAATAACCATAGTAATCTAGTGTTTGATAAATCCCCATATCCAAGCTTTACATATAAGAACTTATCTTTGATAAAAAAAAAACTACTGGGAAAACTGGAAAACAATATCAAGAACCAGATATATACTAATGTCTCATACTGAATACTAAGACAAGGTCAAAATGGATACATGATTTAGACATAGAAGGTGATGTGATAAGAAACTTAGGTGAGCATGGAATAGTTTACTTGTCAGATGTAGGGATAAAGGAAAAGTTAAGAAGCATTAGGAGATGTCAAATGGATAATTATGATTATATTAAAATTTTTTAAAGTTTTTGCCCAAACAAAACCAAGACAAAAAAGATTAGAAGGAAAATATAAAGCAGTGGTAGGAAAGATTTATATTAAATGTCACCCATAGAGACCTCATTCTCAAATATATACAGATCTGAGTCAAATGTATAAGAATTTGTCAATCCTTTATAGATAAATGGTGAAAGAATATGAATAGGCAGTTTTCAGAAAAGGAAATTAAGTCTATCTCTACAGTCATATGAAAAAGCTCATTAGGTAGGTATTGATTAGAAAAATACAAACTAAAACTACTCTGAGACAATACCTTGCACCTATCAGATTGGCTAATATGACAGAAAATAAAAATAATAAATATTGGAGGACATGTAGGAAAATTGTAGCACTAATGTACTGCTGGTGGAGTTGTGTACTGACCAAATCATTTTCGCCATAATAATTGTGCACACCTTTCAATATAGCAATACCACTACTAGGTCTTTATTCCAAAGAGTTCAAGGAAACTAAAAGGAACTAATTGTACAAAAATATTCATAAAAACTCTTTTTTGTAATGGAAAATAATTAGATATTGAGATGATGCCCATCAATTGGGGAATAGCTAAAGTTGTGGTATATGATTGCAATAGAATATTATTGTGTTATAAGAAATGATAAACAGGATGACTTCAGAAAAACCTGGAAAGACTTACACGAACTGACACAAAATAAACAGAATGAGAACATTGTATGCAGTAATAGCAACATCTTATGATCACCTGAGAATGACTTAGCTATTCTGAGTAGCATAACGATCCAAGATAATTCCAAAGGACTCATGATGAAAAATGTTATGCATCTCCAGAGAAAAAAAGTAATGGAGGCTGAATGGAGATTGAAGCACATCATATTCACTTTATTTTCATCATGAATTTTAAAAATATTTTGTGGATGTGAATGATCTATGTGGAAATATTGTTTACATCATCACACAAATATAAATTAGATCAAATTGTTTACTCTCTTAGGCAGAAGGGATGTCATAGAAGGAGGAAGATAATTTGGAACTCAAAATTTTAGAGCACATTTGCTAAAAATTGTTTTTACATATACTTAGAGATATAAAATGTTTTATTAATTTTAACTGCTTAATCCAGGAAAGAAAGAAAGAAAGACAAAGTTCTGAGAGTCTGTAAGTTTCTCCAAATAGTCAAAAAGGTTCATCATACATTCACACACAAACACACAGTTGAGGACCACTAGTCTAGTCTAAGTCCTGTGAAGATTAAATTAAATCTCTCCCCTAATTGTGAAGATTAAATTAATTCCCCTGCCCATTTTTTAGATTTAATAACCAAAAGTGTAAACATCCCATTCCCACTTGGGTGGGGGAGGTCTGTGACCCACATATGCAACAGTAGGTGACAAATCAGAATCAAACTGATACAGTCCTAAGCAAAGCTTCAACTGTAATTGGTAGATGTAAAAATGAAGGAAGGCATAGGAAATGACATAAAAGAAAGTATCTTTAAAAAGGAGTTACAACTTCCTGTGGAGAGATCGTCAGAAATTTTCTTTGAAGAGAGCTTTGGAAAGAACTACATCTTCCATTGTAGTTCTGAGTTCAAGTTGGAGGCTGGTGAAGAATCTGATGACTGAACCTGAGATGTTTCCTGGTGAGACTGTTCTTAAATCTCTCCCTTTGGACTAACATGTGGTGAGTAAAAAGAGCTGCCTTTCCTGGGTTTTCTGAAGAGACCTATCCTCTTGAGAGAGGCTCCCTGTATCCCCAGGTTTTCAGCTCAAAAGCCACAGCCTCTCCAGCTAAGTACTAAACTCCCCTCTCTGGGTTAAGCCAGAGATCAGATCAAAATACTTAGAGCTTAGGCTAGATATCTTACTCTATCCTCTCTCTGATTTCCTACTTATCTCTTTCTATATTTTGTAAATAAATTGTAAATAAAATCTCTTTGGAATTTCATACAATTTTGATGACCCTATTCTTGAATAATCCAGCCCAACCTGTATATAAAAATCTCCTTTTCCCCCTTATATTCCTTAATTTTAAAAGTGAGAGACTTTAACCCCAAGGAGTACAAATCACTTGCTTCAAATCATACAAGTAGGAAGCTTCAGAGGAAAGATTTGAACCCCAATTTTCTGATTCCAGAGTTCCTTAAAATTTTTTATGAAATATTACCACTATTTCTTCAAACTCAGAGTTCATATGAACATTGAATCAAAGCTTTTAAACTAGATCATATAGTTTAACCTCCTCATTTTAAACTAGAATAAAATGAGAGCAAGAGATTAACTTGCCTGACTAGTAATTATACAAGTAATAATAAGTAATTGCTTATTACACAAATAATTGGCAGCATCTCAACATTTGAACCTAAATTGTCTATCTCCAGATTTAGTTGTCTTTCCAAATCACCATTCTTGGTAAAGTGTTTTAGACTATTAACTAGCGGATAATCAAGAAGTCAGGAAAGTCACAGTTGCTAGGTTTGTTCCCATCTCTTAAAGGGTTTTTCTTCCTATTGTGGCTAATATTCCCTATTTCTCTTCTTCACAGAATCATCTGAATCAATGATAAGTATTGGTTCCAAGGCAGAAAAACAGTAAGGAATATGCAATTGGTTCATTGCATGACTTACCCAGAATCACATAGCTAGAAAGTGTCTGAGATCATACTTGAAACCAGGATGTCCCATCTCTAAGCTTGTCTCTATCCATGAGTTACCTAACTGTCCTGTCTGATGCTATTTGATGCCCCACAGCATTGCTTTTGTAATATCCAACAAATAAATGGTTATGATTTATTGTTCACAAGTTGCTTTATGCCTTCTGCAAAGAGAAATGATATCCTCTTAACTTTAAGCTTTTTCAATTAACCTCTCTATTTTAATACTCTTCTTTGTGATTTAAAGATAAAAAAAAACAATCCTAACTACATGATCATTCCTTTTCTTCCCATTCTGTTGGGACTAAGATAATAATTATCCTAGCCCTTATCATTTAAAGTTCTCTCTACTATCTCCCCATTCCCACTTCTCAAAATGTATGTGTTACATGAGGCATGAACTTCAGTCATCTGTGTATGTCAGCTAACTTCACAACATAGTTCAATAATATATGCAAAACTACTCAATATTTTAGAAAAATAAGAGGAAACCTAATTTTAGTTTCCTAGAGTTATTATATCTTATTGTGTCTGTATCTACAATGTAATTTGGGTAATTCTCTTTTCATGTGAGTCAAATGTTGTCACATTTTAAATTATCTTGTCTTCCAAAATGCCATGACAGAGACATTATGTAGATTCTATGCATGCACAATACTTTGTACAGGATTGATGGAATAAAAACAAAACCAGAAATATGTCTGTCGTCAAAGCCATACACTTATATGTTCTTAATGACTCTTAATATATATTTGTCTTACTGAATGGTATATAGCTCATTGATAAGACTAATAACACCATCGTTTTCATCAATCACCCAGGCTCAAACCTCAGCTACCTTTGGCTCTTCCTTTGTGTCTCATCAGAACCAAAGTATTGATGATTTTATCTCAGAGAGACATTGTGTCTTTTTCAGTGCCTACTGCTCACTTTCTGTCATTTGTACAGACATATTTTTGTTTGGCATAAACCTCAATGTCAGCATTAATTAGATATTAGGGAAACAAAACAGGTAGAAAATTGAAGCCGACACAAAGATTGAAAAAGCATTCTTGAGAATGCTCAGTGTCATTGAGGCAGCTAACATTTACATAGTTCAGTGAAAGTATTTACCCATTTTCATTTAGTCTTCATAATATCCCTGTGAAATAAGGAGTACATTTTCAGGTGAGCAAACTGAGGCACAGAGACATTAAGCAACTTGTCCAAGGTCACACACACAGTGAATGGGCAACAGCCTTCAGATTTAGAATAAGATCCATATAATTCTAATCCAAGGTTCTTTACATGATATCATTATTTTATTGTTATAGGCATAGAGCTTGAAAGGACCATAGAATTCATCTGATCAAACGCCTCCTAAGGAAATCCAGAGGACTTGAGGCATTTATCCATGCTCACATATAAAGCAAGTGGCACAATAAGGAGTTTAAACCAAACTGCAAAGTTGTGACCCTTTCCACCCACCACATTATTTTGTTACTTTTCATTGCAACCAATTATTATTGGACTTAAGTTTTCTGTAAGCAGAAACTCTCTTTTTTCTCAAGAACTGATTTTAAAACCTATTTAGATATCTCTAATTAGAAGCATTCTCAGAACTCTCATAGCAGGGAACTGGGAAGGGTGAATCAATTTTTCCTTTTCTCACTCTGATTCTTTGGAAGCATTTTCATAGCTACAGAGTTACTTGGCATCCCAGTATGTGGCTTTTCCAGGCACTTCTGATGTAACTACTGTGAGATGTGATTAAGAAACTTGAGAGAGGGATACTGGCTGAAGGTCATTACCAGTTAAATGGAAACCCCAAGGAAAACCAAGAACTGAGTCATTGCCTAAATATAGTAATTTCAAATATGCTTCCAAGCCCTGACCTTTATGAAAGACATTTTAATTGTTATTTCAATTCATATTTTCATGATTTCATGGTTTAAAAACTGAAAAGGCCAGAACTTTACTCCTAGCCTTCTCTGTTTCCCTCTCAACCTTAACTACCAACCACTAAATGGGCATACACTCTTTTAGAATTCCTTCATTAGAGGCAAAAAGAGTGTAGCCCCAGAGAGAAGAAAAGGCCAGCCATGTTATATTCTTGCTCTACTCACTCTCTCCCTACCAGTAACACCACTACAGTGAAGAATAGCTATGATCAAAGTATACTCAAATAGCTTAGGGCAGAGGTGAATTGTGCTACCTGCTTGAATACCAATCTGTGTCTCATGGTTCTTATAGTTTAATTATCTCATCTCTAAGAAAAGAGACTGTGATAAAAAAAAATCTAAAGTCCCTTTTAGACCTCATATTCCTTGAGTTTCTTTGTGCTGATTCTTGACACTAATGTGTAGAATTATGTACTAGTAATAAGAATAATAGCAAGCATATAGTTCTTTAAGATTTAGAAAGCACTTGTGTATCATTTCATTTGATCTTCATAACACCCCTGGCAGGTAGATACTATTATTTATCCATTTTCCCGATGAGGAAACTGAGATCAAGAGAGGTTTTGATTTATTTAAGGTCCTACAGCTAGAGAGTTGCTGAGGCAAGATTTAAATTCAGGTCTTCCTTAACCTTAGGTTCAATACTCTTTTCACTGTACCACCTGCCTACTAAAAAGGAATATAGAAGGGATATAAAAATTTGACTCTAATCCAAATCTCTCAATTTGCAGATAAGAAAACTAAAGGTCAGTGGAGTTAAATAATCTGGTCAAGGGCACATATCTAATTTTTGCAAAACTAGGATTTGAATCCAGATTTTCTGTCTCTAAGCTCAATTCTCTTATAAATTATATTGACTTCTATATGAGTACATTTATTGAGGTGCTAGTAAATGAATGCAACAGATTTCTGTTCAACATATATTTAAAGTAAGACTGAAAAAAATAAATATTGGTCTTCCAGACTCAATTAATATACCTATCCTGCCAACTAATTGATGAAATGCTAGAACAAGGAAGCACAACTTCTCTCTGTGCTCATGATGGTAAACACTAGTGTCCTTTTGAATCTGAAGCTGAGAATTAGACTGAATGGTGGCTACTTTTCAAAGTATACTACAAATGCATATAACCCACAGCCCATGATTCCTTGGCTTTGGGCTCACCCAAAATAAAGTCTACTCTTGGTGACTTTCCTAAAGATATAAAAGAGCCTTGCTATACCTCAACCTAAAATTTTCTGAAAGAAAATTCTTTGAAAAGAAAGCTTGTGGCTAGATTTTTACAAATGTGGATAAATATTTCCCAAATTGTCTATAAGCACTCAATATACCAAGCATTTTTCATATTTAGGGTTATCTTGATTTCACTCCATAGAAAAATACAGAAAATGCAAATGGTCAAATAAACAGGTGCAGAATACATGTAGTAGTTCATAAATAACCAACACAATTCAGATCCCTCTCTCATTTGAATCTTTTCCTCAACAGCTCAGTGAAGTGACTTCCCAAACTAGTCTGTGCCAATAATATTGGGAGCAAACCAATTCATCTGGAAGGTGAAACCCATCTTCTAGGGAAGCAGCAAGGAATTTTTCCATGTCCTCCTTAGGAATGTACAATTAAGGAATGTACAATCCAAATGTAAAAATATGATCAGGAATTCCTTTGATCATTCTCTTTGCATACTCACCAGTTAAACATATCTAACCTCTTCAAATGAAACTATATTTCCTACAAGAGCACTGGTATATTTTCCCAATTACATTGTTTTTTCAGAAACTAAAAGGCTACCCAGTTCCAAACAGACTACTCAATGGATGCAGCAATCATCTTTCCTGATTGCCTTTCCTGGTGCATTTCAATGAGTTAGCATGACAATATTCATAACATACAATTCTTAGAGACTCCTCAAAATAACAATTGTATAGGAGAACCAGATTTCAAATAGCTGAGTAAGCAAGGAGCTTACAGTCATCCTTATAACATAATTGTATAAAGACCTTCTAGACTAGAGTCTGCCTTGGTGCTTATAAGAACCTGTTACAATAACTTCCCAAATCCTCCAAAAGAAATAAGTAGAAAAAACAACTAATAACATCAATATAGAAGTTACCTCCAAAAGCAAAAGCACTATTGCCAGAGTCTTTTGAGTACCCTCCTTCCTATCAATATATGGTTTATAGGAATCATTTGCAAAATGGTTCAAATAATATATGTAAAGGATTTTGAAACTTTTAAAGTCTTATGTAATATTATTATTATTATTTTATCATCAATATTATCCTGGATGAGACCCAAGTTGTACTTGCATGGTAAAATTTAGAGGTGATCTATCCTGAGCTGGGATAATTTATTACAGACTGAAGCAAACAAAATTAAAACAAACAAACAAAATAAAACAAAGCCAGGCTGTACTAATTCATACTCTAGCAACTAGTCTAGTCTCCTTCACTCTTCATTTCACCAAATCAAATGAACCCAATTGATCCCACAAGATGTGGCTTGAGTCTTGGAAACATTATGTGCTCTCTTGAAAAAAAAATCTACTTTGAGTTAACTGGAATTCAAAAGATTATAGCAGAAAATCAAAAGATTAAAGCAGAAAACCAAAAGATTATAACAGAAAACCAGGTCTCAAGAACCAGAATTGGGCAAATTGGAAACCAATGGTCTTACAAAAGAGCAAGATTTAATAAAGCAAAGTCAAAAGATTGACAAGATAGAAGAAAACATAAAATATCTCACTGAAAAGAGGATATATCAGGAAAACAGAGCAAAAAGACACAATTTGAGAATCATTGGACTACTTAAAAATCCCAGAAATAAACAGAAATCTTGACATCATACTACAAGAAATTATCAAAAAAAAAAAAAACTGTCCTGATGTTCTTGACCAAGGGGGCAAAATAGAGATTTAAAGAGTTAATATAACATCCTCCACACTAAATCTTCAAAAGACAACTCCCAGTAATGTAATTGTCAAATTCAAGAGCTTCCAAGTGAAGGAGAAAATTTTTCAAGAAGCCAAAAAGAGACAATTCAGATATCATTGAGCACCAACCAGGATTGCACAAGCTCTGTCAGCTTCCCCACTAAAGGACCACAAGGCATGGAATATGATATTCAGAAAGGCAAGAGAATTGGATCTTCAACCAAGGATCGCCTATCAATCAAAACTGACTATATACTTCCAGGGGAAAGAATCTGTATTCAACAAAATAGAAGATTTTCAAGTATTTGTAAAGAAAAAACAAGAACTAAGTGGAAAGTTTGACATCCAAACACAAAAATCAAGAGAAACATGAAAAGGTAAATAAGAAAGAAAGGGAAAAGGGGAGAAATGTTTTTATTCAAACTGTCTTCTATAAGAGCTACAATAAGATCAAATTATTTATATAAATATATAGGGAAAATGTTATTTGTAACTCTCAAAATTATATTCACTATTATAGTAATTAGAAGAATCATTCATAGGAAGAGATTGAGGTAATGAGTGCTATAAGATGATATGCAAAAAAGAAAAAGGGAAATGGGGGAATTGAAGATGGCACAAAGAGATACTAGAAGAAATAAAATAAATAGGATAATCTTTATCACACAAAGATATGCAAGGGAAGGGGAGGGGAAGAATAATCTTATAAGAAGGAGAGGAAGAATATACCATGTGCTCTTTTCAGGAGTACATGGTATATTCACAAAGACTGACCATGTAATAGGTCATAAAAATATGGCAAACAAATGCAGAAAAGCAGAAATAATAAATGCAAACTTTTTAGATCATGATGAAATAAAAATAATAATTAGTAAGGATACAGGAAGAGCCAAATAAAAAATTAATTGAAAATTAAATATGGTTCTCCAAAATCGGTTAAAGAACAAATCATAGAAACAATTAATAATTTCATTGAAGAAAATGAAAATAATAAGACATCCTTTCAAAATCTATGGGATGCAGCCAAAGCAGTACTCAAAGGAAAATTTATATCCTTAAGTTCATATATTAACAAATTAGGGAGAGCAGAGGTAAATGAATTGGACATGCAAATCAAAAAAACTTGAAAGCAAAAAAATTAAAAATCCCCAGAAGAAAACTAAATTAGAGACCCTAAAAATTAAAGGAGAAATTAATAAAATCAAAAGTTAAAGAACTATTGAACTAGAAGCTGGTATTATTAAAAAAAAATAAAGTACTGGTCAATCTATTTAAAAAAAAAGGAAAGGAGATAACCAAATTAAGAGTAACATCGATGAAAATGGAGACCTCACCTCCAATGAAGAGGAAATTAAGGCAATCATTAAAAACTACTATGTCCAATTATATGGCAATAAATATGCCAATCTAGGTGATATGGATAAATATTTACAAAAATATAAATTGCCTAGATAATCAAACAAAGAAATAGAATTTTTTTTATTTTTAAATATTATTTTATTTGGTCACTTTCAAACATTATTCATTGGAAACAAAAATCATTATCTTTTTCTCCCCCCCTCCCTCCTGCCACCTGTCCCATAACTGATGGGCAATTCTACTGGATATCACATGTGTCCTTGGTCTGAACCCATTTCCATATTGTTGGTATTTGCATTAGAGTATTCATTTCGAGTCTCTCCTCAATCATATCCCCTCAACCAATGTAGTCAAGCAGTTTCCTTTCCTTTGTGTTTTACTCCCACAGTTTGTCCTCTGCTTGTGGATAGTGTTTTTTTTCTCCTACATCCCTGCAGATTGTTCAGGGACATTGCATTAACACTAATGGAGTAGTCCATTACATTTAATTGTACCACAGTGTATCAATTTCTGTGTACAATGTTCTCCTTTGCTCTGCTCCTTTCTCTCTGCATCACATCCTGGAGGTCATTTCAGTCCCCATGGAATTCCTCCACTTTATTATTCCTTTTAGCACAATAGTATTCCATCACTAACATATACCATAATTTGTTCAGCCATTCCCCAATTGAAGGGCATCCCCTCATTTTCCAATTTTTGGCCACCACAAAGAGCTCAGCTATGAATATTCTTGTACAAGTCCTTTAACTTATTAACTCTTTGGGGTACAAAACCAGCAGTGCTATGCTGGATCAAAGGGCAGGCAGTCTTTTATCACCCTTTGGGCATAGTTCCAAATTGTCCTCCAGAATGGTTGGATCAATTCACAACTCCACCAGCAATGAATTAATGCCCCAACTTTGCCACATCCCCTCCAGCATTCATTACTTTCCTTTGCTGTAATGTTAGCCAATCTGCTAGCTGTAAGGCAGTACCTCAGAGTTGTTCTGATTTGCATCTCTCTGATTATAAGAGATTTAGAACACTTTTTCATGTGCTTATTAATAGTTTTGATTTCTTTAACTGAAAACTGCCTACTCATATCCCTTGCCCATTTATCAATTGGAGAATGGCTTGATTTTTTGTACAACTGGATTAGCTCTTTGAAAATTTGAGTAATTAAACCTTTGTCTGAGGTTTTTGTTATGAGAATTGTTTCCCAATTTGTTGCTTCCCTTCTGATTTTAGTTACATTGGTTTTGTTTGTATAAAACCTTTTTAGTTTGATGTAATCAAAATTATTTATTTTACATTTTGTGACTCTTTCTAAGTCTTGCTTGGTTTTAAAATCTTTCCATGCCCAAAGGTCTGACATGTATACTATTCTGTGTTTGCCTAATTTACTTATAGTTTCCTTCTTTATGTTCAAGTCATTCACCAATTCTGAGTTTATCTTGGTGTAGTTTATGAGATGTTGATCCAAACCTAATCTCTCCCACACTGTCTTCCAATTTTCCCAGTAGTTTTTATCAAATAGTGGATTTTTGCCCAAAATCTGGGGTCTTTGGGTTTGTCAAAGACTGTCTTGCTGAGGTCATTTACCCCAAGTCTATTCCACTGATCCTCCTTTCTGTCTCTTAGCCAGTACCAAATTGTTTTGATGACAATCAAATATATATATATATAGTTTGAGATCTGGGACTGCAAGTCCTCCTTCCTTTGCATTTTTTCCTTATTTCCCTGGATATCTTTGATCATTTATTCTTCCAAATGAACATAGTTTTTTTTTGTCCTAATTCAGTAAAGAAGATTTTTGGTAGTTCAATGGGTATGTTAGCTTGTCCCACTAATAAGCAACCAATGTTTTTCCAATTGTTTAGATCTAGTTTTAACTGTGTAGAGAGTGTTTTATAGTTATGTTCATATAGTCCATTTGTTTGTCTCAACAGGTAGATTCCTAATTATTTTATATTGTCTAGGGTGAATTTAAATGGTATTTCTCTTTCTATTTCTTCCTTCTGAAATGAGTTTAAGATATATAGAAATGCTGATGACATATGTGGGTTTATTTGGTATCCTGCAACTTTGCTAAAGTTGTTGATTATTTCAACTAGCTTTTTGGTTGATTTTCTAGGATTCTTCAAGTAAACCATCATATCATCCACAAAGAGTGATAGCTTGGCCTCTTCATCGACAATTTTAATAACTTCAATTTCTTTTTCTTCTCTAATTGCTACTGCTAGTGTTTCTAGTACAATGTTAAATAATAGATGTGTTAATGGGTATCCTTGCTTTATTCCTGATTTTATTAGGAAGACTTCTACTTTATCCCCATTGCAGATGATATTTGCTGATGGTTTTAGATATATACTGTTTATTATTTTTATGAAAAACCCTTCTATTCCTATGCTTTCTAGTGTTTTCAATAGGTATGGGTCTTGTATTTTATCAAAGGCCTTTTCTGCATCTATTGAGATAATCACGTGATTTTTGTTGGTTTGCTTGTGAATATGGGCAATTATGTGGATGGTTTTCCTAATATTGAACCATCCTTGCATTCATGGTATGAATCCTACATGGTCATAGTGAATAACCCTTGTGATGACTTGCTGGAGTCTTTTTACTATTATCCTATTTAAATTTTTGCATCTATATTCATTAGGGAGATTGGTCGACTTTTCTTTCTGTTTTTCACCTGCCTGGCTTTGGAATTATTACCATGTTTGTGTCATAAAATGAATTTGGTAGAACTCCTTCTTGTCTTATTCTGTCAAATAGTTTGTGTAATATTGGGATTAGTTGTTCTTTGAATGTTTGATAGAATTGATTTGCATAATCATCTGGACATGGGGATTTTTTCTTAGGGAGTTCTTTGATGGCTTGTTCTATTTTGTTTTCTGATATGGGGTTGTTTAGGTAATTTATTTCTTCCTCTTTTAGTCTAGGCAATTTATATTTTTGTAAGTATTCATCTATATCACCTAGATTGCCATATTTGTTGCCATATAATTGGGTATAGTAGTTTTTAATGATTGCCTTAATTTCCTCTTCATTAGAAGTGAGGTCTCCCTTTTCATCTTGGATGCTGTCAATTTGTTTTTTTTCTTTCCTTCTTTTAATTAGACTGACTATTACTTTGTCTATTTTATGTGTTTTTTCAAAGTACCAGTTTCTAGTCTTATTTATTAAATCAATAGCTCTTTTACTTTTAATTTTATTAATTTCTCCTTTGATTTTTAGGATCTCTAATTTAGTCTTCATCTGAGGATTTTTAATTTGTTCACTTTCTAATTCTTTAATTTGCATGACAAATTCATTGACTTCTGCCCTTCTTAATTTCATAATATATGATCTCAAGGATATTAATTTCCCCCTGAGTACTGCTTTGGCTGCATCCCATAGGTTTTGAAAGAATGTTTAATCATTGTCATTTTCTTCAATGAAGTTATTAATTGTTTCTATGATTTGTTCTTTAAATAACAGGTTTTGGAGAATTGTACTGTTTAATTTCCAATTAATTTTTTACTTGCCTCTCCATGTTCCCTTACTAATTATTATTTTCATTGCATTGTGATCTGAGAAGGTTGCATTCATTATTTCTGCTCTTTTGCTCTTGTTTGTAATGTATTTTATGCCCTAATACATGGTCAATTTTTGTGAATGTACCATATGCTGCTGAAAAGAAGGTTTATTCCTTTTTGTCCCTATTTATTTTTCTCCACATGTCTACTAACTCTAATTTTTCTAAGATTTCATTCACTTCTCTACCTCTTTCTTATTTATTTTTTTGTTTGATTAATCTAGTTCTGATGGAACTAGGAAGGTTCAGGTCTCCCACTAGTATAATTTTTCTTTCTATCTCATCCTTGAGCTCCTTTAGAAATTTTGATGCTATGATATTTGGTGCATACATGTCAAGTACAGACATTTCCTCATTTTCTATACTGCCTTTTATCAGGATGTAATTACCTTCCCTATCTCTTTTAACTAGATTTAATTTTACTTTGGCTTTGTCAGATATCATGATTGGGACTCCTACCTTCTTTTTATCAGTTAATGCCCAATAGATTTGGCTCCATCCTCTTACTTTCTACCTTCCTCATTAGTGTTTCTTGCATATGGTAGCGTTTTGGATTGTAATCCACTCTTCTATTTGCTTGCGTTTTTTGGGTGAGTTCATTCCATTCACATTCAGAGTTATGATTACCATCTGTGCATTTCCCAGCATTTTGATTTCTACTACTTTGTGACATATAAATTAACCCCCATTTGTTTCTTTTCCCATTATTTCTTTTAATATTAACCTATTTTAGCTCAAGTTATATATATATATATATATATATATATATATGCATACACATGATAGATATAGAATTGTTAAATAATCCTATATCAGAAAAGGAAATTGAACTCCCTAAGAATCAATCCCCAGGGCCTGATGGATTCACAAATCAATTCTATCAAATATTCAAAGAACAACTAATCACAATATTATAGATTCTATTTGACATAATAAGCAAAGAGGGAGTTCTACCACATTCCTTTTATGACACAAATATCATACTGATTCCAAAGCCAGGCAGGTAAGAAACAGAAAAAGAAAACTATAGACCAATCTTCTTAATAAATATAGATGCAAAAATCTTAAATAAGATACTAGCAAAGAGACTCCAGCAAGTTATCATGACTGTTATTCACTATGATCAGGTGAGATTTATTCCAGGAATGCAAGGATGGTTCAATATTAGGAAAACTATCCACATAATTGAACATATCAACAAGCAAACCAACAAAAATCACATGATTATCTCCATAGATGCAGAAAAAGCCTTTGACAAAATACATCACCCATTCCTATTGAAAACACTAGAAAGCATAGGAATAGAAGGGTCTTTCCTAAAAATAATTAACAGTATATATCTAAACCCATCAGCAAACATCATCTGCAATGGGGATAAACTAGAAGATCAGGACTGAAACATAGATGCCCATCATCACCTCTATTTAACATTTACTAGAAACACTATCAGTAGCAATTAGAGAAGAAAAAGAAATTGAAGTTATTAAAATTGTCAATGAGGAGAACAAGCACTGATCATATCACTCTTTGCAGATGATATGATGGTCTACTTAAAGAATCCTAGAGAATCAACTAAAAAGCTAGTGAAAATAATCAACAACTTTAGGAAAGTTACAAGATTCAAAATGAAACCACATAAGGCTTCAGCATTTCTATATATCTCCAACAAATCTCAGCAGCAATAATTAGAAAAAAATCCATTTAAAAATCACCCTAGACCATATAAAATACTTAGAAATCTATCTGCTGAGATAAAAACAGGAAATATATGAACACAACTACAAAAAACTTTCCATACAATTAAAACGAGATCTCAACTATTGGAAAAAAAAAAAAACATTAACTGCTCATTGGCAGGACAAGCTAACATAATAAAAATGACCATCCTACCCAAATTTATTTACTTATTTAGTGTCATACCCATTGAACTACCAAAAATCTTTTCTGCTGAATTAGAGCAAACATAACAAAGTTCATTTGGAAGAACAAAAGATCAAGGATATACAGGGAAATCATGGAAAAAATGTGAAGGAAAGTGTCCTTGCAGTACCAGATCTCAAAGTATATTATTAAGCAGTATTCATCAAAATAATATGGTACTGGCTAAGAGACAGAAAGGAGAATCTGTGGAATAGCTTTGGGGTAAATGACCTCACCAAAAGAGTCTATGCTAAACCCAAAGATCCCATCTTTTTGGGATCAAATCCACTATTTGATAAAAACTGCTGGGAAAATTGGAAGACAGTATGGAAGAGATTAGGTTTGGACCAACATCTCACACCCTACACCAGGATAAACTCTGAATGGTGAATGACTGGAATATAAAGAAGGAAAATATAAGTAAATTGGGTGAACCCAGAACAGTATACACATCAGATATTAAGATATTTTGGTAAGGAAAGATTTTAAAATCAATTTCAACATGAATGGGGTTCAAATGTCTGACATTCCCCTCATTTTCCCTTCCATTGTAAAACCACTTCCTTGGACATTTCTCTTATAGGAGATATACCCCCCTTTTTTTCTTCCTTCCCTTTATCTCCAGTGGATCCCTCTTTCTCACTCCTTTTTTTTTTTTTTTGGCTAGTCCCAACATAATCATCTCATACCCATGCCCTTTGTGTGAATTCCTTCTACCCTAATAATTATAAAATTCTTGGGAGTTATATTCATCATTTTCCCATATAGGAAAGTAAATAGTTTATTCTTATGAGTGTCTAATAATTTCTATTTCAGGGACTTCTGGGTAAACATGGCGGCAATCTAGACACGAATGGCTTCCTCTCCCCAGAACCGAACGAAATAGACTACCTCAAAAGGGCATAAAAATCATCTTGAGAAGATCTGAGGGACTCTCCAGCAGCCCACAGCAATGAAGGTACCTGGGGTTTGAACACTTCCACACTATAAGAGGGAGAGAAAGCTAACTGCCAAGCGTGAGCTGAGCTGAGCTGCCCTCCCCCACCCTGGAGTGGGGACCAGTGTACTCACCGGAGACAGTGAGTGAGCTAGAACCGTCTCTGCAGTGAGTGGGGAACACTTCAGGGTCCTTGGGATCTAAAGAGGACTCCCAGAGAACTACCTCTCAGAGTAGTTTCATTGGAGAGCGAGCAGACCGCTGGGGATCCTGCAAAATGAGAACTCTGAGAAGGCTCTAGAAATGGCCTGAGGCAAAATCTCCTCTGCTCCTCTATATAGTGAGGGGGTGGGGCACACCAGGGTCCCTGGGAAATGACAAGGACTACCAGGGAACTACCCCGCAGGGTTTTACATGGGAAGCCTTTGCGGGAGAGAAGAGAGCACAGACTGAGTGGGCGGTTGCCCTAACAAACTTCAGAGGCTGGGAAGAATTAGCCTGAGGCAAAAACATCAAAATTTGTCCATTTCACTCAGATTCCTGAATGAAAAGGAAAGGGAAAACCACCAAATGGATGGCTCACAGTGCCCAAGATCAACCCTCCAAGAAGAAAGGGAAAAAAGTGACTATTGAAAACTTTTATGGAGAAAAAAAAACAGACGAAAAAGGATGAATTGCAAACAAAAACAAAATATGCCCCCCACACCCCAAATAGAAACTATCCACAACCTTTGGAAGAACTCAAAATGGAACTTATCCAAAAGATGGAAAAGTTCTGGCTATAAAAATGGGAACAAATTCAGAAAGAGGACTTCAGCCTGACAGACAAAATCTCACAATTGGAGAAAGAGCTGGAAGCCTCTAACAGAAGGGCAGACCAAACTGAAAAGCAAAACCAGTCCTTAAAGACCAGAATTAAGCAACTGGAAGACAGTGATCTTGCAAAACAACAAGAATTAATGAAGCAAAGTCAAAAAATTAATGAATTAGAAGAAAACATAAAATGTCTCACTGACAAATTGACAGACCAGGAAAACAGAAGAAGGAGAGACAACGTGAGAATCATTGGTCTCGGTAGACTCTGAAAAACCAGAGATTAACAAAAGCTTTGATGCCATACTACAAGAAATCATCAAAGAAAATTGCCCCGACATTCTCAAACAAGAGGGCAAAATAGAAATCAAAAGAGTTTATAGAACACCCTCTATACTAAATACCCAAAAGAAAACCCCCAGGAATGTAATCACCAAATTCAAGAACTTCCAAACTAAGGAGAAAATATCACAAGAAGCTAGGAAGAGAAAATTCAAATACAGAGGTGTGTCAATAAGGATCACACATGACTTAGCTGAGAACACACTACGAGACTGTAAATCCTGGAACACGATATACAGAAAAGCAAGAAAACTGGGTCTTCAACCAAGAATCAGCTCCCATCAAAACTGACTATATACTTCCAGGGGAAAGTATGGGCATTTGACAAAATAGAAGATTTCCAGATATTCATAAAGAAAAGACCAGAACTCAGTGGAAAGTTTGACATCCAAACACAAAGAGCAAGATAAACATGAAAAGATAAATATGAAAGAAAGGGAAAAGGAGAAAAGTGCTTTATTTTTTTTTCTTTTATTCAAACCCTCTTCTATAAGGGCCACAATTATATCAAATTATATATACTAACAGATGGGGGAAATATTATGTGCAACTTTCAAAAACTGTATGCATTAATAGAGTAATCAGAAGAATCACTCATAGGGAAATATTGGGACACTAACATGATTTGGAGGGGAGGGAGAACAAGAAGAAAGAAAAAGGAAAGGGGAATTAATGATGGTGCTGAGATATACTTGAAGAAATAGAAATAAATTAAATAGAACAATCTTTGTCACACAAAAATATACACAGGAAGGGGAGGGGAAGAATTCTCTTATAAAAAGGAGAAGAAAAGAGTGCTAAGTGGTAATACTAAAACCTTACTCTCAGTGAAACCAACTCTGAGAGGGAAGAGCATCTAGATCCATTGAGATCTTGAATTCTATCATAATCAACAGGGTAAGTGAGAAGGGAAAACCAAGGGGAGTAGGGGGGAGGGAAGACAAAAAGGGAGCAAAGGAGAGGGGGGAGGGGAAGGGAACAAAAAGGGATGGGCTAGAAAGGGAAGCATACCAAGGGAGGGGACTAGGGGGACTGATTTAAAATAAACCACAGGTTCAAAAGCTAATAGCAAAAGAAGAGAGGTCAGAATTAGGGGAGGATAACAAAATGCTGGGGAACTCACAAATGCCAATCGTAACATTGAACATAAATGGGATGAACTCATCCATAAAACATAGACGAATAGCAGAGTGGATTAGAATCCAAAACCCTACCATATGTTGTCTTCAGGAAAAACACCTGAGGCAGGTAGAAACCAACAAGGTCAGAATTAAAGATTAGAGTAAGACCTATTGGGCCTCCACTGACAGAAAGAAGGCAGGAGTAGCAATCATGGTATCTGACAAAGCCAAAGCAAAAATAGACCTGATTAAAAAGGATAGGGAAGTTAAATACATCCTGATAAAAGGGAGTATAGACAACGAGGAAATATCACTAATCAATATGCATGCACCAAATGGTATAGCACCCAAATTTCTAATGGAGAAACTAGGATAATTGAAGGAGGAAATAGATAATAAAACTATACTGAATGAACCACTATCAAATTTAGATAAATCAAATCAAAAAATTAATTAAAAAGAGGTAAAAGAGATGAATGAAATCTTAGAAAAATTAGAGTTAATAGATATATGGAGAAAAATAAATAGGGATAAAAAGGAATACACCTTCTTTTCAGCAGCACATGGTACATTCACAAAGATTGACCAAACACTAGGTCATAAAAACATGGCATACAAATGTAGAAAAGGAGAAATAATTAACGCAACCTTTTCAGAGCATAAAGCAATAAAAATAATGATCAGTAATGGTACGTGGAGAGCAAAATCAAAAATCAATTGGAAATTAAATAATATGATACTCCAAAATCGGTTAGAGAACAAATGATAGAAACAATTAATAATTTCATTGAAGAAAATGACAATGGTGAGACTTCCTTTTAAACCTTATGGGATGCAGCCAAAGCAGTACTTAGAGGAAAATTCATATTCCTGAGTGTATATATTAACAAATTAGGGAGGGCAGAGATCAATGAATTGGACATGCAAATCAAAAAACTTGAAAGTGAACAAATTAAAACCTCCCAGCAGAAAACCAAACTAGAAATCCTAAAAATTAAGGGAAAAATTAATAAAATTGAAAGTGATAGAACTATTGAATTAATAAATAAGACAAGAAGCTGGTACTTTGCAAAAAACAAACAAAATAGACAAGGTACTGGTCAATCTAATTTTAAAAAAGGAGGGAAGAAAAGCAAATTAACAGTATCACAGATGAAAAGGGAGACCTTACCTCCACTGAAGAGGAAATTAAGTCAGTCATTAAAAACTACTTTGTCCAATTATATGGCAATAACTATGCCAATCTAGGCAATATGGATGAAAATTTACAAAAATACAAACTGCCTAGACTAACAGAAGAAATAGAATTCTTAAATAATTCCATATCAGAAAAAGAAATCCAAAAGGCCATCAAAGAATTCCCTAAGAAAAAATCCCCAGGGCACTAGTGAATTCTATCAAACATTCAAAGAACAGCTAACCCCAATACTATACAAATTATTTGATATAATAAGCAAAGAGGGAGTGCCACCAAACTCCTTTTATGACACAAATATGGTACTGATTCCAAAGCCAGATAGATCAAAATCTGAGAAAGAAAACTATAGACCAATATCCCTAATGAACATAGATGCAAAAATCTAAAACAGGATACTATCAAAAAGACTTCAGCAATTGATCAGGAAGTTCATTCACTGTCATCTAGCAGGATTCATACCAGGAATGCAGGGCTGGTTCAATATTAGTAAAACCATCCACATAATTGAACATATCAACAAGCAAACCAACAAAAATCACATGATTATTTCAATAGATGCAGAAAAAGCCTTTGATAGTTTCATTGGGGAGTTTATTCTTGGTTGAATTCCAATGATTATTGAAGGAATTTTCCTTTATAATTTCCTGAAAAATGTTCTGACTCTTTTCTATGATCACAGCTTCCAAATAATCCAATAATTCTTAAATGATATCTTCTCAATCTATTTTCATAGTTATTTTTTCTGGTCACTTTTTTCAGTTTTTTTTTTCATTTTCTTTTACTTGTTTTATTGTTTCTTTAAGTTTTATGGAATCATTAGCTTGTTTACTCAATCCTTACTTAAATGATAATTTTTTCAGTGAACTTTTGCACCTCTTTTTCATTTGGTCTTAAAAAATTCTTTCCTTCTACCTTAATTTCCATTCTATGGCAGAAGAGTAGCAAGGGCCAGGCAACTGAAGTTAAATAATTTTCCTAAGGTTACATAGCTAGTAAGAATATGACATTAAATTTGAACCTAGGTCATCTTGAGTATAGGCCTGGCTCTATCCACTGTGCTACCAAGCTACCATTCAATTTTGCCTTTTAATGAGTTTTTATGATTGAATTTTTGTGCCACTTTTACCATTTGGTTAGTTCTGGTTTTTTAGGGTTTTTTTAAATTACTTTGTATGCTTCTTTTACCAAGCTATTACTTCTCTTTTAATATTTTATTGTATCATACTCATTTCTTTTCTGAAATTTTCCTTTATCATTCTTATCTTTTTCTCTTACTTTTCCAATAATTCCTTTTGTATTTGGTATCCAATATACAGAATTTTTGTTTCCTTTAAGGATTTTCTTTCAGCTCCTTTCGCATTTTTGTCTTCTCAGTTTCTTTTGATCTTCTAGCCACTATAGTAGTTTTCTATGATCAGTTTCCTCTTTTGTTTTTAATTCACTTTTCTAGCTTATTTCTTAACTTTGATCTTTATGTTAAAATTAGACTCTATCACCTGTGGCTAAGGAAAAACTGTCCCAACCTTCAGATTTCCCCCTGGTGTTCTTTTCATAGCTGGTTGTCAGGGTCTATAGAGTTTTGGTGTTTAGAAGGTGATACAATTCAGGGAGATTGTAGTTATTTCCTTCATTGTCTGCACTCTTGTCTTTACATAGGAAGGACTCCTGTTCCCCTGAAGCTGCAAGCACTAGTATTTCTCAGTCTTCGAATCCCTTCAGATCCCTTGGTTTTTCAGCAGTCACAAGTTCCAGTCCTTCTCTCTGCTGTGAAATTGCAACCCGGGCCCCTGATTCCTTGTGACTGACCATAAGCACTGTTCTCTGCCATGAAACTATTACTCAGAGTTGTGTATGGACAATGGAGTTGCCAGATTGTGCCTAGATCTACACCCATTATATATGTGCACCAGGGTTAGGCTTCATTTGGTGGATCCTCTATTCATGGAAAGTTAAAGATAGGAGGATTTGAAAGGCTAAAGGTTTGTGACTTGCACCTTCACACATTTATCTCAGCTCCATCAAAATATCAGCATACCTCAAGGTTAAAGAGAAAAAAAAAATTCTTTACTATGAATAAGCTAAAGCTGTACTAATGAAGACAAAGGTATTTGTTAAGTAGCTTCTATGTACCAGACACTTGACTAGTTATTATATTTTTAGGAATTATTTGCTCTGCATGAACAAAAATAATATACTAAAGAAAGAAAAAAGAAGTAAAGCATAATAATGAAAACTCAATAATAATATGTTGAATCTGCTGCAGAAAGACATTTACTGATTTAATCCATATCACCCAGAATGAATGTGCTTTTGTGTGTATGTGTGTGTGTGTGTGTGTGTGTGTGTGTGTGTGTGTGTGTTGGAGATGCCATTACACAAGAAAGATTCCATTTCAGAGATAGGATGCTCAATTCAGCTGTTCTGTGATGGCTTAGTCAGAAATTCACTGTGAGGACCAAATACATTTTAGCTGGCAATTCATAGGAAGATAAGACTGTCAAATGTTTCCATAGAAAATAGAAAACCTAAATTACATATCCATGCAATGAAAGAAATTCTTCAGCAGTTATGAGTCATAAACTGAAAATTAGTTCTGTGTTTAACTGCAAGGAAACTAAATCTAAATTAAACTCGTTTAGTGTTGGCATTTGTTCACATTAAACAAATCTTTATTTTGTTCAGTCTATTCATTTAAATATATGTTGAGGTGTTTTTAATCTGTTCCATTTATTTACTGACACTTCAATATATGTATTCATCTAGGAAGTTAACATAATTTAGAAGAGAACTGGACTCAGAAACAGGAGATCTGGGTTCAAAACCTAGTGCTTCAAAAATTAGATGCTCTTGACCAGATCATTTAACTACTTTGATCTTCAGCTTTGTCATCCGTAAACTGAGATATGGCTTAGAATCAAATCTTTATATGCCCTCTAGAATCCTTTTCAGTAGGTAGGTGGTATTGTGGAAAGAGTATTGAACCTAAAGTCAGGAAGACCTCAATTTAAACCCTGTTTCCGCAACTCACCAGCTGTGTGACTGAGTAAATTTCATAACCTCTCTTGGCCTCAATTTTCTCATCTGGAAAATGGATACAATAATTGCATATATCTCCCAGGGTTGTCATGAATATCAAATGAGAGGACACCTAAGCGCTTTATAAATCTTAAAGTACCACATGTTTGCTATTATTCTTATTACTACTATATAATTCTACATATTAATGCCAAGAATAAGTACAAAGGAGCTCATGGAATATCAGGTCTGGAAGGAACCTTAGACTTCATTTTTATCCAAATTCTCTTATCTTAGAGATAAGACAAGTGATGATAAGCTACATGAGATAGAGTGGTATTCAAGCACTTAGTATAATTCTGGAAACAGAGAAGGTACTTAATGTTGCTGATTAATATTAAAGACCAGAGGGACTATGATATCGTCCCTTCTCATTAAGGTTGTACAATATTGTTCTCATGAGTGGGGGAGAAACATTTGAAGATATTCAAACTAACAATTTAGGTTAGTTTTCCTTAATTTGTGGCAAAGCTATAAATGCTGATAGAGATGCTAATAATTTTCCCAAAAGTTCATGTTTGGGAGAATTGATAATGTCCATTAACTCTAGTGACTAATTAAATTCTTGATAACTTTAGTCTTAAAAAACTTTTGAGGGTATTTATAGATTAATTTTATTTTAAGCCATCCCTATGCCTCCATTGGTATAAAAATCTGTTAATGAAGAAACTTTCTATCAATGCTGATGAACACTCCCCTATATCTTGCAGTCTTGACAATGGCCTTGTTCACTGAGAGTTTAGCCTACTTATCTGAAGTCACAAAACCGATAAACATCAAAGGTTAGGCTTGATCTTCCGATCCCATGCCCATCTTTCATTTTAAGATATCAGACTATAAATTCATGGGCATTAAGGAAATATTCACTATTTTAGCACAGAATCTTCTGCTTCCATTAATATGAGCTCTAAAAGTCCAAACTTCTCAATTGAATCAATCAATAAAAGAGATAACTAAGTGCAAATGAGTTTCTAATCAATTTGGGAAGAGTGAAATGCTTTGATCACTGAATGAGAGTAGACAATTCCACACAGGAAATACTTGAAATCCATCTTGCTTTGCTAAAGATGATGTGTTCTACCTATGGGGCTGTGAATAGTACTACAAGCCAGTTTTAAGGGAATAAATCAAGACTTAGAGTGCTTCTAGACTCAGGAACACCTCAATGAGTTAGACCCCTGGGGTCTATAACAAAGAGGGACAAGAGAGGGTCAAAATGGAGTGTTACCAACCTCCACTGACACCATGATCAGACAATGGACTATAATATACATTGTATCTGCCAAGAGCTTAGAGAAACTGAGGACAAAAACTAAGGACATTCTAGACACAAAGTAGGTTAAGGATGCCAGAGGGAACCTATCAGAGGAAACTTTGACTACCCAAATAAGGAAAATGACTACCCTATTGCCAAAACAAATATATACCTTACCATCATACTCTGTGAACTCACATAGACTTTTATGTACTTTTGGGAAATTCTGACCTAGACTTTCAGAAAAATATTTTGTATGAATGTTTTTTTTTTTTTTTACTATTGTACTTTAGTAAATACCTTTTTCCCCCCTAGAAGCTAATTATGTCAGGGTGATAATCCATGAATAATAAACTAAGAGTGCTCCTGAGTGCTCCCAGACCTCAAATTTATCCCTAGAATTCTGAGGGAAGAAGTAGTTGTACACTTCTTGAGGTGTCTACCTGACTGTACAAGTTGTAATTGGGAAAGTATCTCTAAGAGAGAATGCTACACTTCAAAAAAAAAAAAATGAAAGTTGTGTTCCATACATTTTGTTCAACTCAAAACTCTGAAGCTCTTCTGGTTAAAGAGTCTGTGTGTACTCCAAGAATAAGAATTAAAAATGAGATTGCATGAAGGAAAAATGGAGATATTCTGAAATCCTGAGAAGCCAAAAAGGAATCACAATAGAAAGTGAAGACTTTATTTCATGAATCCTGCCACAGTATAAAAGATCCAATGATCCATGCTGATGGGTTACAGTGGTCAGTAACTGTAATGTATATTGCTATTTTCACACTATGATTTACTCTGAAAGTTAATAGTGCTTTTTGAATTGTGATCATTAGAACACTGTAAAAAACATTTAACATAGCCCTCCTGCTAGGCTGTTATTTACCTGAAAGTTTTACTTGCAGAGATTGTGACTGTAATCATTTGGAGCTTCATAGGAATAATAATAAATGTGGCCAGCTTATGTATGGAATATTTTAATTCATCTTCTCCAGTGACCCCTCTCAAAAGTGCATTCTTTTTACAAATATAATTTTCTATTATATTTGTAATATACTCAAATAAGGTAATAATACTACTTGGCATTTATATAATGCTTTTTCTCTGCAAGATTCTTTTCCTTTTTAACAAAAAAAAATAGAATGTAAAATGTACTTTCTTGAAGTTCATCTCTTCCTCATATTAAGGAGACCCAGTTTTTATATACTTCAGACTATAAAGATAACATCTTGAGAACATGGATACCAAGTAAACTATTTAAAATAGCTATTCTTGTCAGCATTTCTCATTTAAAAATAACAGGTAATCTTGTTACCCATTTAACACTCCTGAGAATATTCTATTGGTGTAGGATCATAAAACTAAGACTGAGGAAATTCTGGGGAGCATCCAGTCCATCCTCTTCATTTTAGAGTTGAGAAAACAGGCTCCGAGGCATTGTTATTTATCTAATGTTACACAGGTAAAGTGGTGCAGCAGATAAAGTTCTGGGCTTGTAATGAAGAATCTCAGTTTAAATCTATCCTCAAATATGTACTAGCTCTGTTACCTGAGGCACGTTACTTAATCTTTGTCTTCATAGATTTTCTCATCTGTAATGCAAGGATAAGAATAAATTGTTGTGAGGACCGAAGGAAAGAAGATAATATTTGTAAAACACTTTGCAAACCTTAATGTGCTTTATAAATGCTAATGCTTGTATGAAAGACAGGACTTTAAGTTGGACCTTTGACTTCAAACACAGTGCTTTTTTCCACTATAGCACACTAATGCCATTCTATCATGTACTAAACTCATACAATTCTTTTGTGTTTATAAAATAAAATCAGAGGTGAATTGTCCAGTTGTGTCCCAAACTCAATCTGTTTCTCTGTCTCTGTCTCTCTCTCTCTCTCTCTGTCTCTCTGTCTCTCTGTCTGTCTTTCTGTGTGTGTGTATCTTTCTCCATATCTATGTATATGTAATTACATGTGTATCCATCTTCCTATAAGCTCATTTTATTTATATGTATATACATGTAATATATCTTTTGTTACTGTTGTTACTGATGAATCTATTGAATAATTTATTAGAATCTTGTCATTCCTGAACCAAAGGAATTGTTATCTCCTTCCCAGGAGATATAGAAAATTATCTCAGCAGATGGGCTAAACCACATTGAAGATAACCAAACGGCCTCAGACTTGTTGTTGATTTAGGGAGATGTCTACTCCAAGCATATGAAAACATCCCCCCAGAGAAATGGGTTGATGAGAACTCTTTGTTCCAATAAAAGTGGCTGAAGCAGGCACCATAGAGACTTTAGATCTTGGTCATACATAAAGGATGTTAAGGTCATCCAGTGAGTCCTGGGTCATTGCTAGTCATCTTGACTTTTGTCCTGCCACTGCACTTCACCAACTGGTAGAAAAAGTGAGGCTGAAAACTGAAAACCACTGCCTCACTTAAAGACAACTCAGATACAACTCAAGAGATGACTTCCAAAAAGAAGTAGGAACAGCAACAGCAACAGCAACAACAGAGAATGAAACCAACCTGCTCAGGCTAGAGACATTTTAACTTAAGAAGTTCAGTCTGAGAGCATAAAGCTAGAAAGAAATTTAGAGGCAATCTAAGTCTAACCTTATTTTACAGATGAGGAAAATGAAAATGACTTATCCAAGGAAAACAAAGTAATAAATAACAAAAGTGAAATATAATCTCAAATTCTTTGACTTTATACCAAGCATTTTTACTATCCCAGACGGGCTAACTTTATGAGTTATTGAGAGGTCATTATTTACTTTTTATTTAAAGAGATCTTTAGACAGACACATGTTTTATGTGGGGCCAAATTTTGACATTTTCTTATGTATAGTTCAGACAAATGCATATCATATTCAGAACCAGTTCTCAGATTGCTTTCTGTCCCAATAGTCAACTTAAAAGAAGCAGTATTTTAAATCAGTGTACCTAAATCTTTATAAAGATTCTCAATCCCAATCCGTTGTTCCCAGAGCACTGCCTAAATCTAAAATCCGTCTTTTTCTTTGGGAGGCACAGCATTATTTTTCATTAGGCTGAGCAGAGTGGCTGAGCCAGTGAATAGAACATCCAAAGAGATAATAACAGTGAGGCATTCTCTTTGCAGGACGACATCAATTCTAGCAGGAAAATCAATGCACCTGAAGGAGAGCACAATGCTATCCAGCATCATTAATGTGCAGGAGTCAACACAAATCAAAGGAAGAAAAACTTGGGACAGTCCAGCAATGTGGGGAAGCAATAGGAGAAAGAACTGAACTAGCCTTACCCATGGTCCCTCAGGGTAGCACTGAATGTACCTATCATAGGTACTATTGGCAGGATTCTATTTCAGTGTCTCCAGCTATTAAAAATGAAGATACACTTTCTCAGTGCCTTCTACTTCTGAAAGGTTTTGCCACTCTTTTTGCATTTGATCACTACTGTCTAGCATGGAGTCTCAGAGCAGCATGATATAGAAGCATGTGAAGGGGAAGACACATTTTCCTTGCAGATTTCCATAGACTCCTAGAGGACATGCAAAAGATTTATAATAATCTGTTTTCCCCCTCTTAAGATTTACAATAAACCACTTTGTCTTCCATCCTGGGAAGAGATCCAGGATTGCAATCAGTCACTCATTTCAATGTGGGCAAAAAGAGATTTTAGCGAAAACAGGCCAGCCGGGCAGGAAGAAGTCACAGGTGAGCAGGCTTCTTTCCAGGGCCAGACTTACATATAAGCAGCCAAGGTGTGATTGGAGAGGTTCTCAATAAATATTTATTGAAGGAAGGAAGGATAGAATGGAAATCATTTCTCTGCTTTACAGATTATGAAGCTAAGGCCTGGGGAGCTCAGGGAGGTGCACAGGTTGTCTCATTGCAGCCAGAAATAGACCTATTTGATGCATAAGGTTCAACTCAACTGCTTTGCTCACTGAGCCATGCAGTTTCTGTCCCACAAATCCTCAGCTCTTCAAAGATCCAGGCAGGCTGAGCACACAAGTAAAAAAAAAAAAAGCAGGGCTGACAGCTAATACTCCTTTAGTCTCCCCTACCTCAAATTTTCACACATAAGAAAGCAAAGAAACATTTAGAAACTCAAATCTTGTATCAGGCAATGGATATGCTCTGATTGTCCTCTCAGAGCCCTTGTAAGTTTGAGATGATGTGAGCATGATTCCATGACAACAAGAGCCCATCTCACTCTTCCTAAGCCGGAAGCCTTGAAGATAAAAGGAACTTCAAGAGACCAACTAATACAATTCCTTTTCATTTTATGCACGAAGAAACTAAGGCAAAGAGAGATTAACTGACTTCTCAGGTCCATGAAAGTAAAATTAGCAAAGGCAGAAATTGAACCCTGATTCTCTGACCAAAACTAATTATATTTCAGTGGCTACATTTATTCAAGAATGTGTATATACGCACATATGCCTAGATAGTGACATATAAATTATTTATTTATGTGAATTTATATAGATATGTGGATATATCACATATGTAGCAATGCAGCTCAGACATCAAGGAGGAGAGGTACAAGGTATCTTCCCCAGATTAGTGCTAGTTTATTTTCCCAGAATGTACAGAAAAGGGACAGGGGAAAAATGTCTCAAAACATTACTCATTTCTACATGAGTGAATAGTCATTTCAATAAAGACAGGCTACACAGTTGGGAAGAGTTCATGAGTGACTTGATTAATTTGAAAAGCCAGGACTATATGTGGGCAAAATAGAACTAGTTCATTGTAAAACTTGAGGGAAACTGCTCTAAAACATCTATTCTGCTGGCCATTTATTGCTCTTAAAATTCCACCATTAGAATTTTATAACAAGAGAGACTGATAAAATGCAAACACTGTAACTGGAATTTTAACAAAATAAATCATTACTGATCACTGACACCTTTGCTTAGACTAATTATTCTATTATCTGAGAGAAGAGATGGTTCCCAAGAGGTAAGTTTCAGAGAATGAAAAACTTTGAAACAGGACGTTGCAGAGGAAGAACCCCGAGCAGTTGGAGGGCAGGGTGAACACCAGATGGCAAGTGAAAAAATGGGGTTGAAGTCCTGAAAGCAAAGGTATGTAGGCACTAAAGACAAATTTCTGTTACACAGTTCTATCAAACACTGACTCTGCTCACTCTGAGATAAATCATTTGTCAACATTCAAGACAAGTATGTCTAATGACAAATAACAAAAGGTGGATTCAGGAAATAGAGATTGAACCCACAAATTAAACAGTGCTTATAAAGAATATTGAAAGCAGAGAATATATTGTGAGGATTTTGCTTTGCATTACTATACATATTTATAATAGGCTTTGTTTTTCTTGTCTTCTCACTGGTAAGCAATGGGAAAGGGAAAGGAAACTATTAGAATATGCAAATATTTTTTAAAAATTTAACCACCTAACTGGTTAAAATGAATAACTAGCTATCATTAAAAACATTTGCTTTTTATTGACTAGTGTATTAAATGATAAATGCATTTAAAGTTCAATTTCATACACTGCCACATTTTTAACAATGTTTACATATAAACTAAATTTGATAAGGAAAGAAACTTCTGATATAATTTTCTTCTTTTCTATCACTGGTAGAAATATACCAGCTATAATCTTCTGGAAACTGTAGTGAATAACTTACCAATTTTGCATACCAGTTCCCTTGAAAATTTACCATTTGAAAAATAGCAATATAAGTAAAAGAGAAGTTTAAACAGGACAGTCTTACCCCAAGGAGAGGTAATATAAGACTTTTTTTTTGTTGCTGCATATTTTTGGCGACTTCTGATAGTTTTGGAATACCTTATAATGCCCATATAAGGCAATCATTATTTCAAAGATCATAAAATTTATACAATGAAAACATGAATTTTTATATCTTAATCACAAGATCACATAGCTGATGAAGTATGATTACAGAGTTACAGAAGGAATGAGCTACTCTGGTACAATGTACAGAAGCAAAT
Source organism: Monodelphis domestica (assembly GCF_027887165.1). Taxonomy (NCBI): domain Eukaryota; kingdom Metazoa; phylum Chordata; class Mammalia; order Didelphimorphia; family Didelphidae; genus Monodelphis; species Monodelphis domestica. The sequence goes on along the minus strand of NC_077230.1, from coordinate 43,799,813 downwards.
AAAAGTACATACATGCCTCTAACCATCCATTAGGAATGGATTTGTACTTAAATGTAATCTCCCCTCTCACCAGTCTTGGAAATTTAGAAATAATTTGATAGAAGTTTAAGAGACTGCAAAAACATATTGTACTTGGTTCGAATTTGATGGAATCACTGAATGAATACCAAAATTGCTGTGTTCATGATCATGACATTTTCAAAGTACTAGATAACATTTTAATCAATAAGCATTTATTAAGTGCCTAACTAAATTAAATTAAATTATTATTAAATGCCAGACATTATTATAAGCACTGAAGATATAACTAATTTAAAGAGACAAAGCAGGTTGGGGGATGAGCAATTAAGGACTATTTGGCATGGAGACATCTTGTTTCATGGCATTGAAACCAGGGAGGGAAGCAAATGCAAAGAACATCCCATTTTCTGCCCTCCCCCAGAGAGGAAGACATTGGGAGGGAGCTTATACTCCACCTTCTAAGAGGTGACTAAAAAAGTGATGTCCATCAAGGCTTGAGCTTAAATATTAATATTAAGCAGAGGGAAATTGTATGTGTAACATAACAGGAAAATTATTTACTATATAAGGAACCTCTAAGAAAAAAATTTAATGAAATCACTGTCAAGAACTCCTAAAGAATTCACAAACCACTAAATGGGAACCTCTAGCAGGGTAGATACAAGGCTAGCTTATATCTGAGTTCAAGTTTCACCTCTGAATCATACTTCTAATGTTACTGTGAACAAGTTACTTAATCTTTCAATGCTTCAAACAATTCCTAAGAATATAAGTTAAAGAGACTTGACTTGCAGTAGTAAGAATTTCCTCATCTAGGAGTTTCCTGTTCCCATCAAATTACAGGTAGAGTCCTTTTCTTCCTATATAAAGTATGAGTGCCCAAAGGTCAGTTCTTATATGTAAAATTGATAATAGCTTAAAGTCATAATTCTTATAAATAATATAACAATATCTTGCATTTATAGAGTACTTTTTAAAATATGTATCTTATTGATATTGTTTCTTATATCATCACAGTATCACATCATAACCCTCTTCTCCAACTCACCTCCCAAAAAGTTACTGTATATAACAAATAGTATTTTTGGAAAGAAAAAAAAATGGCAGCACAATCAATCAATGCATTGAAAAGGTCCCAAAATGTATGCAATGTATCTGTGGATTTCTCACTTCCCAGAGAGATAAATTGGAGTTGTGTTTGCATAACCATTCATTTGAGTCTCACTTGATCTTTATAATTTTTTGTTATATTTACTTTTGATTTGGGGAAGTGTTGCTCTTTCCATTGACATTGTTTTAGTTACTTTGCACTACTGTTTTCTTGGATTTTACCTTGCATCAGTTCATAGAGATTGTTCTCTGTTCTTATGTATTTATCACACAAATTACATCATGGTAATATTCCATTACATTCATGTACCACAATTTGTTTAGCTATTCCCTAACTGATGGTAATCTACTTTATTTCAGTTTGAGCTACCACTAAAAGTGCTGCCAAAAAAGTTTTAGAGTATATGGGGACTTTTTTCTTATCAACAGTTTCCATGGGGTATAAGCTCAGCAATCTAGACTCTGGTTCAAAGGGTATTTGCATAATTCCAAATTGCTTTCCAAAATTGTTATACATTTCACAACTCTACTAAAATAATGAGTGTGTAGAGGGTGCTTTAAACTGTACTTTCTCATCTATTATCTCCTGAAATTGTCTTTAGTTCTCTAAAATAACTATTCAGGGAACTATCTGAAATCTGTGAGATTTTTTTCTTCAAATTGGTATGACATAGATAGGGGGCTTTTAATGAAATCTTATTCATTAAATAGCACCATCACCTAAAATGCTTATGTTGTGTGTGTGTGTGTGTGTGTTACGCTGTTAGGTACATCAAGGCCATTTCATCTTGACCAAATTCAAATAGTGATTTAAGGCCACTCAAGCCACCTAAAGTGTAAGTACACTTTGAAAGGATGGCTATTGGTAATATAAATGCCAAAACACATCCATAAGCAGAATGACACATTTAGAAAAGACTTATGTGACAATCCTTGAGAAGTTTAAAGGATTAAAGTCAATAAAATTAACCCCCCCCCAATTGACTTCAGGTTTGCTTATGGAATCAAATAATGTATAGATAGAGAACCTCTTGGTATAGATCACCCTAAATTCTCTGTAAGTTAAATTCCTGAATATGGTTAGCTAGATGGTACAAGAGCTAAAATCCTGAGCCTGAAATCAAGATGTGAGTTCAAAAATGGCTTCAGAAATTTACTAGCTGTGTGACCCAGAGCAAGTCACCTAACCCTTTCTATCTCAGTCTTCTTATCTATAAAATAAGCTGGGAAAAGGAAATGACAAAATCCCCTAGTGTCTTTGCAAAAGAAAATAGGATCACAAACTGAAACAAATGAACAAAAAATATTTCAGGGCACAGCAAAAGACAATACCCCTAGCTATCTATTCTTTGGAGGAATAATTAATAAATGAGTAATTTGGAGTCTTGCTTTTACCTCTGATGTGAAAGAAAGTTATTTATTGACCAAATGAGACTCAGTCTTTCTTCTGTTATCAAAATTCAGAATTATATGGAGAAACGTGAAATACTGGAACTCAAGCAGTACTAAAGTTATGTTCATGTAATGTATTGAAAGAATGGCACTACCTTTTGTGACTTTGGGCAAGTCATTAAACTTCTCTGTGTCTTTTTTCCTCATCTGTAAAATAAAGGTGATAGTCCCTAGAAACTGGATCTACACTGGAAAGACTGTTGGCTTCAGGAGTTGGAAGACCCGAGTTCAACTCCTGTCTCTGCCTTTTATTATGTTGTGGCCTTGCAACTTCTCTGGGTACTCATTTTTCTTCATCATAATAATTCAGAGGTTGAACTAGATGACCTCTATGACCTCTTCCTGCTTTAATTATGTTGTTCTATTTTCTTGGGTAATTCAACAACTAAATGGTCTCTTAAGATAACTCTACATTCACTAAGTTATATTTATGTTCTATGCCTGTCAAAGAAAGCAACATGTACAGAATGAATTGAGTTAAAGTTTCCTTAAACAAGGTAGAAAGAAGACATTTTTTAAAAAGTACTCAGGAAAAAACAATTGCAAATAATGGAGCATAGTTAAGGGATGCTAAAAATAAATAGTACCAGACAGAAAAATCTGAATCAAAAATACACAAATATGTAGTCCCATTAAATTTTAGGGAGGTAGACATCTGAGAGATAGAATTAAAAAGCAAACTAAACAAACTCCTCTTCTGATAATAGTTTTTAATTGCCCTAAATAAAATACATAGAAATTGAAATCATAATCAGCTTTTTTCAAATAAACAAGTTCCAGGTTAAGCTCATCTACCTTATACTAAATCTTCTTCCCAAGTCTGGAAACTTTTTCCAGTGGTTGCTATCTTATCCATAAAATTTATTCCTTTTGTACAGTTCCT